>NC_044031.1:694696509-695014493 GCF_901765095.1 Microcaecilia unicolor
GTTTGGAATGGAGAATTTTGAATGATGTCAGTGGGAGGTGGAGTCTCTCTCTTGGCGTTCTATTTAAACATTCGCCATTTTGTGGCTGTATCGACACGAAGAGAAATGTATGATGCTTTCTTATTTTTTCTCCTGATGAAGAGATCGAAACAGTGGGAATCCTAATTCTGTCGAGGAATAGAAAGAATGGAAATAAAACATGGACTTTAAAGAGGTCACAGCCATGGACATTAAAAGAGAATTAAACAGTGATTGAGCTTCTGGAACAAAGCTAAGTTAAGTGTGCACACAGATCTGTTTAACCTGGCTGTCTGTTTTTTGAAAATTTTTAGTAGTAATTACATTTTTTTCTTCTTTTAGACCCTTTATTAAAAGTTTTGTTGGGTCATATTTTGGATTGGTTGAGCATTGGAACTGTAGATTTATTAAATTGAATTTTTTCCATATGCCTAAACATTGCGATTTTTCTCATGAGTAGTTGTAATAGGAGAGTTTTTCTCTGCAGTGTTGGGTAGGTGGGGTAGCCAATGATGAATGTCAGTCAGCGGTGTCCTAAATCTATTTAAAGGTACCCTGGACGTATGAGGCTATATTTAAATAAGTGTATATGATAACAGTTCTTGGTCTCATCTGTATCCTGTGGATTGTGAGCAAGTAGAGAGTGGTTGAGTTTCTAATATTGATATTGCTCTACGCAGTTGGAATTAGTTTGCTTGGGCAATTGATTTAACTTTCAAAATTGCCCTAGAATTTAAAACTTTCCTTCTTGTGATATAAATATTCCCATAATTATAAGCAGTTTCAGCAATGTAAAATGCAACTTCAGAGCCTCAATTGAATGCTATGCAGTTTAAAACAGCCTCTCCTCTCTATCAGAGCTTGGCAGGAAAAGCAAGCAAGAAGAAAGAAAGAAAGAAAAGGTTTCACAGGGCAATTAATTAATTAAGCAATAAGCATTAAATTAAGAGAATATCAGGTATCTCACCTATAGCCAGAAAGTTGAGAAGTTTGGAATTTAAAGGTCAGAATTTACTTTACTGTGCAAGAGTTAGGTTCAGGGGTCCAGTTATACAAGTATTGTAAGTTGGTATTTTAACCTATGATTTTTCTTTTCTTGTTGCACTGGCTTTTATACATGGAAGGACATTTGCTATCCTAACTAGTTTTAAGAAAATTGAGAAAGGAGGAGGTCACATGATGCAGTGAGTGGAGGTGGACGTGAGTTACATCGCCAGCTCCGAGGGCAGCCTCTAACTCGATATCAGAAGCGCCCCCAGGCCTGAATCAGAGGAAAAAATGAACTCATTGTCAATGGAAGAGTATATGGACAAATTCCTGGTGAATAAGGAAATGTCAGCGGCCACAAAAGTAACAAACGGAAAGGCGACCGACTCCGTGGAGCAGAAAACAAATGTCGCCGGCTTCACCACCTGCGTCCCCACCCCGCGTGCCAGCAGAATCGCTGGTAACAGAGCTCACAGAGGCGGTTGTACAAGCCTTAGACTTGCGCTTCAGTCAATTATCGGAGTAGCTTACAGGACTGACAACCCTTACCTCTGAGTTAACTAGGCGTGTGGGTGAGCTGGAGATGCGGGTATCGGAGGTCGAAGACATCCCGCACGAGCACTTAGCAAGTTTAGAAAAATTAGAACACTTGACTATGGAGTGCCACACAAAATTGGATGGCCTAGAGAATCGCTCCAGAAGGGAGAACTTACAATTTGTCGGATTCCCAGAAACGCTTTCCGAAGGACTGATAAAACCACTCTGGAAACCTGGCTGCAAGCGAGATTCCCAGAAGCAGGGGAAGGAAGTGGAATACATCTAGAAAGAGTGCATAGGATAGGGCAAAAGCAGCCCCGGGACACAAGGCCCAGGATAATTATAGCCAAATTCCATCGCTACTCGCAGAAAGCAGCAGTGCTACGCCACTACAAAAACAATAAAGGAAGCAAAGTATGAAGGAAGCGCCATAAAAATTTTTCAAGACTACTCTGCTCCTCTGATGGCACGGAGACGAACATTTACGCCGGCATGCACACGACTGGTGGAAAAACAACAAAGATTCATGCTACATTATCCGGCTACACTGAGGATCCAGACAGCAACGGATGGAAGTCATTTACAACATCGGAAACAGCGATGGAGTGGATAAACTCAGCCTTGGGGTGAAAGGCTGCAAGATGACCATCACGGACAGGCAACGACTACTGCAGAGCCAAGGAAGAGAAGATAAAGAAGATTGGGGCCAGCCTGGATAAAATATTAAAAGTAAGGTGCACAATACACAGGAATTGACTGTTGGACAAAAAAAAAACCACAGACAAGAGACAATACTGAAGGGGTAATGAGGTAATTATCCAGAATGCAAATGTCACATCCAGTTGGAGGCGAGCCCTCGGGTGCATAATCACAGACCTGTTTGCCAGCTATGGATGGCAAGTTGGAGAAGGTAAAAGGGGAAGGAGAGGGGGGAAGGGGATAGATGGGAACTGGGGGGGGGGATAGTGAGGGAGAATAGAGGAGGGGAGGGTGAGAGGGGGGAAGGGGCCTAGGGCGGGGAGAGGTTCTTCACCAGGTAGGAAAAGCAGCTATATAGAGGGTAACACGCATGTGAATAGCAAACAATGGACATTTCAGTGGAAGGGTGATGGGTCATGGCTGGGAGACCCAGCCAGAACAACTGCTCTTATGTTACCCTGCAGGGAACAATAGCTAAGACCTCCACAATACGCTTGGCATCTTGGAATGTGTCGGGGATAACTTCCCCGGTGAAACAGACCAAGATACTAACTTTTCTAAAACAACACACAGTAACATAGCATGTCTGCAGGAACCAAACTAACAGACACAGAACACCAGAAACTGAAGCAGCAATGGGTGGGAGCCTGTCACTTCTCTTCGGCGGCGGGCCGCAAGGGAGGAGTAGCAATCCTAATTAAGAAAGGCCTCCCTTGTGTGTCACACACAGTGGAGAGCGACAAGGTAGGGAGGTATATACTGGTTCATTTGAACTAGTTGGGTCAAGAATATTAATCTCTGTGGTGTTTATGGACCTAACATGTGGGACCCGAATTTCTTTCCCTCCTTAGTAAAGCTGGGGCTGAAATACGACTCAGCTCCCTGGATAATCATGGAGATTTCAACCAAATACTAGACCCTGGACTGGACAGGTCATCATCTATGGCTTGGAGAGCAGTGGGTAAAGGTAAAGGATTAGATTATCTATGCAAAATGTTAGATCTCGTGGACCCCTGGCGTCTGCTGCACCCACACAAAGGGACTATACTCATTTATCTAAGGTACATCGGACCTGGTCTCGTATAGATTACATACTCTTAGCAACATCCATGTTCCCCGCGGTGCATACGGCAGTGGTGGGACCAATGGCAATATCTGATCATATACTGATTTGGGTGGACATGGCAATGGGACCCGCCACAGAACAGTACAGACGTTGGAGATTCCCGGCATATTTGGCGTGGGACCCTGACTTCCAAAGTTTCTAGAAAAGAAATGGGGGAACTATGTGGAAACAAATAATAGACACCAGGACTGGGCTGTTTTGGGAGACATCGAAAGCAGTGATGAGGGGCGAAATAATCAGTTATGTGGCAGCTAGGAATAAAAGGTTAGCACAGGGTATCATCCAGCTGGAACCCTGCAACACGCAATCAAAACGAAAACACCAATAGAACCCCTCCACAGCTCATTGTGATCAAATGATGGCTAATTTAGCAGGTTTAGATGCCTTGATTCACGAGCGGACAAAAAATACCCCTTTCATAGGCGCTTTCAATATTTTAAATTTGGCACTAGGAATGGGAAGTTACTGGCAAAAATGGTAAAGACATGGACAGACAAAACATTTGTACACACCCTAAGGGCCCCAGACGGAACCCGGAAGCATAAACCATTAGAAATATTGCAACTCTTTCAGAATTACTTTACTGGGGTATTTGGGGCGGAGACAGAATCCGTAGGCCCATTGACTAAAGACTACTTAGAGGACGCAGGGATGCCCAAACTGACAAGGGAAATGAGCGAACAACTTAGCGCACCACTAAATGGGCAAGAAGTGCAGCAGGTAATGAAATCACTGTCAGGGGGTACAAGCCCAGGGGCAGATGGTTTTTCCACGGAATATTATAAAATGCTGAGACATTGGGTGAGTGTACCACTTGTAAAATATTTTGAGGAGGCAGTAGAGCGGGAAAGTCTGCCAGCCAGAGCGAACAAAGCTCTCATAACTTTAATACCCAAACCTGGTAAAGCACTGGACACGCCCAGGGCATACCAGCCAATCTCCTTACTTAATGTAGACAAAAATACTGGCCACACTGTTAGCGGACAGACTCGCAAAGTATCTCCCACTCTTGATAGACGACCACCAGGTGGGATTTGTAAGAGGAAGGCATCCGGGGCTCAATGTCCGCCGCGCGTTACTGGCCCTAGCACATAACCAGGCAGATGAAGACCCACTACTTGTGGTGAGCCTAGATGCAGAAAAAGCATTCAATAGAGAACGGTGGGGCTACCTGTTTGAGGTGTTGAAATATGTGGGATTGGAGGACTGGTATTACAAAGCAATATCCACACTTTATGCAGGACCGACTACCCGTGATGTCCGCAGCGTTTCCACTGCAGAGGGGCACGAGGCAGGGGTGCCCGCTGTCCCCCCTACTTTTCCTACTATACCTAGAACCCTTCCTACACACAGTGAATAGGAACCCAGAGATTATAGGAGTTGACATACCACAGCTGCCAACTAAAATACTGGCCTTTGCAGATGATATACTGCTTACCCTAACAAACCCACAAAGCTCATTGCAAGGCCTTCTGGGAGCAGTAGATGAGTTTGGCTATCATTCAAGTTTCCAACTAAATAGACAAAAATCAGTAGCCATGCCAACAAACCCTATAATAAAAAATGGGTGGGACACTTCCCCCTACAGTGGGGCGGGGACAAGATTAAATACCTGGGAATATACATACTAGCGCAGCTAAATCAAACCCATAAAGTTAATTTGGAACCATTGTGGGAGACCACAAAGACAGCGCTGTTGATGTGGCAAAAGCTGCCTCTATCGCTGTGGGGAAGAGTGGCAATATATAACATGATCATAGTACCAAAGTGGACGTATGTGGTTCAAGTGCTGTCCCTATTTATTACCCACAAAGATGAAATAGACCTCCACCGCATATTTAAACAATTTTTATGGAATGGAAGGCGGGTCCGAGTATCGTTACCATAAACGTACTTACCCAGAGACAAAGGAGGATTGGGGGCCCTGAGCATCAAATGGATATCAGTAGCAGGATGCATGCGCCATATATCTGACTGGTTTAGGGGGACCTCGCATTTCTCCTACCCGGGGGCCACAACTTGGAAAAGACACCCGGGCTTGCTTTTTGACATATATACAATTCGAGGGAAGGATTTATACGGCGAACTGTGATGATGGGGAAAAGACAATACTTAAACTTGGGCTACAAGAGGAGAGACCCTTGGTGCAGCTCTGACGTGCCTATATGATCTCACTCAGCGCACTAGAACGGAAGGACATACCTGATCTTGCATCCGTGAGGGGGATACATTCTTACAAAGCTGGTTGCCATTTCTGGACACGATAACGCCTCTAGCGCTAGTAGGATTATGAACGGTTAGGTATGATAAGATGAAACCACCTGGTGAAGAGGGGTGGGGAAATGGGGGAGGAAAAGGGGGAGGGGAATGGGAGAAAATGAAAATGATTGATGATAGGTAAAGTGAGATTTTATGTATAGTTGAGCTTACCTGACATTTGAACTATGTAAACCTGTTAAGTGGTCTGGTTGTGTTTTGAAGTTATCATCAATAAAAATTTATATAAAAAAAGAAATTGAGAAAGAAACAAGACACTGTGGAGAGAGGCAGGGTTACTATAATAGTATTGGATGCGCTAGGCAAATCTACTCTTTGCCTTCCTCACCGACCACTGCCAACTCAGACTTACTTCTTCTTCTTCCTCCTCTGCCATAAGACTGGCACCATGAGCGTGTGTGGTTGCGGGAATAGCACTTCTTGATGCATGTGCTGGACCGCCTGCATATTGAACGTGCTTCTGGTATTAGCCATAAGGAAGCGTGAGGGAGAGCCACACTGGTTATGTTTCTTCAATTTGATATTGGTTTTATATGATTTAAATTCAGTTTTTATGATTTCCTACTAAAATATGTTTTTATTTTCATTTATTATCAGTTCTTTGTATGCCCCTGACACAGCCCTTGCGTGGACGAAACTCAGCCATGTTGGGCTACTTGGTAAGAGTTGTGTTGAATAAATAGCTTTGTGGACATTTCTTTGATCTGCTTTTTATGTGTGCACCACGTAAATGGATAGCTACGTGTAGAAATGAGGTCTTTGAAAATTGTCTACCTTAAGTGCTAGTAAAATTACATACATACTGCTACCACACAATTTTAACCCCCAGGCAGGTGCTCCTGGAGCTGAACTTGTGGAGGGGCTTGTGAGTACATGCATATTTTACCTAGAAAAGTGCCTGCAAAAAAGGAGGTGCTGATTTGTGTGGGTACATTTCCTTAGATGATTTTGAAATTGAAAGATTTCTCTTGAAAATTGGTTCAAAGACCAAGGGCATGTGCCCCCAGACTGCACTAGTTTTCCAGAGCTAATTTTCCACGCAGAAGTATGCATGTGTTTGCTTTGAAAATCTGTCAAAGCCCATACTGTGGAAAGTATGTGTCTGTTTACATGTATATAATTATCCTTTATTTATCCAACAGCTATAAATGAAAGCCAGTGGCCATAAATAAGAGAACAGCAAACATTCATAGAGACAGTTTCCAGAAACAAACTTATTTCCTGCCTGTTCTCAAGGATTAAAGTTGGGGCTGATATTTAAAGGCATTTATCTGGCTTCATGCAGCTCCAAGCTGGATAAATGCTGATGAGACGGATATTCAGCGGCACCAGGCAGATAATGTCGCTGGTTATTTCCTCTGACTGCCTCAGCACTAGTGTCGGGGGAGTCTGTGAGGAGAGCTTGGGGGGGGGGGGGGGGGGGGGGGGGGGGGGGGGGGTGGGGGGGGGGGGGGGGGGGGACTGGATTTGATTAGTGGCAATATTCAGACCGCTAGCTGGATAAGGTTAGGACAGCCTTTTTGCTGAGGCATAGCCAGTCAACACTGACTCCAGATATTCAGAGGTAGCCATTCTGGGTATTGCCAATCAATATCTGTATTTCTTTGCCTGTAGTGGCCAGCAAGTAAAAAAATGCTGACTGCCACAGGCTCAATATTGGGGGACTTGATTCCAATGGATGTACATCTTTTACCTTAGAACTGACATAGCATTGTGAACTGTAATGCATATAAAGGGCCAGATTCTATATAAGACATCTTAAATGTAGGTGCGTTGGAATAACATGTATAGCACTATTCTATAAACCGTGTCTACAGGAAGATGCGGTTTATAGAATAGCGCATAGGCTGGGGGAATGCACGTACAGTAGGCGTAGCTGTTTACATCACTGAATACCTGGTGTAAATGCCCATGCCTGAATTTATTTGTTGCATTTGTATCCAACAAAAATAGCAGATCAATTTGAACAATTGCAGGAAAATGAGTTAATAATGGATGAAGGAGAGGACCTCAAACTGGTGACAACTTGATCTTAATCTTAATAAGATTACATATAAAGTCACCATTTTTCAATCATAGGTTCCTACCACCTCCTCCCTAGGTGTTCACACAAACTGTTAGTGCATAAATGTAATACAAAAAATAGCCATAATACAGAGCAGAGCTACTTAGCTTATTGCAGCTTGATCAAGGGCCTTGTTCACTGACGTCCTGTCGCACTAATGGAGCACTAGGATTTGGCCATCTTTTAATCGAGCAGCAGTTTGCAGTTGGTGTCCTTCCCCTGACGAAGCCTTACCCGGCGAAACGGACCGTTGGGGAGGCCCTTGATTCAAGCTGCAATAAGCTAAGTAGCTCTGCTCTGTATTATGGCTATTTTTTGTATTATATTTATGCACTAACAGTGTGTGAACACCTAGGGAGGAGGTTGGTAGGGACCTATGATTGAAAAATGGTGACTTTATATGTAATCTTCTTAATTAAGATTAAGATCAAGTTGTCAGCAGTCTGAGGTACTCTTCTTCATCCATTATTAACTCATTTTCCTGCAATTGTTCAAATTGATCCGCTATTTTTTGATGGAACTTTGTTAAATCGAGCGGAGTTCTTTTCCCATTGTTTTGTGTTACCTTTGCATTTGTATCCCACAATTTCCCACCTATTTGCAGGCTCAATGTGGCTTACATAGTACCGTGAGGCGATCGCCTTTCCGGTATGGCAAATACAGAGTGATATTATGGTATAATAAGGTGCATGTGTGACAGACACGTAAGGAAATAGAAAGGAGGAAGCATTAAGTTACGTCTAGTTCAAGTATTAGTATCGTTGTGTTGCAGGATTCAGGCATTTAAGTTGGATCGTTAGGATATGCCTTTTTGAACAAGATAGTCTTTAGTGATTTCCGGAAGTTTGGTAGGTCATACGTTGTTTTCACGGCGTTTGGTAGTGCGTTCCAAAGTTGCGTGCTTATATAGGAGAAGCTGGATGCATAGGTTGATTTGTATTTGAGTCCTTTGCAGCTTGGGTGGCGAAGATTTAGGTATGAGCGTGTTGATCTTGTTCTGTTTCTAGTTGGTAGGTCTGTGAGGTTTAACATGTATTCTGGGGCTTCGCCATAGATAATTTTATGAACCAGAGTGCAGATTTTGAACGCAGTATGTTCTTTGATTGGGAGCCAATGCAGTTTTTCTCGTAGGGGTTTGGCGCTTTCGAATCTTGTTTTACCAAATGTAAGCCTGGCTGCAGTGTTTTGAGCAGTTTGGAGTTTCTTTATGTTATTTCTTTGCATCCCACATAATTCCATTACAGTAGTCTAGGTGGCTCAGTACCATTGATTGTACCAGGTTGCAAAATATTTCCCTTGGGAAGAAAGGTTTTATACGTTTGAGTTTCCACATTGAGTGGAACATTTTCTTTGTGACAGATTTCGCTTGGCTTTCTAGCGTGAGGTTTCGGTCTATTGTGACTCAGAGAATTTTCAGGCTGTCTGAAACAGGAAGGGTGTAGTCTGGGTGCTTATATTAGTGGGTTTGTTCATGTTGTATTGGGATGAGAGGATGAGACAGTTTGTTTTTTCTGCGTTGAGTTTTAGTTGAAATGCATTCGCCCATGAGTTCATGATGTTCAAGCTGAGTTTGATTTCATTGTTGATTTCTGTTAGATCATGTTTGTAAGGGATGTATATCGTGACATCGTCCGCGTAAATGTACAGGTTAAGGCCTTGGGTGGATAAGGACTGAGCTAGCAGTGTCATCATTAGGTTGAAAAGGATTGGTGGTAGTGGTGATCCTTGGGGTACTCCACAGTTTGGTTTCCATGGTGGTGATATGTTCGAATTTGATTTCACTTGATACGTTCTAGTGGTTAGAAAACCCTTAATCCAACTAAGTACATTTCCACCGATTCCGAAGTATTCTAGAATGTTTAGTAGTATGTTGTGGTTAACCATGTCGAACGCACTAGACATGTTGAATTGTAGGAGAAATATGCTTTTGCTGGTTGCAATTTCTTGTTTAAATTTGGTTAGGAGAGTAATTAGTACTGTTTCGGTGCTGTGGTTGGAGCGAAATCCTGATTGTGATTCGTGTAATATTGAGAATTTATTTATGTAATCGGTGAGCTGTTGGTTACTATGCTTTCCATCAGTTTGACTACCAGTGGGATAGATGCTACTGGGCGGTAGTTGGTGATTTCATTTTCTCTGTATCTTTTGGAATTGGGGTGAGTAGGATGTTACCGTTTTCCTTAGGGAAGTGTCCGTGTTGTAGCATGTAGTTTAGGTGAGATGTTAGGTCTCCTATGAACATAGCAGAGCAGATTTTATTAGGTAACTGGGGCAGGTGTCCAATTTACAGTGAGTCTTGGCGCCTTTGTTGATTGCTTGGCTGACTGTTTTAGCGTTGAGGAGATCGAAGTTTGTCCAGATTCGGTCTGCTGGGTATTCACTCACCAGGGTTTGGGTCCAGACATTCAAAGAATTTATCGATGTCGATGTTGTTCTGAGGTAAGGTGGGTTTTCAATTTTTTTCCTTGAAGTATTTAGCAAGTTTGTCTGCAGATGGGGTGTCTGAATTGGTTGTGGTGACCATGGTGGTATCCAGTAGTTTTTCACTAGTTGATATAGTTTCTTCCTGTGTCTTTGTAGTCTGGCCCTATCTTGATTTTGTAGTATGATCTTTTGGTTTGTCTTATTGCATATTTGTATTTTCTTTGAGTTTGTTTTCATGCATTGAGTGTGTTTACGTCTTTCATTTTTTTCCATGCTCGTTCAAGTTTCCTAGTTTGTGTTTTTAGTTTTTTCAGTTCCTCGTTGTACCATGGTATCGAGTTATGCCTGCGTGAGGTTCTTGTTTGTAGCGGTGCTATTTCGTCTAATATGCTTCTGCGTCTATTATCCAAATCTGAGAGATAGTATATAGAGTTTGTTTGTGCTGTCCATTTGTTATTGTAAATCTGTTGCCAGAATGTTTCCGAGTCTATATGGCCTCTTGTACATAGTAACATAGTAGATGACGGCAGAGTATGTTGTGTGTTCTTGTATTCGGCGTGAACCCTTTTTCCGCCATTGCAGGGATAGGTTTAGTTTGTAATGGTGTGTCTGTCCATTTAGTATCTGATATTATTAGGTTCTGTTCTGTGATGAGGTCGAGAGTGTGCCCTTTGACATGGGTTGCTTGGATGTGTGGCCATTTAAGGTCCCATAGTTGAAGGAATTCCTTGCAGTCTCGTTCATTGGTGGAGTTTAGGTCTTCTAGGTGAAGGTTGATGACGCCTAGTACTAGTATGTTGGAGTTAGTTACACAGGTGTTTGATTTGAAATCCATGAAGTGTGATTGGCAATCGTTCCAGTTGCCTGGTGGTCTATAAAACAAGTCACAATTTAAGTGGTCAAATAAGGTTGTATGTTGGATTCTGATTGAGGTGATTTCAAGTTGGGGTGTTATGGACTTGGCAATGGTTACAGTGGTGAAGTGGGATCGATGGATTAGTGCTATGCCCTCCGCCTCTCTATCTTTTCTGGTCCAGTGGTGATTTTGTATCCTGGGGGGCAGAGGTCTATAATTGTAATTTTTAGCTCCCATTAATTCCCTCACCCGTAACTGTCTTGTCTGTCTGTATTATTTAGATTGTAAGCTCTTTTGAGCAGGGACTGTCTCTTGTATCAAGTGTTCAGCGCTGCGTGCATCTGGTAGCGCTATACAAATGCTAATAATAATAATAATGAGGTCATTTTGATCATGAATCCAGGTTCCACTGATGAAAAGTAGATCAAGGTTTTCTGACGTGATCCAGTCTGTTGTTATTGCTGCCTTGTTTACTACGAATCTGGTGTTGATGTAACCCACTTGAATTTTTTGGTAGGGGTCCACTGTGTGCTGTGTTGTGTTGATTTTTGTCAGTTGTCGTTTTTTAGTTAGTATCGGTTTGTTGAATTCTTTAACAACGCACAAAAATGTGATTGACAACCCTCACACACCTACACTGCTCCCATAGCCGTGTCAGCTACACACATTGGAATTTATACACGCCTCCTTTTAGAATATGCCTAAAAAGAAGCGCACGTATATTCCAATTATTGCCGTCAACCCCAGATACCTTTGCGGTGTGGTACCGCTGCCAGGCTGTTTGCTGTCCCTATTTTGCGCATATCATCCCGTTTGGCATCGCAGAGGCGGGGATACTATTGCTTGCTGTCTTGTCGGGTCCCCTACTTACCGCCAAGCAAGTGGCCTGGCCGTCGGTTCCAAGGCCTACCTGGTCCATGTTGCTCGGGTGGCGTGGTGCCTGTTCTCTTTCTTCTCTCTGTGGGAGGACAGTGCTCTTTTCCTTCACCATTTTACCGGCAGTTTTAGCGTGTGAGCGCTGTGTGGCGGGAGCCGAGGCACTGAGCTGGGCGCTTCTCTTCATCTGGGCTGCCTCCCCTGTGGCTGTTCGCCCGTGGATCACCATCTTCCCCGGGTCAGCTGTTTGGCAGTGGCAAGGCAACGGTGCTTTTCGGTGGCTGGGGATGTTCCGGACCCTGCTGCAGGTCCTGCCCGACTGCTTCCTGCATGGTTTAACGTCTGTCCTGCTCCACGTAGCCTCTCCTTTGCTGCAATCTGCTGGGCTCTTCTGGTTAAGACACGCAGCTTAGTCTCTTCTTTACTCCAGCAGGATATGTTCACCTTGCTGCCACCTCTTTTCTGCTTAAAAGCGTTTCCAGGATTTGGATCTTGTTCTGTTCCTGTTCTGCAGTCCCGGTCTGGCTTCATTCCTAGGCCCTCTCCACTCTTCATCCGTGCCGCATTCTGGATACAACTGTTTTCATTTGAGTTTTTCTGTGTACATGCCTCATGACCAGATAGAGGAGGGAGACTGAGACTGTCCATATCGGCTTCTTCCACCTGTTGTCAACTATCTCCTGCGATCCTCACTTCTACAAGGATGTCCCATCAAGTACTTCTAATTTTCTACTTTTCCACTCTTATCCACTTTGCTCTCACCACAACGGAGCCCAAATACAACTCTATACCATTGGTCTCACATAGCTGGAGATTACCAACTCGCCGCCTCTCCCAGTGCTGTCCACTTGGATTATATGCTTGTTCAGAACTCATCGGAAGCACGCACCAATATTCCAAGGCACCTTCTCACTATCCCGTGTGCAAAGCAGCAGGCTGTTCAGTTTCATTCTTTGCGAATTGGCTATCACACTAGATCAGTTGTGATAAACCTGAGCTATATCGGATGGATCCATACTGAGAACTTGACCTTCTGTCATCACAGAAACATGGTTACGAGTACCTAAGTACCCCATTTTGCTTGATCTTTGTCCGGAGGGTTACAAAATGGTTTTCACTGGGACAGGAAAGTCAAAAGGGCGGGTGGACCTAGCCGCATACTACCAGTCACACCTCATTGTAGATGTCCTGCCTGACCTCCTCTCCCCACACTTGAAATTGCTGCAGTAAACATTTCATTAGAGTCACTCTGCAACATCTGGTCTGTGGTTCTATGCTACAGGCCTCCAATTAATTGGCATAATATCAACCGATCTCCTGAACTTTATCTCTACTATCTGCACTGCCAACCCAAATATCATCATACTAGTAAAAAAGCCCGTTTCTGATGCAAAGGAAACAGGGGCTAGCAAGGTTTTTCTTCAGAGTGTGCATATGGGAGTGTCCTGCCCTCTGCCTCTCTCCTCCCCCTCCCCCCTCCTCTCCGAGTTCATTCCTTCAGTGTTAAGTGTCCTGCTGTGCTGTGTTTGTGTTACAGAGAGAGTGAGGGCATGCTCTCTCCTCCCCCCTCTGAGTCCTTCCCTGTTACAGAGAGAGGGATTTCGCTGCTTGCTGTTTTCCTTCACTCATGGGAAACCGGATATCTCTGGCGCTTCACACTTCCGCTGGAGCTTCATAGACGTTGGTGTTGCCTTTTATATATATATAGATTGGGTGCCTTAATCTTCACCTTGACAATCTATACTCCCGGATACACTCCAATTTTTGATTTCCTCCATCTCTGGGATCTAAAGTGTCCGGATGCTTGCCTTCCCATTCCAAAGGCCATCTTTAGATCTCTTCACCTTTAAATTCCTAGATGACTCCAATTCTCCTAAATGATATAGTAATGACTGGGCAGTGCAAGCCGATTCTGCCCGCTATCTCATTGCCTGGGATGACTTATGTAGAAGTGTTCTAGATTCTATAGCGCCCCGCAACTCAAAACTTCCTATTCCATAGTTCACAACGCTTGGTTTTCTACGAGCTAAAAACCTTGAAAACTGAAACTCGGAAGCTGAATGGTTTGGCGCAAAAAGAAACAGATCAAGCGTGTTTGAAAGCACCTTAAAGTTCCCCAACAAGTTTTGTGGTCTGGATGCTTGCCCTAGTCACCTTTTAAAAGTGGCCCCAAAGCGCTTCATCGCTGACCTGACCTATCTCAATTACATGTTGAACCATGGCATCTTCCACCAGAGCATGGCAGGATTCTTCTCACACCCATTCCAAAAATCCAAAGATCAAAGCCGACATAATAATTTCAAACTATCGACCAGTGGCGTCTATACCACTAATTGTCAAAGTAATGGAAAACATGGTAAATACTCAGCTAAATGACTTCCTGGAGAACTTTGACATTCTGCACTACTCACAGTCAGGTTCCGTGCACAGTTTAGCACTGAAACGGTACTGGTTACAGCCCTGTCAGATTTTAAAAGGGAAATTTCTGTTGGTAAAAAAATATTACTGCTGCAGTTCGATATGTCAACATCTTACTACATCTACTGGAAACCTTAGGCATCGGAGGGAGCGTGTTGCATTGGTTTAAGGGTTTTCTGACAACAAGAACATACCAGGTCAAAGGCACACCAGTTCATTCCGCGCTTGGAAAGCCCTTGTGGGGTTCCCCAAGGCTCGCTCTATCACCAACACTCTTCAATATCATGCTGTTTCCCCTTGCAACCGCACTAGCTAACCTGGGCCTAAATCCATTTATCTATGCAGATGATATCACCATCTACATCCCTTCCATTCCTCATTGGATGAAATCACAGATTTGATCGAAACAAGTTTTTCCCATCATGGATCTATGGCTAAGGTGTTTCAATTTAAGTTAAACAAAGATAAAACTCAGTGTCTTGTACTCTCGTCCCTCCATACCAAGTTTTCCTAAAGCTTCCTTGTCATTAAGACCAGACACTGTCCTATCTTGAACAGCCTAAGACTTCTAGGTGTTGAGCTGGACCCTCATCTGCAACTGGACCTGCACGTTGCGAGCGGTCACCAAGCGGATGTTCTATGCAATGTGGAGGCTGCGGCGGTATTAGGTTTTGACTCACCAGAGAGCTCTTCTGCACACTCGTTCACTGGCTAGTTCTGTCTCACCTTGATTACTGTAGTGGGATTTATGCGGGTTGCCAGGAGCAATTACTGAGAAAGTTCCAGACTGCCCAGAACACTGCTGCGAGACTCATCTTGGGTAAATTGCACCATGGTTCCTGCGCAGCCTCTATGTCTCAGTCTTCACTGGCTACCAGTAAAAGAATGAATAGCTTTCAAGATCTGCACAATAACACATAAAATAATTTACGGATTAGCTCCAGAATATATGATTCCTTTAATAGATCTCCCGCCAAGAAATGCCATCAAAACAGCTCGCTCCTATCTCCAACTACATTATCCCTCTTGTAGAGGTGTCAAATACAAGCTTCTTTTTGCCTCTTCTTTCCACTACTCCAGCCCGAAGACTTGGAATGCTCTACCTTGCACTTAAAATCGCAAGCTGATCACCATCTTTTCAAGAATTTGCTGAAAACGTTCCTTTTTGAAAAAACATACTCCATTAGTAACTCTGCTGTTTAGTCATCCTAATTGTTGTTAGCGTTGTATCCTTATTCTTCTGTAAAATTCACGAATTGTACTTCTCTTCTTTATAATTCATGTAAGCCACATTGTGCCTGCATTTGTGGGAAAATGTGGGGTAGAAATGACCATAAATAAATGGTGTTATTGGCCAATTATCGTGACTAATTGGCTTGTTACTCAATTGAGTAGCGTGTGTAAATTGCACAATTTAGTGCGTGCTACTCATATAGAATCCAGGGAGAAAACACAGAGATCCCAAGTCACTTGTATTAGGTGTGAGATACATGCAATTGGAAGACGTCACACACTCACATGCAGAGCCACTCCTCTCACAGGCCCAGTAGCTGAACAGAGAGGCTGAAGCACATGGAGAGAGAGGAGATTGGTAACAGCATTGAGGGGCTGATACAGACAGCTACCATGGGCAGCAGTACATGGTTAATGAGAGGTGTACATGAACATTAGCAAGCAAATGATGAGCAAGCAGGTTTGGTGTGGGAGTTAGCTCATGTGGTAGACATCAGTACATAGCATATTAGCTATTCTGCCCTGAAGCAGAGAAGTTTTAAAGGGAGCACAATATGAACAGGAGTGGCCTAATGGTTAGTGCGATAGTTTGCAGACCTGGGGAACCAGGTTCAATTCCTGCTGTTTCCTAACTGTCAGAAGTGGATTGAGATCCTCAGTAACCAGGCTCAATTCCCTCTGTAGCTCCATGTGACCCTGGGCAAGTCATTTAGGCCCAAAAAAGCAAAACAGCGAAGATGACTAATAAAAACAAAAATAATCAAAAATTAAAAACAAGAAAAAATCAAATTTGTATTTAAAAATACAAATACATAAAAAAATAAAAAAATATGACAAAGACGACACTTGTTTATAAAAAATTAAAACACTTTATTAGCAAAAGGATAGCAGGGAGAAAGGGACTCGACACAGCTGTGTTTCGGCCGTACAGGCCTGCGTCAGGAGTCTTCTCACGTTTGTTGATTTTTAATTCTATCCAATTGGTTAATCCCCAGATAATTATCCCCTCCTCCAACAGAAAAAAATGCTCTAGGACAGTTCTCTTTTTCCTTGCTTTAAAGTTGTCACTTTTGCTTTACAGTTCAAGGTTACAGTTCCCTTAAAGTGCAGTTCACCTTTTTTCCTTCAGCCAAAACCTTAGCACTTTGGTTCCCTGCTGTAGCAGTGCTTCCCCCTCTGCCCCATACCAATCACCCACACACTTCTCTCTCCAAATACAGTTCAAGACGCTTATCTTTACTCATTCCATGTCCATTTGTTCCTCCGAATGGGGTGCAACCCGCTTGGGAAGGCTGTAGGCTCTCCTCTCTCTTCACCACCGATCTCTCTCAAACCTCCGTCCTTCAAAGTCTTGAGGAATGCAGGCTTCCCCCCCTCACAGGTGACAGGGATTTTATCAGGGGTGTATCTGGACTCCGGCGGTAGGGGGGGCCAGAGCCAGAGGGAAGGGGCACATTTTAGCCCCCCCCCCCCCCGCCATTGCCAGACCCCCCCGCCACCAACAACTCTCTCCACCCTCCTCCCGCCGCCAACCCTCCCCCGCTGCCGTTGCTTACCTTTGCTGGCGGGGGACCCCAACCCCCACCAGCCGAGGTCCGCTTCCACCTGCCGCTGCCTTTAAAAATATTTCTTCAGCTGGCGGGGGACCCCAACCCCTGCCAGCCGACCCGAGGTCTTTAAAGTTCTTCTTCGTCCTCCGTGGCCGTGCTGCTGTTGAAAGCTGTTGAATCCAGTTCGGAGTCTGACGTCGCAGCACGTTGTACGTGCAGGAGCGTCCTGCGTGCCGGTTGTTGGAAAGGGCGAGCCGGCTATCCCTCCCTCCGGATTCGGTCCCTCACCGACCCTACCTTGGCCATCGAATTCTTCAGGGCAGGCAGTGTTGCCTGCCCGCTGCCATCGCTGACTCTCCCCCGCTGCCTGTTCGCGCTTTAAAAATGGCTGCCGAGACTTCTGTAAGTCTCAGCGGCCATTTTGAAGTGCGATCGAGCGGCGGAGAGTCAGCGATGGCAGCAGGCAGGCAACACTGCCTGCCCCGAAGAATTCGATGGCCAAGGCAGGGTCAGTGAGGGACCGGATCCGGAGGGAGGGGAGGGAGGAAGCAGGAGAATTTGCTGAACAAGTCAGGAGGGGGTGGCAGGGGAGAGAAGGGAGCCACTGGGCATGGGTGGATGGAGGGGAGAGAAGGGTCGCTGGTGCATACAGGGCAGAGGAGAGGAGGGTCACTGCTGGACATGGGTGGATGGAGGGCAGGGGAGAGGAGGGTCTCTGGGTATGGGTGCATTGAGGGCAGGGGAGAGGAGGGTCACTGCTGGACATGGGTGGATGGAGGGCAGGGGAGAGGAGGGTCACTGCTGGACATGGGTGGATAGAGGGCAGGGGAGAGAAGGGTCGCTGGACATGGGTGCATTAAGGGCAGGGGAGAGGAGGGGAGAGAAAAGAAATGCTGGACATGGATGGAGGGGAGGAAGAGTGAGGAAGGAGATGAGATGAGGGAAAAGGAAGAGAGGAGAAAAACTGCACATGGATGAAGAAAATAGGCAGATGCTGAGGACCAGAAATGAAGAAGAAAGGAGGAAAGGAAAGAAATAAATGGAAAGGAAGCCCTGGAAACGGAGTTAAGAGGAGAGAGAGCAGCAGAATCGGATACTGGGCCAGCATGATCAGAAAAACAAAGTCACCAGACAACAAAGGTAGAAAAAAAATCATTTTATTTTCATTATAGTGTTTGGAATATGTTCACTTTGAGAATCAGGTGCTCAACATTAAAAGTTTATATTTATTTACTTATGGCATTTTATCCCACATTAAACATGAATTAGATTGGAACCTGGGATCATTTAATTTTTTTTCCTGGAGAGAGTAATACATTGCCCCCCCCCCCCCCCCCCCGGCTATAGCCAGCTCTGCAATTTTGGGGGGGCACAGAGGTGGACGGTGGGGGCACAGAGGTGGATGGGGTGGCACAGTGGTGGACGGGGGGGGGGGGGTGCCGAGGTGGACTGGGGAGAGAGCCTGTTGTTAAAAATTTACCAGCACACCACTGAGTATAGGTTAAATTTGAGTCTAAAATAACCCCTAATACTTTAGACTGATTATCAATAGTTAGCTTTTCACCTGTAGATGTCACAAGATCTTTGTATAAACTTCTATTAAAAGCTCCAAACCGTAAAATTTTGTCCTTTATTTAGTTTTAAAGAATGGTCAAATGCCCATTTATCCTTGACTGAAATATAATATTTTAAAGAGGTCAAAGTATCTTTTTTCCAGAATACGGCACAATAAAAAGTTGTCATAAGTACATAAGTACTGCCACACTGGGACAGACCAAAGGTTCATTAAGCCCAGCATCCTGTTTCCAACAGTGGCCAATCCAGGTCACAAATACCTGGCAAGATCCCGAAAAAGTTCAATACATTTTATGCTGCTTATCCCAGAAATAGCAGTGGATTTTCCCCAAGTCAATTTAATAATGGTCTATGGACTTTTCCTTTAGGAAGCCATCCAGACCTTTTTAATCCCCACTAAGCTGCCTTTACCACATTCTCTGGCAACGAATTCCAGAATTTAATTACATGTTGAGTGAAGAAACATTTTCTCCGATTCGTAATAAATTTAGTTCCAGAATCTTCAAATAAGGTACTAACAGGCTCATTTTCGAAAGAGGATACCCATCTTTCGACATAAAAATTAGAAGATGGGCGTCCTTCTCACAGGGTGGCCCAAATCGGTATAATCGAAAGCCGATTTTGGGCGTCCCCAACTGCTTTCCGTCGCAGGGACGACCAAAGTTCACGGGGCCTGTCGGAGGCGTAGTAAGGGCGGGACTTGGGCGTGCCTAACACATGGACGTCCTCGACCCATAACACAACACAACAATGATTTTGCCACTGAGAGAAAAATGTGTGATTTATCCTAAATTGAACCCGCCGATTCCAAATATGAACTCCAAATTTGCCTGACACGTCTAGATTTTAAGTTATACATGCAAAGCCTATTCACTTATAATATTAATGCTTGGGCTGCATTTGTGCTAGTAGTGCAGAACTTCCTTGGGAACAGACCAGCTGAAAACTATGCTGAACTAGTAGACAACATGCTTAAAGCATATGAACAACTTGGCTGCCGAATGTCATTGAAAATGCATTTCTTACATTCTCATCTTGACTTTTTCCCACGCAATTTGGGACACATAAGTGACGAACATGGAGAGAGGTTCCATAAAGACATTTCTACAATGGAGAACAGATATCAAGGCCGCTGGAATCCCAACATGATGGGGGACTACTGCTGGTTTTTGCAATGGGAAAATATGACCAGTCACAAACGCAAAAGTAGATGCCTGAAGCACTTTTAACAGTACTGGGCCTTGCTGAAGTAAGACTTTTAACTGGAATATGAGACTTTTTTGAAATTTTACTAAGCCACTGTAAAAGTGGCCTGCACTAGTTTTTTGTTTTGTTTTTTTGTTTGTTACATTTGTATCCCGCGCTTTCCCACTCATGGCAGGCTCAATGCAGTGTGTGAAATTGGTATATGCTAGGCTACTTTTTACTGTGGTGGGGAAAAGAGCTTTTTCAAAATGGGGAAGTAAATAGCTGTGCTCTAATATTAAAATTAGCATGTGGCTATTTACTGCCTGAGCTCTTACCGCTTCCTATTTAATTGGCAGTAAGGGCTCGCGCGCTAACCTCATGGTAATTGGGCAGCATGCGGCAGTGTGACCGTGCTGCCGATTACCACCAGGAATGCCCCCCCATGGTAGAAAATAGAAAATTATTTTCTATTGCAGGAAACTGCACACGCCAACTTTGGAACTACTGCCAGACTCCCGCACTATCTCCGTGGTAGGGCTGATTTGGCACACACTATACACTTGGTAGCCCTACTGTGCCTTTGTAAAAGGGCCTCTTAGTTTAGCAATAACAAAGAATGATTTATTACGTCAGAGGCTGCAGTGATATATCAAATTGCAGTAAGACAGCTTGATGCCTTTGCTGAAGAACTGTTTAATCTTAGATGAAAGAACTAACAGTAATGTTTCAGTTCTGTGTCTTGACCTAAAGCCGTGTTGATTTTTAAGCAAAATATTATGTGTCTCTAAGAAATATTTTAATTGCCCATTTACCAAGAATTCAAACAACTTGGCCATCCAGGGGATGCTAGCAACCAGACAATAATTTTCCACCTCAGTTAAATCAGTACCCATGGATTTAGAGAGAGGAGTTAGTACAATATCTGATAAATCCTTCAAGTAACTGCCAGATTGTAAAGTTCTTTTCACAAGGATAGAAGCAGGAACATAAGCCTGGGAAGCTCACTGTCACACTGAAAGAGGTGCAAACCCAGGAAGGACCTGGTAAGGAAAGAGGCAAAACACTCAACTGTTGTGCACAGTGGTCTGAATGGGCCCTGGGCATAAAAATTAAGATGGCCCCCTATAACACCACGGGGCTCATTTTCAAAAGAGAAAAACATCCAAAAAGTGGCATAAATCTGCAGTTGGATGTTTTGGACATTTTTCTCACAAAAACGTCCAAATTGATATTTTCAAAACCAATTTTTAGACGTTTTTCTATGAAGTCCTTCAGAAGTGCATTCAAATCACAAGGGGACAAGTCGGGGGTGTATTAAGGGCAGGATCTGGGCGTTCCTAACACTTGGATTTTTTTCTGTCATAATGGAACAAAACAAAAACATCCATGGATATAAGATGGATGTTTTGGTCTAGACCTATTTTATTAACAAACTAGTAAAAAAGGCCCGTTTCTTACAGAAATGAAACGGACGCTAGAATAATGATGATGTACTTGCAATTATTGTTGTAACAGAAGTGTGTTTCTGTGTGGGTGAGCCAGAAAAAGAGAGTGTTTGTGTGTCAGAGAGAGAGAGAGTGTGTGTGTGTGTTAAAGTCTGAGAGTGTGATGCAGAGTTCACTCTGTGTTGTGTCTGGTTTTTTTCTGTGGTTTCCCTGTTGTGTTGTGTGTGACACAGACAGTGTTTGTGTGTGTCAGAGAAACAGTCTATGTCTCTTTTAGTGACAGAGTGTGTGTGTGTTGGTGAGACAGAAAAAGAGTGTGTGTCAGAGAGACACAGAGAGAGTGTGTGTGAGACAGACACACATGCTGTGTGTGTGTGTGTGTGTGAGAGAGAGAGGCACAGAGTGTGTGTGTGTGTGAGAGACAGTGTTTGGGCACTCCCTTCCACATCAATTCCCCCTTTTCCCATCAGGTCCCTCATCCTTAGTGGATCATCCACTACCTGCTCACCCAATGTCCAAGTCCCCATCTCCGTCCTCCCAATCAATCACTGCTGTTCCCGCACTCCCCAATCTGTTTTTCCATTCTTTCCTTCCTCTGCCCCATCCCAGCCTCCAGTGAGAGTGTGTGTGATTTTGCTTTGTATGGTGTACCTTTTTTGGCCACGTGCTGTGTGTGTGTGGTCACTCCCTTCCACATTAATTCCCCCTTTTCCCATCAAGTCCCTCATCCTTAGTGGATCATCCACTACCTGCTCACCCTGTTCACCCACTGTCCAAGTCCCCATCTCCGTCCTCCCAATCAATCACTGCTGTTCCCCCAATCCCCAATCTGTTTTTCCATTCTTTCCTTCCTCTGTTCCCATCCCAGCCTCCAGTGAGAGTGTGTGTGATTTTGCTTTGTGTGATGTACCTTTTTTGGTCACATGCTGTGTGTGTGTGGTCACTCTCTTCCACATCAATTCCCCCTTTTCCCATCAGGTCCCTCATCCTTAGTGGATCATCCACTACCTGCTCACCCTGTTCACCCAATGTCCAAGTCCCCATCTCTGTCCTCCCAATCAATCACTGCTGTTCCCCCAATCCCCAATCTGTTTTTCCATTCTTTCCTTCCTCTGTCCCCATCCCAGCCTCCAGTGAGACTGTGTGTGATTTTGCTTTGTGTGGTGTACCTTTTTTGGCAAAGCAAAACAGCAAAAGTAGAGGCTGACAAATGCGCAAACCAATAGGGAGATAATATCAAAAAAGTTTATTCAGAATATTCATATCAAGGACCAGACCCGGTTAGCTATTCTTTGGTTCTCTCTGTGGATTAACTTGCATACATAAAGGAATTATTCAAGCCTATCAGCTTCTTCTCAGAGAAAGTTGATTGTGACCCGAGGCAGGCGCTTTGACGCCGAAACACGGACAGTGTCGGGTCCTTGATATGAATATTCTGAATAAACTGTTTTTTTATATTATCTCCCTATTGGTTTGCGCATTTGTCAGCCTCTACTTTTGCTGTTTTGCTTTGACTTTCCGTGGAGGCTCCTCCTGTCTTCTAGGATTTGTACCTTTTTTGGCCAAATGCTGTGTGTGTGTGGGATCATCCACTACCTGCTCACCCTGTTCACCCAATGTCCAAGTCCCCATCTCCGTCCTCCCAATCAATCACTGCTGTTCTCCCAATCCCCAATCTGTTTTTCATTCTTTCCTTCCTCTGTCCTCATCCCAGCCTCCAGTGAGAGTATGTGTGTGGGTTTTTTTTTGCCGTTTTCTGCCGCCATTCACCTCTCAGCTGTCCGTGTCCTCTTGTTTGTTGGCGCTGTCGTTCAGCTGACAGTGTTTTTCGCCGGTGCCGTACTGAGCTGAAGCGGCTCCCACTGTTGTTGTCTGCCATTTTCCGCCGCCGTTCACCTGTCAGCTGTCCGTGTCCTCGCAGTGTTTTTAAAGTGCTGAAGCGGCTGCCGCTCTTCTTGTTTGCCGGCGCCGTCCAGCTGTCAGTGCCGTTCAAGATGTGAAGCGGTTCTGCCCTCTCGTTGTGGCGCGCTTATCGCCTTCCTCACTGGGATCGAAGCGGTTCCTGTAGTACAACGTCTCTGCCCTCTCGTCGTTGCGCACTTCCCGCTTTCCTCACAGGGATCGTAACCTCTCCTGACGTCAGGCAACCAGAGTTCTGGCCAGTGACGTCAGGGGAGGTTACGATCCCAGTGAGACACTTTCGAACGTTGGTTGAGCAAATTATTATATTATATAAGCCACAAAAAAGTGCCTTAAATGAACAAATGACCACTGGAGGGAATCAGGGATGACCTCTCCTTACTCCCCCAGTGGGAACTAACTCGTTCCCACCCCCCAAAAATGTGATTAAAAACATTAGTTACCAGCTTCTATGATAGCCTCAGATGTTATAATCCGGTCCATTAGAGCAGCATGCAGGTCCCTGGAGTAGACTAGTGGTGGGTACAGTGCACTGCAGACAGGTGGACCCAGGCCCATACCTCCCCGTACCTGTTACACTTGTGATGGAAACTGTGAGACTGCCAAAACTCACCAGAAACCCACTGTACCCACATATAGGTGCCGCCTTCACCCAAAAGGCCTATTGTTGTGGTGTACAGTTGGGGGTAGTATGTTAGGGGTGGGTTTTGGGGGAATCAGCAGACAAGATAAAGGAACAGTGGTGAGATGTGTACCTGGGAGCATTTAGTTGAAGTCCACTGCAGTGCCCCCTAGTACCCCATTGCTCTCCTGGGATGTCTGTGTGGCCAGTTTACTAAGAATGCTGGCTTCTCCTACATCCCAATGGCTTAATTTTATGCCTTTTTCACTTGAATGTTTTTTTTTAATGGACCAAAATGATAAATGCCCAGAGCACAAAACATCTAGCAAATAACCATTTTCGGAAAAAAAAAATGTTTTTCTTTTTTGAAAATGGCTATATTCCTCACTTGAATTTTGGACGTTGGACTTAGATGTAATATCCAAAATGCCCCTCCACCTCTCTCAAGGTAGTAGAGATGTGGGTGGGGGGAGCAAAGAGAAGAAACTTTCAGAGCTGCAGTATACAAACCCTGCAAAAAGCAAACACATTTCAAACCTATGTAGAAAACCTGTCACAGCAATAAAACTGAAATGCAAGATATCAGATATGCACATTCCCAAAGCTGCAATATTACAATTAATAAATTCAGAAAAACAACAACCCCTTTTTCTACCTTTGCTCTGAACATTGCTTTGGTTTCAGTGTCTCTCCTCTGCTTTTCTCTGTTTTTCCTTCTTTCCAGCGTTTCCTGTCTTTTGACATTCTTCTCTCTGTGTTCTTAAACTATAATCTCGGTGCTTGTCTGAGTTTGAATATACTGTTACCTAGATAACCTTTTAACTGGTAGAGAAAAAGACTTCAGAAACTCTACAACAGCTGATCCAACTTATAACAGGACCGCTAATTGCTCTGCGTGGCCACTTATTCGACTCATGCTGGCGAGAATCCTCATCAGTCCAAATCCTCTCACACTAGCACTAGCAGTACTATATTTTTTCACATTTTTAAAAAATTTTTCATACATGCTGTGCAGTGTAAAAAAGAACAGATACTTAGCTATGGCTGTGCTGGAATGGTAGTGAATGTCCGCACCCAACAGCGAGCCCCTGTTTTGCTCAATGCTTCTAAGGGGCCGGACTTTACATCTTTTCACAGCACCTACAGTAATAAGAAAACATTCTTACTAGCGATTATCCCTTCAGAGAGGAGCGCTCTCTACTTCTCCCACCTATATGGGACCGGTAGATACCTTCTACAAGCCACCAGCCAGCGCGATCATAACTGCTATACTGAACCGGGCAATTAAACTACTTCCGGGTTATTATCAACCAATCCTTACACCCAATCTATTTAGAAGTTGGAAGACTTTCTAGTTGAATACTATTTAAAGGAAAACCTTCCATTCAATTTTGTTATTAAGCCCTTGCGGTATTAAGGATTTTAATTTGTAGATCCAACGCTGTTCTCTTTGTGTCAGATAACGATCACGATCCCTGCCACGAATATGAGCGGGGATGTGATCTATCACAGTACATCTATAGTCTTCAAATTTATGTGAATACTCTACACTATGTTGTACTAGCGGAGCTTCCACTACACTATATTTTAAATTATGCTTATGATCACTGAGCCTGTTTTTCAACATACGAGTCGTTTTGCCTACATATATTTTGTGACACGGACAGATCAAGATATAGACCACGTGATTAGTTTCATAGTCAGTCGCATGTCGCAATTTGTAACTTTTACCATCTACTGGATTTTGAAAAACATCCTCTGATAACATTATTATACAAAATGTACACCTAGTACATGGTTTATGACCCAATTCTGCTGATCTCACTGAATTGTCAACCTTTTCCCAAAACAATTGCTTTAAATTAGGACCCCTAGAGTACGCTATTCTGAGCTCATGCTTACTAAACACTGGATGAAGTTGCATTATCTTCCAGTGTTTCCTCAGAACTCGCACTGCACTCGTGGTCCCCTGCATATATCAAATCACACAAGTTTGCAAATTTTTTTCTCCATCTTTATTATCAGTTGTGAGCAAATATTCCCTATGATTGTACTTTGCTCGGGAATATGCTTGCTTTATAATATGATCAGGATACCCTCTAGCTTTTAATTTTTGCTTCAGTTTCTTAGCCTGTATTTTAAACTCCGACGTATGAGTACAGAGTCTACGAACTCTTAGGAACTGAGCAAAAGGTAAGCTCTCTCTAGTACTCCTAGGATGATGACTCGTAAAATGCAACAACGTGTTGCGGTCTGTGGATTTAACATACATGGACATATTCAATATACCTTGATTTTGGGTAACCAGAACATCCAAAAAGTTCATTTGTGTAACAGAATGTTGCATAGTGAACCGAATATTACGATCCCTTGTATTTAACCACCCGTGGAACTGCTCTAACTGCTCTAAATTACCATCCCATAACATAAACACATCATCTATAAACCTGTGCCAACTTTTTACACAGGTAACCCATGGGTGGAGATGTAACCATTGGTCTTCAAAATTCATCATATACAACCAAGCAGTTGAAGGAGCACATGTTGCGCCTATCGCTACTCCTTTCTTTTGTAGATAAAATTGATTTTGAAATAGAAAAAAAAATTTTGTTAATGCAATATTTGCCAGATTCATCAAAAAAGAAGTGGGAACTTGATGGGGACGCTGCCGCTGTTCTAAACTAACCTCCAGAATCTGTAAACATTGCGATAAAGGGAGAGACGTGTATAATGATACTATGTCAAATGTCACAAGGACCAGGGTGTGTTCCCCTTGAGCTATTGTGTTCAAAATATTCAAAAAATGAGAACTCTCTCTAACATATGTCTTCCGTTGCTGCACTAGAGGCTGTAAAAACCAGTCCACATATTGGGATAAGGGTTCTAGTATCGAATCCACTGAAGCAACAATGGGTCTCCCTGGGGGAGCCGTTTGATTCTTATGAATCTTTGGGACGGTATACAAATAGGGTACTAGAGGATGTTTTTTGTTCAAAAAGGCAAATTCTCGTAATGTCAAGAAACCCTCCTCAATCCCGACTTTGCTTGTATTAAAAATTAGTTCTTGCAACTCTGTCGTCGGGGAAAGGAAGAAGCGATATGGATCACCTTAAAAAGAGATAATAGAACCTCTGTCCACGTGGGTGTTGGTTACAGACCCCCAACACAATTAGAGGAACTAGATAAAGATCTGTTCGCAGATATTCAAAAATTAGGAAAGAAAAAAGAGGTTCTGTTGATGGGAGATTCAATCTGCCGGATGTAGATTGGAAGGTTCCGTCTGCAAAATCGGAAAGAAGTAGAGAGATCGTGGATGCTTTCCAAAGTGCTCTGCTCAGACAAATTGTGACGGAACCCACGAGGGAGGGAGCAACGCTGGATCTGGTGCTCACAAATGGGGATAGTGTGTCAAATGTCCAAGTGGGTGCACACCTGAGAAGCAGTGACCATCAAACGGTTTGGTTTGATATGACGGCTGAAGTGGAGGGCGGCCACTCTAAACTCAAAGTCCTGGATTTCAAGCGTGCTGACTTTAGTAAATGGGGGAATACCTGAGGAAGGAGCTGATGGGCTGGGAGGACGTACAAGAAGTGGAAGGACAGTGGTCCAGGCTGAAAGAAGTAATAAATAGGGCCACAGACCTTTATGTAAGGAGAGTAAATAAAAGCAAGAGAAAAAGGAAACCGATATGGTTCTCCAAGCAAGTGGCTGAGAAAATAAAGGCTAAAGAGTTAGCGTTCCAGAAATATAGAAAATCTCAAGAAGAGGAACACGGGGAGGAATACCGGATGAAACTGAAAGAAGCCAAGAGAGAGGTACGTCTGGCGAAGGCGCAAGCAGAAGTACAAATGGCTAGAAATGTAAGGAGGGGAGACAAAAATTTCTTCAGGTATATTAGTGTAAGGAGAATGACTAAAAAGGGAATTGTGAGACTAAAAGATACAGCAAAACGCTATGTAGATAATGATGAAGAAAAAGCCAATATGCTAAATAGATACTTTTGTTCTGTTTTCACTGAAGAAAATCCTGGAGAAGGACCACGAGGGACTGGCAAAAGTACACCTGAAAATGGAGTGGATAGAGCACCGTTCACGGAAGAGAGTGTGTATCAACAACTTGAAAGCTAAAGGTGGACAAAGCCATGGGACCGGACGGGATCCACCCCAGGATATTCAGGGAGCTCGGAGAGGTTCTGGCGGGTCCTCTTAAAGATTTGTTTAATAAATCCTTGGAGACGGGAGAGGTTCCGAGGGATTGGAGAACGGCGGATGTGGTCCCTCTTCACAAAAGTGGTGATAGGGAAGAAGCTGGAAACTACAGGCCAGTAAGCCTCACTTCGGTTATTGGAAAAGTAATGAAAGCGATGTTGAAGGAAAGGATAGTGAATTTCCTGGAAGCCAATAAGTTGCAAGATCCGAGACAACATGGTTTTACCAAAGGGAAATCGTGCCAAACGAATCTCATTGAATTCTTTGATTGGGTTACTGGAGAATTGAATCATCGACATGCTATAGACATAATCTACTTAGATTTTAGCAAAGCTTTTGACACGGTTCCCCACAGGAGGCTCTTAAATAAACTAGATGGGCTGAAGATAGGTCCCGAAGTGGTGAACTGGATTAGGAACTGGTTGACGGACAGACGACAGAGGGTGGTGGTAAATGGAGTTTGCTCAGAGGAGGGAAAGGTGAGTAGTGGAGTGCCTCAGGGATCGGTGCTGGGGCCGATTCTGTTCAATATATTTGTGAGTGACATTGCCGAAGGGTTAGAAGGTAAAGTTTGCCTATTTGCGGATGATACTAAGGTTTGCAACAGAGTGGACACCCGGGAGGGAGTGGAAAGCATGAAACAGGATCTGAGGAAGCTAGAAGAATGGTCTAAGGTTTGGCAATTAAAATTCAATGCGAAGAAAAGCAAAGTGATGCACTTAGGGAGTAGAAACCCACGAGAGACGTATGTGTTAAGCGGGGAGAGTCTGATAGGTACTGAGGGGGAGAGGGATCTTGGTGTGATAGTATCCGAGGATCTGAAGGCGACGAAACAGTGTGACAATGCGGTGGCCGTAGCGAGAAGGTTGCTAGGCTGTATAGAGGTGTGATCAGCAGAAGAAAGGAAGTGTTGATGCCCCTGTACAAGTCATTGGTGAGGCCCCTCCTGGAGTATTGTGTTCAGTTTTGGAGGCCGTACCTTACGAAGGATGTTAAAAAAAAAAATGGAAGCGGTGCAAAGAAAAGCTACAAGAATGGTACGGGATTTGCGTTCCAAGATGTATGAGGAGAGACTTGCTGACCTGAACATGTATACCCTGGAGGAAAGGAGGAACAGGGGTGATATGATACAGACGTTCAAATATTTGAAAGGTATTAATCCGCAAACAAATCTTTTCCGGAGATGGGAAGGCGGTAGATCGAGAGGACATGAAATGAGATTGAAGGGGGGCAGACTCAGGAAAGATGTCAGGAAGTATTTTTTCACAGAGAGGGTGGTGGATGCTTGGAATGCCCTCCCGCGGGAGGTGGTGGAGATGAAAACGGTAATGGAATTCAAACATGCGTGGGATATGCATAAAGGAATCTTGTGCAGAAGGAATGGATCCTCAGAAGCTTAGCCGAAATTGGGTGGCGGAGCAGGTGGGGGGAAGAGGGGTTGGTGGTTGGGAGGCGAGGATAGTGGAGGGCAGACTTATACGGTCTGTGCCAGAGCCGGTGATGGGAGGTGGGACTTGTGGTTGGGAGGCGGGAAATACTGCTGGGCAGACTTGTACGGTCTGTGCCCTGAATAAGGCAGGTACAAATCAAGGTAAGGTATACACATATGAGTTTGTCTTGTGGGGCAGACTGGATGGACCGTGCAGGTCTTTTTCTGCCGTCATCTACTATGTTACTATGTTACTGTTAAAAGAATTTACCAATACGAACACCATGAGACCAAGTCAGGCTTTAAAGCAGCTTTATTACTTTTAAGGAGACAACATCCAGGAGATTAATCCAGCACATAAGCAGGAGGTTGTTGTCTGACTCTATACAAATTCCCCTGTTATTTTATACCTTCTTTCACCATTAGATCAATTCCCATCTTGTTTGTCCAATTATCTCTTCCCTTATATGGTCTATCTGCTCAGTTTCCCATCTACATTTCTCTGTCTTACCTCATCCTGCACCTGCATCATTGCTTTTCATTTTCCCTGTAACCTTCTTTTAGATGAACTTCATGACCCATACAATTAGTATATTCTTGTACTTTTATCTAAGCTTGGATAACATGTGTAATAAGCTAGCCAAAAGCATGTCTAAGAACAAACTACAGTGCTTCTTGTCCAGAAACTGTATATGTAAAAAATGATTAACCCAATATTTTCCCTACATTTCCCTCCTGTTTATCATTGCTACATATACTTGCTCAAGTCTCTAGGATAGATCCCTCTCCAAGACATCTTCCGTTCGTCCTGGAGAGTCATGTAGTCTTGAGTCTGTTATATACCAATGGGAGATATGATCCTTAAAGGAAGCCTGGCTATCGTCCTCATTGTCAGGCTCTTCATGCTGTCATAGTCTTGGTCAGGGTTGCATCAATTAGTCTGAAGTAGACCACGAATACAAGGAATGCAGCAGCATCCACATGTTACCAATATGGCTGTAGCCACAGGAACAGAGGTCAATACTGAAGTAGTCAGGCCACTCCAATTTCCAAACCAATCTTCCATCCATTTGGTGAATGGGTCATTAAAGCTAGAATTTTCCGCCAGTTCCCTTGACAAGGCTGTCAGTCCAGCCAACGCCTTGGTGATACTTCCATCGGGAGCTGTGTTGTTCGGGATATACGTGCAACAAAACCCTCCAAACATCTGGCAGACTCCGTCTTTTTCCACCAGTAGCATGTCCAGTGCCAGTCGATTCTACCATGCCATCATTGAAGTGGCATCAAGTTGCTCTGCGATTCCTCTTACGGCGTCTTGGGTGTAGTTGACAAATCTTTGATTATAATCTCTGCTGTTTATAATATCAACTATGTCTTAGTTGATCCAGTCTACGTTCTTATTAATTGTTACCCACCAGAAGAGGAAGGACTCAAATCCAGCAGTAACCTGGTTCCTTGCCTTGAATTCATTGGGCACCCCTTGAGGTACCCCAACGTCATCCATATACACATGTGGGTCAAATGATACGCCGGGTGTCGCTGCCCTCTTCTTTCTATGTGGAATTGATTGTGGTAGTTCCAGTGTTCCTGTGGGTAACATATAAAAGGCATGATAGCTTGAATTAATGCACACTTCCCATGCCACACTTGCGGGAGATGGGGTCTAAGAAGGAGATCCCCACACATCCACCAGACATCAGCTCTTCCTTGGTCTTGATTCTTGAACCAGTCAAGATGGTATTTATGGTTCTGTCTTCCCGTCAAGTTGACCCGATGATCACAGTATGAGTCTGGGAGTGGCTTCAGATTTGTTGCTTTCCTCGTCCTTTTATAGAGAAGCAGGTATAATTACCTGGGTATGATGTTACTACTGGTGGTTTAATTTTTTTTGTTACATTTGTACCCCGCGCTTTCCCACTCATGGGAGGTTCAATACGGCTTACATGGGGCAATGGAGGGTTAAGTGACTTGCCCAGAGTCACAAGGAGCTGCCTGTGCCTGAAGTGGGAATCGAACTCAGTTCCTGAGTTCCCCAGGACCAAAGTCCACCACCCTAACCACTATGCCACTCCTCCACTCCACTCCTTCCTTTAGTGGGGGAAAAAGGTGTGACATCATAAGGCAGGTTCCAGGACTGTTTGTGGGAAGGAAGCACACATACTTGTCAGACCATGTAAGTCTTGCAGCTGCCTGTCGTCCGCCGCAGTGAGTTAGGTCACAAAAATCTATTTCCACTGTGCTGGTCTGGCCTTCATAAAAGGTAATGTTCTTAGGGGGTTCAGGAAGCCCCGTACGTGCCCATTCCGTGGGATCAGTTCTTTTGTGTAGTACTCGGGCTGCAGCAACTCGGCGTTTTTCTCAAGTGAATGTCTCCTGTATCCGATTGGGAATTATTTCTTTTCTGATCCCCAGGATTTGATATCCTTTTGACTGTGTCTATAACCTGGAACTGGAGGATGATAAGAGCTATGCCACAGATTGTTCCTAGGACCAACCTGATTGTTATCTGTCTGTAGGTCAAAGTCTTGATTGCTCTCCTCTTTCCCAGTCGTCCAAGGGGACTCCAAACTGTTGTCTCAGTCAATTGCTCACGTGGGTCTTCTGGATAAGATGTTAAGGCCTCCATTTCGACCCTAAGTTGTTGTTTTCTTCACCGGGTTTGAGACGAGGGTTCCTATTGAAGCACCTCCTCTTTGTAGCCAGGCTTACCCTTGCAAGAAGTTGGTCTACTCTGGTTGCCTAATCTCAGCTCCGGGTTCTGCTACCTTCTTCCAGTGTGATAGGTGTACCCAGGTACTTCATTCAGCTATTTTTACAGCTGTGGAGGTACTCAGGAGTACTTGGTGTGGACCTTCCCAGCGGGGTAAAGCCCAGTTTTTTTCTTAATGACCTTCATAAGGACCCAGTCTCCTGTTTGAACCTTTCCAAGCTCAGAATGTCCAGAATCTTCAAACTGATCTGGAATGACATTAGACAAAGAAACTTCTCTGTTAGTTAACATTTTCTTCATATATGTCACCAGTGATTCCTCAGCCTCTTCATGACTGTCAGGTTCTCAGGTTCAGAGCCTGCGGGGCCGGGCTCTGGAGCAAACGTGAGCCCTTGTGCTGCTGACGAGGAGCGAAAGCAGCAGGCAAAACCCACCAACCAACGCTGGGCAAGCACACCGGCACCGACAGTGACTGTAGGCACCGCCCAGCGAGCTGGAACACACAGATTAGAATCCCCCGGACTGAAGGACACCGGACTGGAACACACTGGACTGGAGCACCCTGGACTGGTCCGTACAGCTTCACCTGCACTTAGCCACTGCCCCCCAAGGGTTGAGCCCCTGGGTTTGAGTGGCCGGCAGGACTTACTGGATGACACCGGATGACACAGGGACCAGGACTGGAAACAGAAGTACTCCTAAATCCTAAACTGACCTAAGTGCTCCCAAGCCCTAAATCAACAGAAATGTTCCTCACAGTAAACTAACAAAAGGACTTCCTAAGCCCTATACTAACAGGAGTGCCCCAAGGCACTGACCTAACAGGAGTGCTTCTCACAGCACCAAAAGGAAAAGCAGGGGAGCCACAAGGAAGAACAGGGAAGCTAATCACAAAGCTAATAAAGGTGCTTCCAAAACACCAAGCTACAGCAGCTCTACAATTCTAAACTAACTAAGGTGCCCCCACGCACCAAACAACCAGAAGAGCTCCTAGCACTAAAAGGGAAGACAGGGGAGCCACAAGGGAAAACAGGGAAGCTAAACACGTAAGCCAAAAGTGCTTCCAAAGCACCAAACACAAACAGCAAAGACTGCACTGCTCCCAACAGCACAAACACCAGAAGTACTTCTAACAGCCAAATCTGCAGTGTTCCTAACACACCAAACTCTGAAGTACTTCTATCAGCAACAGAGCTTCCAAAGCCCTACACACAGCAATGCTACCAAAGCACCAAGAGGGAAAAGCAGGGGAACCACAAGGGAAAAGGAGGAAAGCTAAACACACAGTCACCAGTGCACACTGCACTAACACTAACCTGGACCTTTAGCAAAAGCAAGCAGGGAAACTAGACACAAAGTCAGAAGTGCACACTGCACCACCCTACCTAAAGCAAACACAACCGTTGCAAAGGCCCTGAAGGGAAGAACACCACTTCCTTATCAAGGCCCTCCCTGATGATGTCACACTCCCTAGACCCAGGCAGACAGCACACCGAAACCCAGAGAGGCCCAACCCACACCATTGCAGCACCGTGAAGCACTTGAAGCCAGTACACCCAAAGAGAGGTAGAGCTAACTCAGTCCACACACACAGCTGTAGTAAAGTGAAACAATTAGAGTCATGCTGCTGGAAGCTGCCAGCATAGAGAGAGAGAGAGCTAGCTCAGAAAGGACAGACAAAAGAAACAGAAGCCAGCTAAGAAGCTGACCCCCAGGAAAAAGGTACGTTTGAGAGGGGTTCTGACCACGATCATAACAGACTCTTTTCCAGTGAAGCAAACTGAGGTATCACATACTGCCTTTCAAACAGAATTTCAAAGGGAGTCAGACTTGGCTCTGGAATTGTGAAACAGCAGTCCTAACACAATTACAGCAAAGACTAGTGCTGGTAGTGGTCACACAGTCAGGGATCAAATGATGTGATATCCTGCTTGTAGTTGAAGGTGTCAACTAAGGTGAAAGGACAGTTTTACGAACCTGAAAAAATGACTCCAAACAATAAATCAATTAAATAAAGCAGGGCAATGAGGGCCTCTGTCTAGGCCTTAAGTCATAAAGGATAACAATTCACTTAATGTCTGGCCAAATCCTTAACAAAATACCATTAGCTCAATTCTATGCTCAGATGTGATGCTTTATACAGTTCTAGTGATAGTTAATTCAGAATAAAATCAATTGCTGTTCTGGCATATCCCAAAAGAGTATATCATAATTCATATATGGATTCCTGTTCACACACTTCCACATATATTCACTTCCACAGACCTTCTAACTAACGTACAGTGTACTTTCTAGACATGATTCTTATTATATTAGCATGCACTCCTGCCATGTGATTAATTACCCAAGAATGAATGGGAATTTTCATCCATCTTCTTCACAATTTGATCGAACAACCTATCTCCTATATGGTGAAAAAGAATGCAATTTAAACAAATTAGGGGAAATGCCCTTGGTTGTGGAACACCAAAAAATACTGTCATGCAAAGTGCATAAAAAGCTAAACAACTTCATAATCTAAAAGCGCATCTAGATACACTCTTCCTGGGAGTTATTTCTCTGAAATCTCAGATACCTGGGGTACAGAACATACATAGATAAGCACATTTCACTAGACAAACATTTCTTGTACAAATCCTAATGAAGTAGATACATAGATTAGGCAAGAAATAGTCTGCAAGTCTTATGAACAAATTGGAAATCACATCCCTCCTCTGCTGTGTGAATCGGGCCCTTTGAAACACAAAGCAGTGGAGAAAAACAAATTTAGTGTAATTTAAAGATAAAATGCAATTAAAGCAGCCGTAATTTGCACAGCCGGCTAAACTCATAAGACTTGCATAAAGTTCTTAGAATGCTAACCGTTAGTGTGCTCAATCAAGGACAAATGAACATGGCTAACTATACAGGCAGCTGATATGTCCTGAAGGAAAGCACAAACTGGACTTCTCTCACACCCACACATAGCAAAGGAATGCAGTGTCTGCTTAAAATGAATGTATCTCTGCCCAGAAGCGAAGCAGCCCCTGCTCAAAAGAAAGTGCTTTGTTGTTGTTGTTTTTTTAAATCAGCTGCACGAAATATAAACAGAACAGGAAAAAAAAGTTCTCTTTTTCTCAGAAAAAAATGTAACAATCACAATACCGTACACATGGATACAGACTGCTTATGATTGAAAAATAAATATATCCTTATTTACACTGCAAAAGAAAGCCTCAAGAAACCTGGACCCCCCCTACCAACGGCCCTCGCAACCCCCCTCCCACCACCAACCTGCCCAACTCCCGCCAGCCGAAGCCGTCGTCCTTCGTTCGTTTGTTTTGTTCTTTTTGAGTCTCTCGTCTCTGACGTCCTGCACGTACGCAACGTGCAGGACGTCAGAGACGAGTCAGACTCAGAAAAAACGAACGAAGGACGACGGCTGGCGGGGGTTGGGGTCCCCTGCCAGCACAGGTAAGTGACAGCGGGCGAGCGGGCGACAGTTGGAGGTGGTTCTGGCAGCGGGGGGGGGGGGGGGGGCTAAAATGTGCCTCCTCACCTCGGCTCTGGACCCCCTACCGGTGAAGTCCAGATATGCCCCTGACCTGGACAGGTTTAATTACTAGCAGGTCATCCTCCTGTGTTAACACACACTTGTCTCAGATTTCAGCCACTTCTCTTCAATTAATTTTTTTTCCTCTTACAAGATTCTAGGAACCAGTCTTGGGATTCTTTATAGCCATTTTTCCTTGCTTTCTTAGGATTAGTGATTTCATAATTTTTTATACCTTGTAGTAACTTTTTACATGATTCAACAGTTAATTTACCATCAAATTCAAACTTCTTTTTCCATTTATTTAAATACAACACAATATCTAGATTACGTTTATGCATAAACTTAGGGTCCTCGCAAAGGATTTTTTGCTTCTGAGATCTCGTAAAACAGCAACACAGACATGCGCAACAACCAATCTTACAACATAAATTTCCCATGGTTATTAAACTGTCGGTTCAGGAATTCCAAATTTCTACCACCTCTCTCTTTTTTTTTTTAACGTGCACATGGAGTTATTTATTCCTGTAGTCTTCTCACACAGACTATGGTCTCTGAGTGGGTCCCAGACCCCGGACTTCTTTTATACTATAGCAGTCCCAGACAAAAAAAAAGAGTCCACACTCTCCTCCGAGTGGGTCCCAGACCTTGGACTTCTTTTATACTATAGCAGTCCCAGACAAAAAAAAAGAGTCCACACTCTCCTCCGAGTGGGTCCCAGACCTTGGACTTCTTTTATACTATAGCAGTCCCAGACAAAAAAAAAGAGTCCACACTCTCCTCCGAGTGGGTCCCAGACCTTGGACTTCTTTTATACTATAGCAGTCCCAGACTAAAAAAGAGTCTTCACTCTAAATCTCATTCATTAATTTTAAAAGCAATAAATAAATAAAAGACAAAACAAGACACAACATTACCTAAATTGGTCCCAAGTAATTTGTGACATCTAAGAAAGAAAATCATCACCCTTCCAAGTGTCAGAAGAACTGGCCCCTTTTACAGGATCTCCCTGGGGGACTTTTGATCAAGGGATTTTTTCAAAATCTGTGTGCACAACAGTTCCGACCCTTACACAAGGAAAAGGTTATTGGTTTCCGGCTCGAAGGACCAAGCTGTTAAAAGAATTTACCAATACTCACAAACACCACGAGACCAAGTCAGGCTGAAAGCAGCTTTATTACTTGCAAGGAGACAACATCCAGGAAATTAATCCAGCACACAAGCAGGAGGTTGTTGTCTGACTCTATACAAATTCCCCTGTTATTTTATACCTTCTTTCACCATTAGATCAATTCCCATCCTTTTTGTCCAATTATCTGTTCCCTTATGTAGTCTATCTGCTCAGTTTCCCATCTACATTTTTCCATGTCTTACCTCATCCTGCACCTGCATCATTACTTTTCAATTTCCCAGTAACCTTCTTTTAGATGAACTTCATGACCAATACAATTAGTACATTCTTGTTCTTTTATCTAAGCTTGGATAACATGTGTTATAAGCTAGCCAAAAGCGTGTCTAAGAACAGTGTTTCTTGTCCAGAAGCTGTATATGTAAAAAATTATTAACCCAATACTTTCCCTACAGTTACCATATGACTGGGTTTCCCCGGACATGTCCTCCTTTCAAGGACACTGTCAGGCATATGACCAGTTTTCTTTATTTTAATGGCTCATCCAGTTTCCAAGCAATGAATGCCGTGCAGTCGCAGACGCACACGTATTGTAAACGAGCCTGCTGTGCCAGTATGTGGGGGAAGGAAGCCTCCTCCCCCCCCCCCCCCGAATAGCCAGAACTCCACAAAATGCCAGCAGTTGAGATTTTAAAATATATTTTTTTATTTTCCAAGTTCATGACAAACACTTCAGTTAATGTGTGCTCAGTCTTTTAGGACACTGCTCCCCCTACTTAGCCAGTTATCAAGCCCAACAGCCTTATAACATCAGGGCATTTAGTAACTTCCTGGTTTTGAGAGGCTCCTCCTGGCCCTCCTGCCTTGAGACCTTCTCTCCCAGGCACCAGGCACACCCAATCAAGCGGCACACATTAGGCATTTGGCTTCCCCCCCTCAAGCAGCAAACATTAAGCATCTGGCTTCCCTTCCTAAAGAAGCCTTTCCAATTTCCACAGTCTCTCCAAACTAATCAGGTTTAAGCTTGGGGGAACCCGGTTGGGTAATTCTTCCAGCCACCTCCCAACAGTCAAGGTTTCCCCAAAGCAAACAGTTCTCACCCAAGAAAAACAGGCTTCTCTATTCAAGCAGGGTTTAAATCAAAATAACTTCCAACCAAGGTAGATGTTCAGACCTTCAGGTACTGCACTCCTCAGGGCTCTCATGCTCCCATTTCATTCTGGTTTCTTCTCCCTGCTCAGCCTGATTAATCCCCCTCTTCCATCCAATCCTCTTCCTGCTTCTCACCACACCCCCCTCTATTACATGTGGGCTGCTTGATGTACTGATTGCGGGTCCAGGTGTCACCACCCTCCTGCGCTCCGTTGTATCTGAGATGGTTTACCCAACACCTGTTGTTAGTAGTCGTGGTTAATGTTGGGTATCTCATGGAACTCGGGATGGTGCACGAATACTAACCTCGTCCCACCCTTTCAAAAAGATGTGGGAGGAAAAATAAACTAAATTGGATACTTTTCTAAATTAACTAGAACCACCACACTGTTAAGATTTTTAAACAATAAGTCAAACTTTAATTTCAGAAATTACTATAACAATATTAATAACAAAAGAAACATTAGCTGTAAAACAATGAGCAGATAAACCCTTTTGCTGTGTTATCTTACTTTCCTTTGTATCTCTTTTCCTTTCTAGGTACCTTTTACTCACGTCAGGACATACCCAATATCAAATAAGTATGAAAAGAACCTTAACAACCTCAATTATTTTATGTATTTTCTCTCTCTGTGGGTATTTCCCTGAATTTGATTCTTTGTTGTTTCTTTCCTCTCATCCAGGTAATAAGGTAAGTATGTTTTTTTTCACTATCAGTCTTTCACTCTTTACTTCTAATCTTTTTATATGTCCCAAAATGTCACTTAGCTGTCGTTGGTTCACTCTCCGTTCCTGTCGCTGTCTTTCTTGCGTAGGGGCCCGTTGACAACAGATGTTCTATTTCTATGAAGTCTTCCTCCTAAACCTTTCTTTAAGCAAATGAAAAGGAAGCAAAACCCTCTCTTCCTGCTTCGTACTGGAACTCTAAAAGGATTGGTTCAAAAACTGTGGCCAACTTTTCTTTAAAAATAAAATTAACCAAAAATACCCTATCTTCCAGGTCTATACTTTAGTTTTGTTCCCTGAACTTGTGTTGAGAGAGATTGACTGTCCCTTCCACACAATCACTCCCTCACAATTCTTTTATTACTCTTATTCAAACTCTTATTTCCACTCAAAACCCCTTAAGCTATAACTCTACTTCCCTTGAATTAATCCTTAAATTTATCCCCAAACCCTTACCCAAATACACCTTAAGCTACTATTACTATTACCCTAATAACCCTCTCTTAACAAATTCCCCTTAACTCTTACCCTATTCATTCATTCACCCTACCCTAATAAAATTTTAAAACTTATTCCATAAATCACACCTTCCTTACACACCTTACTTTCATTCACCATCAATCACCAGAAACTTTTCCCACTATCTTAACTTTTACCATTAAAACCCTCTTCTCACTACCAGCACCTCCTCAGCACCTCCACTCTTTCTGACCATCAATCTCACTCTGCCCAACTGCCCACTCCCCGGTTGCCTTGGTAACCAGCCTTGGCTTGCCTTCCAAACCAGCCTTGGCTTGCGTTCCAAGACCCTTTCAGCCAATCCCTGACTATTACCAACATTCTAATTTCCACTGCTGACCATTCTCACATCCTCACCTTCATGAATTCCAAACAACAATATTTCTCACACTAACACCCCCCATTCTTCCCAGTCATATCAACCTCATGCCCCTTAATTTCATTAAGCACACAACATCCCAGTACAACCAAGTTTCATTAAAAACTATAACTCAAAGATGAAACCATCTGGGTCGAAATATTTTTCAACAGTTTCTGTTGGCCACAGTCTTTCCTTGTCAAATTTTTTACTGAACTCACATCAAAATATATATTCTAACTTGCTCGCCATTTAACTCAAAATAAAATTTTCTTTTAAGAATGTGAAGCAAACCCCCTTAGTGCTTCTGCTCGAACTTCTCACTTCCCCCAACTTTTCTTGTCCAGACAATTCACTGTTTGAATTAACAATAAATTCAGTATAAATTATATATTCACATCCTTTCTTTTTCAACACTTCCTTATTGGATAACCCAACCCTCTCAGATTTTTCTTTACTTGGATTTTGTAACAAATCCATGTCCTGTTCCATCATTTCAAAATCATATTTTTTGAGAGAATCACGGTGAACTATTTTAATCCCATGTTCTCTATTTTGTATCTTAAACACATTTGAGTGTATAACCTGGTAAGGATGTCCTTCCCACAGATCTTGTATTTTGTGTCTCCCACAGAATCCCCGCTCCCGGAGCAACACCCAGTCTCCTACTTGTAGTGTTTCCGCACCCGCCTTCTTATCAAATTGTTTTTTCATCTTTTCAAATTGGATTTCCGATGTTCGTCTGGCCAAATCCTCAGCGAATTCAAGTTTGGCTCTGTGTGCCTTGGTCCATTCATCCAGATCTTTAACTCTTTCTTCCATTTCCTCTTCACTTTTATTCACTAGTTCCTTATGAGGTAGCAGACTTTCTCTCCCTAGGAACAGGTACGCCGGTGTAAATCCTGTAGCATGATGTACCGAACTGTTGAAAATTTGATTGACTTCCGGTAAATACTTGGACCAGTGTCTTTTCTTCTCAGATGGGAAGGTACGAAGAATTTGATGGAATGTTCTATTATATCTTTCGCACCTGCCATTACCCTGTGGGTGATATGGAGAAGTTTGCGTCTTTCTGATCCCATACCAGGCACAAATTTCCTGGATCAGTTGCGACTCGAAGGCCGGCCCCTGGTCAGAATGCAACCTTTCCGGCACTCCGTACACTGTAAACCACCTACTAATTAACATCTTGGCCGTGGACTTTGCCGTTTGGTTTTTGGTTGGCACCGCAATTGTGAAACGGGAAAACATATCAGACATTACCAGTACGTTTTCATACCCTCCTGTGTCCCGTTCCAACATAGTGTAGTTGATGGCCAGGACTTCTTGTGGACGTACAACGTTAAAGCATCCCAGTTCCGCTCTCTCACGTGGGAAAAGGTCTTTCGTAAAACATCTCTTGCACATGCTGCACCAATCAATCACATCCTTCTTCATGTTAATCCAGAAATGACCTTTCCTTAAATTTTAAAGGTGGTCTCCGCCGCATAATGTCCCATCCTGTCATGGTATATGGTCAGCATCTGCTCCTTCAGCGTGTCAGGCACTACCACTTGTAGTTCGTCTTTACCAGTATGACAATCTTCAAATTTCCTGAAGAAGATACCATCTTTGACACACAGTCTTTCCCTGTGTTTCCACAAGGCTTTCTTCTCTATAGTGTCCAATTCTTCCTTTTCCGGGAAACGGTCTTCTTCCAGCCAGGTTATTACACTTCGCAAAGTGCTATCCCCACTTTGCTCTTTTAAAATTTCTGCATTTTGTACTTCGGGCTGAATTCTCCTACACCTCCAGCTATTCTTCTTCCCCTTTACATTTCTTTTGGTTTTAATCGAAATCCCTGCACAGGTAAACTTTAAAAAATCTTTCTCCAAGTCTTCACTCTGGTTCCTCCTTATCAGGCAGACGGGAAAGAGCATCAGCCACTGCATTGCTTTCCCGGTCTTGTATTCCACAGTAAACTCCAACTCCGCAAGCTGAGCCAACTACCTCTGCTCAACCGCTTGCACCTTGGCCGTGTCCAGATATTTCAACGGATTATGATCCGTTCAGAGTACAAATTTCTTATAAATCAAGTACTCTCTAAATTTTTCAGTGGCGGCCCACTTAAGTGCAAGAAGCTCCAGCTTGAAGGCCGAATAATTATTTGAATTTCTTTCTGACTTCCTGAGTCCTCTGCTGGCAAATGCGATCACCTTCTCTTCACCTCCCTGCATCTGACTGAGTATCGCCCCTAATCCTCGATGACTCGCTTCTGTCGTTAAGATGAAAGGTTCCGTGAAGACAGGATACGACAGAATTGGGGCTGCCAACATCTTCAGTTTCAACTCTTCAAATGCAGCCTGACATTCTACAGTCCAGAGTATTTTAGACCCCTCTGCTGCAGATTTCCCGGTCAGGGCATGTAAAGGTGCAGCTACCTGTGCAAAATTTTGCACAAACCGCCTATAAAAACTCGCGAAACCTAAAAAACTTCGAACCTCAGTCTTGGTGGTAGGGATTTTCCACTCCCGAAGGGCCTTCACTTTTTCAAGATCAGTTGCAACTCCTGTGTTTGAAACAATATACCCCAGGTACCTGACTTCCTGACACAATATTCGGCACTTGGATGGCTTTAGCTTCAGGCCATGCCTTCTCATACGCGTGAAAACTTGCTCCAGTCTCACAAGATGTTGGTTGAAAGTGGGTGCAAATATGAGGATGTCATCCAGGTACAACAGGAGAATATCAAAGACGTACTCAGCAAGAACCGTTTCCATCAATCTTTGAAAACTCGCTGGCGCGTTACAAAGACCAAACGGCATTCTAGTCCACTCAAATAACCCCATAGATGTTGTCACCGCCGTCTTCTCCATATCCCCCGGGTGCATGCCCATCTGAAAATATCCGGAAGTCATGTCGAGATGAGAACCAGTTTGAGTTTCCAAGTGCATCCAGGGACTCATCTATCCGGGGCAATGGATAAGCATCTCTTATTGTGACTGTATTGAGTTTTCTGTAGTCACAGCAGAATCTTATGCTTCCGTCCTTCTTTTTAATCACAACAGCGGGAGAGGCCCAGGGACTCTGACTCCTCCTCAGGATACCTTGTCGCAGCAGGTCATTAACATGTTCCTTGAATTGTTCAAAAATGTGAGGGGAGACTCTCCTGTAAGGCTGTCTGATGGGATGCGACTCTCCAGTATTGATTTTATGGGAGACCAGATTGGAGAACCCAATATCCGTGTCACTTGTTGAAAACACAGCTCTGTGTTTCCACAACAACCCCTTCAAACGGCTAGCTTGTTCCGAGGACAATTTGTCCCATTCAACTTTTACTTTTGGAAGCTCCTGTTCCCGAATCTCTTCCATACTCTGTTCTTCACTGAACTCCACTTCCGTCAGGATCTGAGCAGGCTGATGAATTTCCGCTATTTGGGATCTTCCCGGAATGACCACATCTTGCGTTCCGGTATTTATCATCCTTACCAGGACATTTCCCCGGTTCTGGGTGACTAGCGTGTTGGCCACCATTATTTTGTCTGGCAGGTTTATTCTTCTAGATGCTGAAACCAATAAACCTCCGGATGTCCCTCGGATTTGTTGGCATTTTCCCAAGATAATCCACTCAGACATCGCCGGTATAACTTGTCTGACACTACCTTGCACCTTGACAAGGCCGTACAGTTCTTTCCCTCTGGTCGCACGCTTTTCCGTGATCTGGGTCAGGATGCCTGAAATTTTTTTAGGTTCCAGGACGAACGCTGAAAGGTCTTTGAATAGCCCTTCTAGGTGTTGCAACACGTTCATCCCTACGATTCCCTGCACCGTATTTCTCTCGATTTTTCCATCCTGAAAGTTGTCCTTCACAACAAATATACACCGTTGTGGTACGAGCTGTCCCAAACATCTGACATCTGCATCTATATACCCGAGAACGGGAAGTTCAGTACCATTGACTGCTACCAGGGTAAGCTGACTCGCGTCCATCAACTGATCTGTGTGAGGGAAATTCTTATAGAAAAAGCTAGCAAGAATCGTGGACACATTGGATCCGGTGTCCACTGTACACAAGGTTTCGATCCCATCAATTGCAATCTTGAGAAGAGGGCTTGCTCCAATTGCCCTTTCTCCCAGCAACTTCTCTTCCGGTGTCTCTTCATTCTCCTGAAACCTCTGCACCCGCACCACGGACTTACTGGATTCTACTTTTGAATTTAGCTCCTCCCGCTGTCTCTCATTCCTCATTGGCTCACCACTGGGACCTGGTTTCTCGGAATTTGCTGGTCCCCCGGAGGAGAATGATTGATGATTATCTCGTTTAACTCTCTCACTGTAGCACTCCCTAGCAAAATGACCTGGTTCGTTGCATCTAAAGCAAATCACCTCGCCCGAACTTGTCCTGGACGGTCTATGCTGAGGTAAACCCCCATAGCCTCCACGGAAACTAGCCGGTCTCATTTCCCTTCGTTCTCTTCTCTGCCTGCTCCATTCCTCTTCCTGTCTCTCGCAAAGCCTGGAGAACATCTGGGTCATTTGCTGCATTAACACTTCTGCAGATGGAACGTCCGGCCTACGGTAATCTCCGGCCTCTTCACGAGATCTCTGTAAAATTTTTCTTGGTGAGGGCTCTGCCGGAACCAACCCTCACTCTTCGCCCGCCCAGCGAATGGCTGCCTGCATCAGCTCAGGGAAAGACATATCAGGATTATCTTCGCTACGTTTCGCCATTTCCCTCTTCAGCCCTTCGTCTTTAAGTCCAATAACGAATTATTCCTTTAAGGACTCATCAGGATTACTGATCCTTCGACGGTCTCTCTTGGTGACTGCCTCCAACTTCTCTTGAAGCTTGTATCCAAAAACTCGAATAGGCTCTCCTTCTTTCTGTTGCAAATTGTAAAATTCTTGGATTCTTATTCCTATGGCTACCTTGTCTCCGAATACCTGCCTAAGCAGATTGTAAACTTCTTCCACTGTACATTCTCGTGGCAGTGAACATTTCACGGTATCCAGTGCTATACCCCAGAGATGGTCCCTGATCACTTCGACCTGGTCTTCTTGAGGCACTCTCATTATCCTCATCCTGGTTCTCATCTTGTCTATCCACTCTTCGATACTTAAATCTTCGGCACTTTTGGGAAATCCATGGAAATCGGGCATAGTTCGGTCCTGAGGAATGATCACGGTGTGTGTGACAATTTGTGGCACGGCCTGACTCGCTGAAGCTTCTCCCTCCATCTTCAGTTAGGGTGTTGCTCCAGGAACAAAAGACCCATTTTTTTCAAAATTTTTATTATTGGCAGCTGCCTCCGTCTCAATTCTGCACCAAGAACAGCCTCTACTTTTACTTAAAGGTAAAATGTAGTTAGAACACTCACTTTTCCCAAATGTGCTAGTTAATTTAGGCAAGTATCCTGCCGACTACGCCAATTCTGTCACCACCCTCCTGCGCTCCGTTGTTTCTGAGATGGTTTACCCAACACCAGTTGTCAGTAGTCGTGGCTAATGTTGGGTACTACACGGAGCTCAGGGGATGGTGCAGGAATACTAACCTCGTCCCACCTTTTCAAAAAGAGGTGGGAGGAAAAATAAACTAAATTGGATACTTTTCTAAATTAACCAGAACCACCACACTGTTAAGATTTTTAAACAATAAGTCAAACTTTAATTTCAGAAATTACTATAACAATATTAATAACAATTAAAAGAAACATTAGCTGTAAAACAATGAGCAGATAAACCCTTTTGCTGTGTTATCTTACTTTTTCTTTGTATCTCTTTTCCCTTCTAGATACCTTTTACTCACGTCAGGACATACCCAATATCAGATAAGTATGAAAAGAACCTTAACAACCTCAATTATTTTATGTATTTTCTCTCTCTCTGTGTATTTCTCTGAATTTGATTCTTTGTTGTTTCTTTCCTCTTCTCAGGTCACTGTAAGCAGCTCACCTCTCTCATCAAGGTAATAATGTAAGTATGTTTTTTTTTATTTTTTTCCCTATCAGTCTTTCACTCTTTACTTCTAATCTTTTTATATGTCCCAAAATGTCACTTAGCTGTCGTTGGTTCACTCTCCGTTCCTGTCGCCGTCTTTCTTGCGTGGGGGCCCGTTGACAACAGATGCTCTATTTCTATGAATTCTTTTTCCTAAACCTTTCTTTAAGCAAATGAAAAGGAGGCAAAACCCTCTCTTCCTGCTTCGTACTGGAACTCTAAAGGATTGGTTCAAAAACTGTGGCCAACTTTTCTTTAAAAATAAAATTAACCAAAAATACCCTATCTTCCAGGTCTATACTTTAGTTTTGTTCCCTGAACTTGTGTTGAGAGAGATTGACTGTCCCTTCCACACAATCACTCCCTCACAATTCTTTTATTACACTTATTCAAACTCTTATTTCAACTCACTACCCCTTAAGCTGTAACTCTACTTCCATTGAATTAAATTTTAAATTTATTCCCAAACACTTTCCAAAATACTCCTTAAGCTACTAATACAATTACACTAATAACCCTCTCTTATCAAATTCCCCTTAACTCCTACCCTATTCATTCATTCACCCTATCCTAATAAAATTTTAAAACTTATTCCATAAATCACACCTTCTTTACACACCTTACTTTCATTCACCATCAATCACTAGAAACTTTTCCCAAAATCTTAACTTTTACCATTAAAACCCTCCTCTCACTACCAGCACCTCCTCAGCACCTCCACTCTCTCTGACCATCAATCTCACTCTGCCCAACTGCCCACTCCCCGGTTGCCTTGGTAACCAGCCTTGGCTTGCCTTCCAAACCAGCCTTGGCTTGCGTTCCAAGACCCTTTCAGCCAATCCCTGACTATTACCAACATTCTAATTTCCACTGCTGACCAGCAGAATTCTGGCCAGCAGTGCAAAATCCCCATTTTAACCCTATAGAAACTAATGGAAAAGTAATAAAACTAAATAAAAACCCAATAAAACTTTATCCGAATCTTCGCAAAATTTACATACCAATTAAACTTCCCATTCCCTATTAAATCCAGCTTTTAAAATACCAATTTTTACAGTCCGCCTGCAATTATCTCTCCTAAACCCCCCTCAAAAATCCCAAAATAATTTGAAAAATTCAATACCCCTCCCCTCTACCTGCTACATCGAATTTAAAATTTTACAATGTAATTAACCCCTTAAAACCCACACTTTTCCAGGCAGGCCCCACTCACCACCCCCGCCCTGGGGATGCACCCGATCATCCCTGGAGGTCTAAAAAAATTTACGGCGCTGCTCCCGCACCCCTCTTGCGTCTCCCTCTCCTCCTCGCTCCCGGGGCCTGCCAACTCATCCCCGGGAGTCCAAAAACAACGATGACGCTCCTCCCTCCCAAGAATGGGCCCGGACCCCACTGCCAGGCACCGGAAGGCCCCAATATCTCTCGGGAGCGCCACTCTTCCCCCGCAGCACTCCCATCCACAAAAATGGGACCGAAATCGGCCCCCAAAATCGCCGGACCCGCCGAAAACGGCCCAACACTCGAGGAACCCTCGGACCACCTCACTGCGACCCCAAAGACGGCCCCTCAAAATTGCGCCCGGACCCTGCGGCTCCCCTGAGCCCCCAGAGACCCAGGTAAGAACCTTTTTTATTTTTTTTTTTCTTAACCCTGGTTACGCAGGGAACTGGGCTCCTTCATTCTCCCTCCCTCTTGTGGTCAGAGTCGGTATATGGCCAGCTTGCCTATCCCCGGGCTCCCCCTGCTGGGACTAGAAATGCATTCTGGGAGATGTAGTTTAGGGTTTTGCTGCTTCATTTTATACATCTGGGATGTAGCCTTGTCACACACCCCCTCCCTCAAGAAATTGCGAGTCCCTTTGGGACCTTCCCAGGGATTCGCAATTCTAGACAGAACCCCTAGAAACCCCAGGATTCTTCGTCCTTTCTTTTTACGCCTCCCTAGGCCTCGGCGTCTGATTTCTTCGCCCATTTTCCTGACCCATGGGTACACCCCCTTTACCACTATGGGTTTCTGGCGCACTTGCCTGAGGCCTAATTTTGTTATCACATCAGGGGAACTTCTAGTTCTACCCTTCTCCTTTCCACAACCCTGGGCTGCACTTCTTCGCCTACTAGGCCCAGATTGGTATTTGTGGGTTGTTTGTAAGGTCCTAAGTCTCCTTTTCCTTGAGACTCTTAGGCGTCTCCTATTCCTCTCTTTTGATATAGGATAACCACCCTTAGTACAGGACTCCCCCCAGCCTCTGGGTGCTCTAGCATCCCCCTGGCCCCCTCTCTGAGCTGGGGTCCCCTGCCTAGGGGTTCTTTCCTTACCTGCCTCTAACATGAGGTCTCTGGGTTCTAGGATCACCCCTTTCTTCTGGGACCTGAGCCTTTCCCTCCCTTAACAGCCTCTTCCCTTCTTTGCTTCCCCTTCTGGGGTTTCTCACACTCTTTCAACTTTACACCACCCTGTCTGTGGTTTCAACAGGGCCCTCCCTATCAGGACCCTTACTCACGGACAGGAGTTTACTCAATTTCACCCCTCCTGGGTCCTTCTTTCCCTCCAGCTTTTTCTGGAGGTCTACAATGCAGGTTTGGGCTTCCTGAAGCTCTTTTAGTTTTCTCTGCCCATCCTGGAAGAAGACATCTACCGCTAGGGTCAACACCCTGCACTTCTCCACCAGGGCTTCCTTACCTCTTTCTGCCCTCTCTGTGGTTTCCTTGGCTTGCTGTCTCTCTACCACCCACTCAGCTGCCACCTGAGCTTGAACCTGTTGCAACTCCTTTATCTGCATTTCCAACTCGAGGTTCCTCTGGGTCAGGTATCCTATCCTTCCCTGGGCTTCCTGCATTTCCCTGACTACCCCGTCTATCCTTTGGGTGTATACCTTGTGCAGGTTTTCTATCTTGATCACCTTCTCCTCATTAAGCTCCCTCAGGCCCCTGGCCTCCGCTTGGGCCTGCTGCCAGGTCTCGGTTAACTGAGCCACAGCTTTATCATACCCCTGCTGTACTTCCCTCAGCTGACTTATCTGTTGGCCCTTTAATTCTCCCAGCCAAGCCTTTACCTGGGTTAAACTCCCTTTCAGCTCTCCTATAGCTGTTTGCTGTAGTTTACCCCTCTCCTTAATAATATCCTTCAGGGCCTCCTGCTCTTTATGCCACTTCTGGCGAGCATTCTGGAACTCAGCTTTAATTAGGGATACCCTCTGCTCCTGGTCTTGTTGCAATTTGTTTGTGAGGTCCCTTATCTCCTGTTCATGGGTGGACTGTAGCTTTGCTAATTGGGTCTCCTTTAAGTCTTGGGTCTCCTTCAGGGTAGCTGTAAGACGGACTACTTCTGCTTCCCTTTCCTCCCTTAGCTTAACTTCTGTGCGCAGCTCAGCCCTAACCGTGGCTAGCAGTGCCTCCCAGCCTTCCTTCTGCCTAAGGGACTCTGCCAGTCTGGCCTCTAAGGCCTGCACTGAAGCAGTCATTTCTTTCCTACATGCTGACTCGAATAGGACCCATTTCTGTTCAGTCTCCCTAAGACTATTCTCCATTACCTTCTGGGACTCCTCCTGCTGCTGTATATTGCCCACTAGGGTTAACATCAGTCCCTTGTTTAGTTCAAGTACCTCCCTCAGACATTGTTCTGGGTGCTTATAGGATTCTCCTGGTTTACATAGGGCCTATAATTCCCATTCTATCTGCCCAACACTTTCTGTAAGGGATTTTAACAGTGGGTTCTCATTCTTTTTCTGGCCTCCCCAGTATTCCTCCCTTGGGGCAACTCTCCCTGGTTCCCCACCACACGGAAATACTGCCAGTTCCTCACCGTAGCCTGGGCAGCCTACTTTTTCTCCAGTTGTCTCACCCCCCTGCTCACAGTGTCCATTGACTTCCCCTACACCATCAGGACTACTTTTTATCCTGTCACCTGGGAAGTTCTCACCTGGGCCTACACCCCCTTTCACTTTCCTAGAGGGTTTACCCTTCTTACCAGGACCACCATTATCCTGTAACTGGGGTTTTCCTTCCTCGTCCTGGCACCCATCCTCCCTCCTGGCACTTTTCAGGTTTGTGGCCTTCCCCTCTCCCTGGGACATTGGGTGCTTTCCCTGCAGCGGGTTCCTCCTGACCCACTTCCCTGCAGACACCTCTTTCCCCTTGGGTTCTCGGCCCCACCATACATTCTGCCCCCGAGGAATGGGACACCTCCCAACTCCCATGGCCTTTGGGCTTCCTATTGCCCGCCATGTTACTTAACCCCCACCAACCGACTGTAGGATTTCCTATCTCTTCCCAGTCTCCTAGTTCATCCTCTGAACTGCTTACTGCCAGACACCACTTTCCAACATGGCCTATTCCCCCACATTGGTAACATACTGGCTCAATCTTTTTTCTTCTCCTCCTCGGGGTCCTTTCTTCCCAAGATACCCCTTCAGGCTTAAGCATAGTCCCAACAGTCTCTAAGCAAAGTCCCCCTCCCAGAACCTGGATCATGGTGCCCATCTCTGCCATGTCCATTCCTTCTACTGGTGACTTGGGCTCCGGTTCCTCGGGCCTCTGGACTGCTTTCTCCGGTCTGAACCGTCTCCGCCATCCCATGGCTCCGACGTCCTCCTCGACCATCTGATGGGGTGCAGCCTGTAACAAAAAAAATATATATATCCAAGTGCGGACTGTCTGTTTCTCTAGTCCTACACTTGTGCTACTTCCAGGAACCCGTACCAGAAATCCATAAGAACCAGCCTATCATTTCCAAGAACGGCTCTTCTCAGCTTACTGGATCCTCCTTCACCTCCCCCCTAGGTACCCTTTACCTGGGTAGGCAAGTAATACGCCTTGAGCAGCGTGGGCCCTCCTCGACGGGCTTCAGGAACCTCCAGGACACCACCACCTCACTCTGGCTACTTGTCTGGTTTGGTCTGGTCTCTGGACTCTGGAACTCCTACGACTCGCCTCTGGGACTTGACAGCTCCCACTATCTCCACGCTGGAGACCTCCTCTGGAGACTGATGCCTTTCCCCCTCACTCGAGGCTTCACTTCGAGTTCTCTGGTCCACCCCGAACCGGCCTGTAGTCAGTTGGCCTTTCTGCACACTTCCTTGGGGCAACAATTACTGCCTGGGTCCAAACAGTCCTCTGCTTCTCCCTTGCCTTCAGCTTGCAAACAGCTGTATTCAACTTGCCAAGGGAAACAGGGATCCTCTGATATCCTTGTCTTCCGGTGGTTTTTCAACAGGTCCCATCTGGGAAAGTGCCATTGTAAACGAGCCCGCTGTGCCAGTATGTGGGGAAAGGAAGCCTCCTCCCCCCCCCCCCCGAATAGCCAGAACTCCACAAAATGCCAGCAGTTGAGATTTTAAAATATATTTTTTTTATTTTCCAAGTTCATGACAAACACTTCAGTTAATGTGTACTCAGTCTTTTAGGACACTGCTCCCCCTACTTAGCCAGTTATCAAGCCCAACAGCCTTATAACATCAGGGCATTTAGTAACTTCCTGGTTTTGAGAGGCTCCTCCTGGCCCTCCTGCCTTGAGACCTTCTCTCCCAGGCACCAGGCACTCCCAATCAAGTGGCACACATTAGGCATTTGGCTTCCCCCCTCAAGCAGCAAACATTAAGCATCTGGCTTCCCTTCCTAAAGAAGCCTTTCCAATTTCCACAGTCTCTCCAAACTAATCAGGTTTAAGCTTGGGGGAACCCGGTTGGGTAATTCTTCCAGCCACCTCCCAACAGTCAAGGTTTCCCCAAAGCAAACAGTTCTCACCCAAGAAAAACAGGCTTCTCTATTCAAGCAGGGTTTAAATCAAAATAACTTCCAACCGAGGTAGATGTTCAGACCTTCAGGTACTGCACTCCTCAGGGCTCTCAGGCTCCCATTTTATTCTGGTTTCTTCTCCCTGCTCAGCCTGATTAATCCCCCTCTTCCTTCCAATCCTCCTCCTGCATCTCACCACACCCCCCTCTAATACAGGTGGGCTGCATGATGTACTGATTGCGGGTCCAGGGAACTGGGCTCCTTCATTCTCCCTCCCTCTTGTGGTCAGAGTCGGTATATGGCCAGCTTGCCTATCTCCGGGCTCCCCCTGCTGGGACTAGAAATGCATTCTGGGAGATGTAGTTTAGGGTTTTGCTGCTTCATTTTATACATCTGGGATGTAGCCTTGTCACAGTATACACCGGTGAGGTCACGGTTACCTGATGTACTGACACATGCGTGTTGTGGCTGAGGCATGCTGTGTAAAGATCCTCTGACCGTGCAGTTAACACAGCCTGGCTGGCAGCACAACCACAGCCAAGGACCCAGGTCAGTGGGGTCAGTATAGGGTTACCATATGACTGGGTTTTCCCGGACATGGCCTCCCTTCGAGGGCACTGTCAGACATGTGGCCAGTTTTCTTGATTTAAATGGCTTATTTCCAGGCAATGAATGCCGCACAGTCGCAGACACACACATACGCCAGTGAGGTCATGGTCACCTGATCTACTGGCGCATATGTGATATGGCTGAGGCATGCTAAGTGAAGATCCTCTGACCCCTCCTGCAGTGCACGCAGCCTGACCAGCAGCGAAGCCGCAGTCAAGGATCCAGGTCACTCGGGTCAGTAGGAGCCATCTCTCTCGACTCAAAGTCGTCGTGAGACCTGTCTGAATCTCACAACTTGCTCCGCAGCCTTACACACTAGCACTGGCCACTGGCACTATCCTACTGTGACACACACCACCAGGACTCCAGACCAGGAGGTGGCTGGTGCTGACTGAGCCTGAGAGGGAAAAGCAAGCAGCACTGAACCTGACATTTGTGAACTGCTGGCAGAGCCAGAGGTGAGGATTAGGAATCTATTGGTGATCATTTGTAAGATGAGGCTTGTTTTTCATGTTAAGCTTTGCCTACTACTATGTTTCTTTAATTTCTCCTTTTTTATTTTCACTCTCCCTCTCTTTGGTATATTGGTCTAAGGTGGTAAATTTGGTTTCTATTATTGAAATATTTTTTATTTTTCTTTCCTATATTGCTGTAAAAAGTTGGATGCTTGTGATTGTATTCTAGAACTATAAATAAAATATTAGGAATCTTTTGGAGACTACTGGCTGGAATTGGGCCCGGCCTCCGTTGGGGGTGGGTGGGGGGGGGGAGGGAATTGGAAAGGTAACCCTTCATATGTTTACTAACCTCAAGATCTCAGTTTGAGGAGGCAAATCTCATAGGTGCTCGGTATAAGAGTCATGAGGCTAAGAGGGGCATAATCGAAAGGGGCGCCCAAGTTTTCCTGAGGACGTCCTCGCAGGACGTCCCGGCGAAGGGGTGGGGAAACCCATATTATCAAAACAAGATGGGCGTCCATCTTTCATTTCGATAATACAGTCGTGGACGCAAAATCGCGAAATTTAGTCGACCTTAGAGATAATCGTCCCTGATTTTCAGCCATAATGGAAACCAAGGACCCCCACCTCAGAAACGACCAAATCCAAGCCATTTGGGCGTGGAAGGAGCCAGCATTCATAGTGCACTGGTCCCCCTGACACGCCAGGACACCAACCAGGCACCCTAGGGGGCACTGCAGTGGACTTCATAAATTGCTCCTAGGTGCATAGCTCCCTTACCTTGGGTTCTGAGCCCCCCAACCCCCCCCCCCCAAAACCCACTACTCACAATTGTACAACACTACCATAGCCCTAAGGGGTGAAGGGAGGCACCTACATATGGGTACAGTGGGTTTCTGGTGGGTTTTGGAGGGCTCACATTTACCAGCAGAAGTGTAACAGGTAGAGGGGATGGGCCTGGGTCCGCCTGCCTGAAGTGCACTGCAGTACCCACTAAAACTGCTCCAGGGGCCTGCATACTGCTGTCATGGAGCTGGGTATGACTTTTGAGGCTGGCATAGAGGCTGTCACAAAATATTTAAAACGTTTTTTTTAGGGTGGGAGGAGGTTAGCAACCACTGGGGGAGTAAAGGGAGGTGATCCCCGATTCCCTCCGGTGGTCATCTGGTCAGTTCGGGCACCTTTTTGAGGCTTGGTCGTAAGAAAGAGTGGACCAAGTAAAGTCGCCCAAGTGCTCATCAGGGATGCCCTTCTTTTTTCCATAATTGGTCGAGGACCCCCATGTGTTGGGCACGCCCCTGTCCCGCCTTCGCTATGCTTCCGACGTGCCCTTGTGAATTTTGCTTGTCCCCGCAATGGAAAGCAGTTGAGGACACTCAAAATCGGCTTTTGATTATGGCGATTTGGGTGACCCTGGGAGAAGGATGCCCATCTCCCGATTTGTGTCGAAAGATGGGCGCCCTTCTCTTTGAAAATAAGCCTGTAAGTCTTCCCAGCCGCAAGCCAACCCAAAAAGCCTCCCCAAAGGTAACCGGGGCAGCATGCTGCATAGCAGAACACCACACAAAGAGCAAGAAGAGCCCATTAGAGTTGTGGCCGCAGGATCTCCAACTGCTGCAGTTTACATCCGCCCACTGTGATGATAGCCAGGAGACTCCAGACTCCTATTACCTCCCCCCCCCCCCCCCCCCGACTCTCACACTGCTACTGGTAGTGGTCTCCAGTCTCCACCCTAGCAATTACAGCAGGCCTGCCTTGGGAGCTACTCGGCCTTCACCCTATGACACGTCCCACCTCCTCTTACGTGACTTTCTGCTTCTGTGGGGGTGGGACGTGTCACAGGAAGAAATCTGAATCCCCAAGGCAGACCTGCTGTAATCACTACAATGGTGACTGCTACTGGCAGCACTGTACACCATAGACTAATCCATATCTAAGAAAAGAAGGCAAGTGTCCGAGTCTAACTGCTTCTTTGGGGGAGGGGGTGGGAAGGAGTGGGCTAGAGGGAGAGACTGGAACCAAGGAGGGAGAAAGGAGCATGGAGCAAGACTATGGAGAGAGCAGAGGTTAGATAACAGAAGCCAAATGACATCTAAAAGTTGAAGCCAATTAGACTAGTTTCCCTTTTCCTCTCCTCCACATAGCTATCATCCCTGTTCACCCAAAAGAAAGCAAGAAAATCTATGAGCTGCTCTATCCACATGTCGTTGTTCTTTAATGTTGGCAGCATTTTTATTTGATCTCACTTATATTTTTAAACATGCCAATTTGTGCAGCATACGGATGTACATAGTGGAAGTATTGGTTTCATTGGTTACAGTGCCTACTTTGTTCTAAATTTTAATTCATTAAGTCATTTGGAAGTGCTGGTTATAGGGACCTTCTGTATTCAAGAAGAGATGTTTTCATTTAGTAAAGGGCCTCCAAAACAGACACAATTATGAGAATCAGGTACTTAACAATCAAACTTACTATTTATAAATATAATTTGAAAAAATATTAATTAGGTAGAAGGAGCATTTAACATCTTTTTTTCTTGTGTCTACATCAAAAGGAAAGATGGCATGTGGGAACTTGCTCCTTTTGTTTTGTGGATTGCAGTGGTACATTATAAAAATTCACTTGCCATTTTATTACTAGTATTTCACAGAGAGGTATTGAATAATGAGGGAAGGGCGTCGAGTCAGTCTAAATGTGCCAACATTGTCCAGTTCAGCACACTATTAGGCACTAAGTTCATTCAAAGTTAATTATGTTCAATAGAAAATAAATCTGTTGGCAACACTGTGAATATTCCATCACTGTTTCATTATTGCTATCAGGTATCACATATTAAGGGCACTTACTTTAAACTTTGTTTTAATTCATTTATCCAGTCCTTACATGCACATGGTTTTGCTTTTTAAACACATGGGCGTAGTTTGGGGGGGTGAGGGCGGGGGCGAAGCCCCCCCAAACAGCTTGCCACCTCCTGCATTGCCGATTGCGATTCCATCTGCCCCCTCTCTTCCTCCCTCCCTCCGGCGCTGCAGTCTTCAATCTTTCTGTGCACCCGGCAGCATTATTCTCCGAGGACAAGCAGGCTGCTTGTTCTCACTGATGGGTGACGTCCACGGCAGCCCCTCCAATCGGAACACTTTTCTAGCAAAGTCCTTTGCTAGTCCTCGTGCGCTCATGCGCACCGCGCATGCGCGGCCGTCTTCCCGCCCGAACCGGCTCATGTTCGTCAGTCTTCTTTTGTCCGCGCTCGGTACGGTCGTGTTACGCCGTTCGCGCCCCTTAAGTCGACCTTGCGCGTCTTTTTGGCTCTTTCGCTAAAAAAAAAAAAAAGGGAAAAAGGATTACGGAAGAAGGCCTTTTCAGTCTTTTTCCCCTTCCGGTATTTCCAGTTTTTGCCCCGTTAAGTTTCTTTTCGTTTTCGGGGTAGGCCCTTTTGAGGCCTCGGGTCGAATTTTTTTCTTCCCCTCTTTTTTGGTGCCTCACCGCAATTACGAGTTTTGATTTCGCCGGCGTGATTTTTCCGCCCATGTCATCGAAGTCTCCCAGCGGCTTCAAGAAGTGCACCCAGTGCGCCCGGGTAATCTCGCTCACTGACAGGCACGCATCGTGTCTTCAGTGTCTGGGGGCTGGGCACCGCCCACAGGCCTGTAGTCTTTGCGCCCTTTTACGGAAAAGGACTCAGGTAGCGAGATTGGCCCAGTGGAACGTTTTGTTCTCGGGCTCTTCGTCGGCATCGGCACCGGGAGTATCGAGTGCATCGACGTCGGCAGCGTCAAGACCCTCGGCCGCGACTGTATCGAGTGCATCGAGGCATCGACCCTCTGCATCGGGGCCGACACATCGGAAGGCTGCGTCGGTGGTACCGGGACCTCCACTTCTGCTGTCGTCTTCGGACGGTGGTGTTTCGACTGGAGTGCAGGTGAGGGCTGTTCATTCCCCTGCTGGTGGCGGTGAGCCTTCGGGTGGGTCTCCCCCTACCCTGAGGGCTCCTGTGGTACAGCCCCCCCGAGACCGACCTTCTTCGGCCTCGGCCCCGAGGAAGCGACGGCTGGATTCTACGTCCTCGTCGGTGCTGGGAAGCTCCGGTGACATGCTTCGTTTGAAGAAGTCAAAGAAGCATCAACACCGGTCTCCTTCCCGTGTCGGTACCGAGAGCTCTGGGTCGCCGAGGGAGTCGGCACCCAGTAGGCATCGGCACCGAGAGGACCGCTCACCCTCTGTTCAGGAGGTGTCGATGCGCTCCACTTTGGACAGCCCGGAACAGCCTCCACGCCCGGAACAGACTCTGACATCGACACCTGCATCGGCTTCCATGTCTTTCTCTACAGCCGCTCTGCACGAGAGTCTCTGGGCCGTCCTCCCAGAGATCCTGGGAGAGCTGTTGCGCCCTTCCCCTCCGGTACCGGGGGTGCTTGCGCCACCGGTACTGTCGAGTGAGGCGCCGGCTGGCCCCTTGCCCGGGGTGAGGTCTCTGACTTCGGTGCCGCTTGCGGTACCGACTGCGGTCGCCTCCCAGGAAGGCTCCTCGACGATGTCGGCGGAGGGAGCTTCGCCGGTGCGGGCGAGGGAGTCTACCTCTCGACGTTCACACCGTGGCCGTGGTTCCACGGAGTCGAGCCGGGCACGGCTTCAGACACAGGTCCGTGAACTTGTGTCTGACACCGATGGTGAGGCCTCATGGGAGGAGGAGGAGGACATCAGATATTTCTCTGACGAGGAGTCTGATGGCCTGCCTTCTGATCCCACTCCCTCCCCTGAAAGGTAGCTTTCTCCTCCCGAGAGTCTGTCTTTTGCGGCCTTTGTCCGGGAGATGTCTACGGCCATCCCCTTCCCGGTGGTTGTGGAGGACGAGCCCAGGGCTGAAATGTTTGAGCTCCTGGACTATCCTTCTCCACCTAAGGAAGCGTCCACAGTACCCATGCATCATGTCCTGAAAAAGACATTGCTGGCGAACTGGACCAAGCCATTAAGTAATCCCCACATTCCCAAGAAGATCGAGTCCCAGTACCGGATCCATGGGGACCCAGAGCTGATGCGCACTCAGTTGCCTCACGACTCTGGAGTTGTGGATTTGGCCCTAAAGAAGGCTAAGAGTTCTAGGGAGTATGCTTCGGCGCCCCCAGGCAAGGACTCTAGAACCTTAGACTCCTTTGGGAGGAAGGCCTACCATTCTTCTATGCTCGTGGCCAAAATCCAGTCTTACCAGCTCTACACGAGCATACACATGCGGAACAATGTGCGGCAGTTGGCGGGCTTGGTGGACAAGCTCCCTCCTGAGCAAGCCAAGCCATTTCAGGAGGTGGTCAGGCAGCTGAAGGCGTGCAGAAAATTCCTGGCCAGAGGGGTGTATGACACCTTTGATGTTGCGTCCAGGGCCGCTGCTCAGGGTGTGGTGATGCGCAGACTCTCATGGCTGCGTGCCTCCGACCTGGAGAATAGGATCCAGCAGCGAATTGCGGACTCGCCTTGCCGTGCGGATAACATTTTTGGAGAGAAAGTCGAACAGGTGGTAGAGCAGCTCCACCAGCGGGATACCGCTTTCAACAAGTTCTCCCGCCGGCAGCCTTCAGCTTCTACCTCTTCAGGTAGACGATTTTTTTGGGGAAGGAAGACTGTTCCCTACTCGTCTGGTAAGGGTAGGTACAATCCTCCTTCTCGACAGCCTGCGGCCCAGGCTAAGCCCCAGCGCGCTCACTCTCGTCAGCAGCGTGCGCCTCAGCAAGGCCCCTCGGCTCCCCAGCAAAAGCAAGGGACGAGCTTTTGACTGGCTCCAGCAGAGCATAGCTGACATCCAAGTGTCAGTGCCGGGCGACCTGCCGGTCGGAGGGAGGTTGAAAGCTTTTCACCAAAGGTGGCCTCTCATAACCTCCAATCAATGGGTTCTCCAAATAGTCTGGCAAGGATACACCCTCAATTTGGTCTCAAAACCTCCAAATTGTCCACTGGGAGCTCAGTCTTACAGCTTCCAACACAAGCAGGTACTTGCAGAGGAACTCTCTGCCCTTCTCAGCGCCAATGCGGTCGAGCCCGTGCCATCCGGGCAGGAAGGGCTGGGATTCTATTCCAGGTACTTCCTTGTGGAAAAGAAAACAGGGGGGATGCGTCCCATCCTAGACCTAAGGGCCCTGAACAAATATCTGGTCAAGGAAAAGTTCAGGATGCTTTCCCTGGGCACCCTTCTTCCCATGATTCAGGAAAACGATTGGCTATGCTCTCTGGACTTGAAGGAAGCCTACACTCACATCCCGATACTGCCAGCTCACAGACAGTATCTGCGATTTCAGCTGGGCACACGTCACTTCCAGTACTGTGTGCTACCCTTTGGGCTCGCCTCTGCGCCCAGAGTGTTCACGAAGTGCTTGGCTGTAGTAGCAGCGGCACTTCGCAGGCTGGGAGTGCACGTGTTCCCCTATCTCGACGATTGGCTGGTGAAGAACACATCCGAGGCAGGAGCTCTACAGTCCATGCAGATGACTATTCGCCTCCTGGAGCTACTGGGGTTTGTGATAAATTATCCAAAGTCCCACCTTCTCCCAGTGCAGAAACTCGAATTCATAGGAGCTCTGCTGGATTCTCGGACGGCTCGTGCCTATCTCTCAGAGACGAGAGCCAACAACTTGTCCCTCGTCTCGCGGGTGCGAGCGTCCCAGCAGATCACAGCTCGGCAGATGTTGAGATTGTTGGGCCACATGGCCTCCACAGTTCATGTGACTCCCATGGCCCGCCTTCACATGAGATCTGCTCAATGGACCCTAGCTTCCCAGTGGTGTCAGGCTGCTGGGGATCTAGAAGACGTGATCCACCTCTCCATGAGTTTTCTCAAATCCCTGTATTGGTGGACGATTTGGTCCAATTTGACTCTGGGACGTCCTTTCCAAATTCCTCAGCCGCAAAAAGTGCTGACTACGGATGCGTCCCTCCTGGGGTGGGGAGCTCATGTCGATGGGCTTCTTCACACCCAAGGAAGCTGGTCCCTCCAGGAACGCGATCTGCAGATCAATCTCCTGGAGTTGCGAGCGGTCTGGAATGCTCTGAAGGCTTTCAGAGATCAGCTGTCCCACCAAATTATCCAAATTCAGACAGACAACCAGGTTGCCATGTATTACATCAACAAGTAGGGGGGCACCGGATCTCGCCCCCTGTGTCAGGAAGCCGTCAGCATGTAGCTCTGGGCTCGCCGTCACGGCATGGTGCTCCAAGCCACATATCTGGCAGGCGTAAACAACAGTCTGGCCGACAGGTTGAGCAGGATTATGCAACCTCACGAGTGGTCGCTCAATTCCAGGGTAATGCGACAGATATTCCAGGTGTGGGGCACCCCCTTGGTGGATCTCTTCGCATCTCGAGCCAACCACAAAGTCCCTCAGTTCTGTTCCAGGCTTCAGGCCCACGGCAGACTGGCATCGGATGCCTTCCTCCTGGACTGGGGGGAAGGTCTGCTGTATTCTTATCCTCCCATACCTCTGGTGGGGAAGACTTTGTTGAAACTCAAGCAAGACCGAGGCAACATGATTCTGATCGCTCCTTTTTGGCCGCGTCAGATCTGGTTCCCTCTTCTTCTGGAGTTATCCTCCGAAGAACCGTGGAGATTGGAGTGTTTTCCGACCCTCATCACACAGGACGAAGGAGCGCTTCTGCATCTCAACCTCCAGTCTCTGGCTGTCACGGCCTGGATGTTGAGAGCGTAGACTTTGCCTCTTTGGGTCTGTCAGAGGGTGTCTCCCGCATCTTGCTTGCTTCCAGGAAAGATTCCACTAAGAGGAGTTACTTCTTTCTATGGAGGAGGTTTGCCGTCTGGTGTGACAGCAAGGCCCTAGATCCTCGCTCTTGTCCTACACAGACCCTGCTAGAATACCTTCTGCACTTGTCTGAGTCTGGTCTCAAGACCAACTCTGTAAGGGTTCACCTTAGCGCGATTAGTGCATACCATTACCATGTGGAAGGTAAGCCGATCTCGGGACAGCCTTTAGTTGTTCGCTTCATGAGAGGTTTGCTTTTGTAAAAGCCCCCCGTCAAGCCTCCTACAGTGTCATGGGATCTCAATGTCGTTCTCACCCAGCTGATGAAACCTCCTTTTGAGCCACTGAACTCCTGCCATCTGAAGTACTTGACCTGGAAGGTCATTTTCTTGGTGGCAGTTACTTCAGCTCGTAGAGTCAGTGAGCTTCAGGCCCTGGTAGCCCAGGCTCCTTACACCAAATTTCATCATAACAGAGTAGTCCTCCGCACTCACCCTAAGTTCTTGCCAAAGGTTGTGTCGGAGTTCCATCTGAACCAGTCAATTGTCTTGCCAACATTCTTTCCCCGTCCTCATTCCTGCCCTGCTGAACGTCAGCTGCACACATTGGACTGCAAGAGAGCATTGGCCTTCTATATGGAGCGGACACAGCCCAACAGACAGTCCGCCCAATTGTTTGTTTCTTTTGATCCCAACAGGAGGGGAGTGGCTGTAGGGAAACGCACCATATCCAATTGGCTAGCAGATTGCATTTCCTTCACTTACGCCCAGGCTGGGCTGGCTCTTGAGGGTCATGTCACGGCTCATAATGTTAGAGCCATGGCAGCGTTGGTAGCCCACTTGAAGTCAGCCACTATTGAAGAGATTTGCAAAGCTGCGACGTGGTCATCTGTCCACACATTCACATCTCATTACTGCCTGCAGCAGGATACCCGACGCGACAGTCGGTTTGGGCAGTCAGTGCTTCAGAATCTGTTCGAGGTTTAGAATCCAACTCCATCCCCCTAGGCCCATGTTTATTCTGTTCCAGGCTGCACTCTCAGTTAGTTGGATAAGTTGTTAGGTCAATCTCAGTTATGTCCTCGCCGTTGCGAGGCCCAATTGACCATGGTTGTTGTTTTGAGTGAGCCTGGGGGCTAGGGATACCCCATCAGTGAGAACAAGCAGCCTGCTTGTCCTCGGAGAAAGCGAATGCTACATACCTGTAGAAGGTATTCTCCGAGGACAGCAGGCTGATTGTTCTCACAAACCCGCCCGCCTCCCCTTTGGAGTTGTGTCTTCCCTTGCTTTGTTTGCTACATATGGGACTGACGAACACGAGCCGGTTCGGGCGGGAAGACGGCCGCGCATGCGCGGTGCGCGAGGACTAGCAAAGGACTTTGCTAGAAAAGTGTTCCGATTGGAGGGGCTGCCGTGGACGTCACCCATCAGTAAGAACAATCAGCCTGCTGTCCTCAGAGAATACCTTCTACAGGTATGTAGCATTCGCTGTAATGTATCCACGCTGCCTTCACACTGCCCCAGAAGCCTTTTCTCTGCAGCGTCCCTTGGTCCCACCTATGTGCGAACAGGAAGTTGAAGAGAAAGCTTCCGGGGCAGACCGAAGGCAGCATGTATATATCGCAAACGCTGCCGGGAGCACAGAGAGATTGAAGACTGCTGCGCCAGAGTTTTTGCGCGATCCTGGACCTCGCAGGTGGGCGGTCGGGGCACAACCTGGACTGGGAGAGATGGGGCACAGCAGAGGGGAGAGTTGGTGAGCAGAGTGGAGATGGATGGGACTGGGAGGGGTGGTGAGCAGAGGGAAGGAGCAGGAGATGGATGGGACTGGGAGGGGTGGTGAGCAGAGGGAAGGAGCAGGAGATGGATGGGACTGGGAGGGGTGGTGAGCAGAGGGAAGGAGCAGGAGATGGATGGGACTGGGAGAGGTGGTGAGCAGGAGATGGATGGGACTGGGAGGGGTGGTGAGCAGAGGGAAGGAGCAGGAAATGGATGGGACTGGGAGGGGTGGTGAGCAGAGGGAAGGAGCAGGAGATGGATGGGACTGGGAGGGGTGGTGAGCAGAGGGAAGGAACAGGAGATGGATGGGACTGGGAGGGGTGGTGAGCAGAGGGAAGGAGCAGGAGATGGATGGGACTGGGAGGGGTGGTGAGCAGAGGGAAGGAACAGGAGATGGATGGGACTGGGAGGGGTGGGGCACAGCAGAGAGAAGGAGCAGGAGATGGATGAGATTGGGAGGGGTGGGGCACAGCAGAGAGAAGGAGCAGGAGATGGATGGGACTGGGGGTTCGGAGAGGGAAAGAAGGAGGGTGTGAAATGAGGGATATGAGAAAAAGGACAAAAAAAAGGGATGTTGTGGGAAAAGGTTGAGACATAATGTGAATGACCTGGAAGACTGGAGAGAGGATGAGAGACATTGAAAAGGGATTGGGGTACTGGTGAGGTGTATAGGAGAAGGGGATAAGTCTCTGAAGGGGGTTGAGATATGGTAGAAAGGGATTAAAAAGATGGTGAAAGATAAGTTATTGGGCATGGGGTAAAAGGTATCAGGCAGAAGAGTGGCCTTGGAGGCAAGGGAAGGAAGGAGAGACTTGGATGGAACTGGGACTAATAGGGTGATGAGATGCAGTGGAGGGTAGATGAGGGCAAAGGGGGTGAGTACAGAGTATGGGAATGGTGGACTAATGAAGTGGGTGAAAGATGGGGGAGGTATTTAGGAGACTGGGTAAGGGAGAGACAGAGGAGGGAATTAGAGGGAGATGGTCAAAGTCTGTAGGTAGATGGATACTAAGGACTAAAGAGTGAAAGAAAAGTGTGTGTGTGGGGGGGGGGGGGGGGGGGACATAAAATGAAAGATCAGTGCCAGCCAGATGCAGAGAAGGACAGGAAGACGAGAAGAGCGAAGAAATGGAAAGTCAGCCTTCAAAAGAATTTAGGAGAAGACTGATACATGGAAAGTGGAGACTGGGACCAGACTAACTAGAAAAATAGAATGCTCAGACAACAAAGGTAGAAAAGAAAACACACTTTTTATTTAATGCGTTTTAAGGACTAAGATGTGCCAGCTTTGTGAAATGTACATTTTTTTTCTATTGTATTTTGCAGAGTACAGGAGAAAATACACTTCTGTGTCTCTTTTACCAGTATTTGCACTGCTTACAGAGTCTGGCTTTCTTGACGAGATCTATATTTCAGTTTTTGTGGGCATGTTTTTTGTGGTTCCTATTTTGTATCACATGAGGGTCTGTCCATGTTCTGCATACGTGACTGACGTGACAGATTCTGCTAGCATGTAGTGTTTGTGTAGGAATATGTAACAGTCCAGCTTGTTACAGTTTTCCAGTAGCCAGGCATATTGGTGCTCTAGCTAAGCTAACTGTTTGTACCACATTCTCTGGCACTGAATTCCAGAGTTTAATTACGTGTTGAGTGAAGAAATATTTTCTCTGATTTGTTTAAAATGTATTACTCAGTAGCTTCATTGCATGTCCCCTAGTCCTTGTATTTTTGGAAAAAGTAAGCAAGCAATTCATGTCTACCTGTTCCACTCCACTCAGTATTTTATAGACCACTGTCATATCTCCCCTCAGCTATCTCTTCTCCAAGCTGAAGAGCCCTAGCCTCTTTATGCTTTCGTCATAAGGAAATTGTCCCATCCCCTTTGTCATTTTCATCGCCCTTCTCTGTACTTTTTCTACTTCTGTTATATCTTTTTTGAAATGTGTTGACCAAAATTGCAAACAAGGTGCAAAAAGGCATTATAATAGTCCTCATTTTTGTTTTCCATTCTATTCCTAATAGACTAATAGACAATGGGGGGGGAGAGGAATTGGGAAACTTTTTGGAACTGGGAATAGGAATCAGCACAGGGGAAATATGGTGGATAAGGAGATGGGGGAATGCAGAAGACTGAACAGGGAGATAGAGCAGGAATGCTGGACGTACAGGGAATAAATATTATGATGTTCTTGGTTTGTGTTGACAGTGTTTTCACTGCACAGTAAAGTCATAAAACATGAATTAGGAACTTGAAATGCCAAAATGAAGCTGTTCATTTACTGACACGATGAAAGCAAAATACTCATGTTTTCATGCAGATCGACATGTCTGGGAAGCGGAATGTATAACATGTGGTGGTGGAACCTTTCTGTTGTGCATAAAGGTGTGCTTTCTTTAGAGGCACATATCAGAACATTGACGTATCTTAAGAATGTTCAGGGAGAAGGCTCGTCTATGAAACGTACTGATTTTTTCACAACAATGTGATCCAAAATCGATGATTCTGTTTGGCGTTTTATGCTGTTAAACATCATCATAGCTATAAATCAATGTACTGCAGTTGCAGGTTAGTAAAAACAGCATTACCTGACTCCAACATCACGCGCAAAATGTTGTGTGCATGAACAAAAACAGAAGCAATTGTTAACAGTGTGCTGGCTCCGCATTCCGTTGATATGGTTATGATAGCACTAAGCTGTGTATTCTACTGTGGAGTCGCGACAGATGGTAGTAATCATGGGTCTGAGAAATTATTTCCAATTCTTATTTACTACTTCGATTGAAAAAATGGTGGTTTACAGTCAAAACTCATTGACGTGCATAGCACTCCAGATGAAACTGCATAAACAATTTTGACATGCATTAAGAACAGCTTGGACAGATATCATTTTTCTCAAACGTGTATAGCCTTTGCAGGAGATAATTGTAATACTAATTTTGGAGGAGTCCAGTATAGAGCTGCTGACAAGAATGTGTTTGCTAATTTAAAGAAGATGAAAGGGAAAAGCAGCGGCAATGGTAAGTTAGTTGGCATTGGTTGTCCAGCACATGTTTTGAATAACTGCATGCAGTATTACACCGATACACTTGATCTCGATATTGAGCCAATAGTTTAAAACATTTACAACTATTTCTCAATCCACACTGTTCGAACTGAACAGTTGAAAGAGTACTGTGAGTTTGTTGAAGTGGAATATCATCAGCTGCTTTATCACAGCAAGACTCCGATGGCTATCTTTGTTTCCTGGCATCCATCAGCTATTGCAGATGCTTCCATCCTTGAAGTCTTTCTTTTTGTCTCAAGAAAAGCCACCTGCTATGATCCAAAATTTCTTTGAAAATGATCTGAGTGAGATTTATCTTTAGAATATGCATTCACTGATTAATGTGTTCCACTCACACAAAGAAAAAATTGAACATAAAAATAACTCGCTACTGGAGGTTATGAACTGCCTTAAATCTGTTCAGTCTATTCTCAGATGTCGTGCATAAGACGGTTTCATGTCACTAAAGATAAAGGAGTTATTAATGAAGTTGGGTCAAGGTGGACTTGGGCGACCATTGTGATGCTTTTTGTTCACAAGTAGCCTTGCTGACACCACATGTTTGAAATATTTGGAGATGTGGACCATGCACTGGAGGAGTTCACCATATTTACGTGGATGACTTTAACTGAAATTCCAAGTTCGAATGAAATTGTTGCAACTGTGGCATATCTCATAGAAAAGGAAATAAACATGTTTTGATCAGATCTGCAACTTAAAGAAATTTGGTGAGTCAAAACAAAATGAAGAAAACTTTTTGAAAAGTTGTTGTTGCGTGAAAAATGGGTGAAGTATTTCAACAGTTGCAAGGCTAAGGAATGATTCTCAGAACTTCTTATCACTGCAGAGTTTTTCTTTGTGATTCCATCACATAATGCTAACACCGAACGAGTTTTTTCCTTAATGCAGAGCCAATGGTCAAAGGAGAGAAACAAGTTGCTGGTTGAATCTGTCAAAGGAATTTTGTTTGTACAGCACAATTAAGCATATGACATGCAGAGATTTTGCACATATCTCAGAATCCAGCCAAAGTTGTTGAGGGATATCCGCTCTTCTGATAAGTATGCTTGGGCTCGGTCAAATTCAAAAATTTGTGAAAAGTAGATTATTGTTTACTGCTGTACCGTCTTCCCAATCCCAAACTCGCCATACTAAAATCCACTAAACACCGTGCTTTCTATATCACAGCCCCTTTCTATTGGAATTCTCTTCCCCTCAATAACCATTCAGAATTACCTTTGTAATGCCCTCACAAAGTGTTCCTGAAACTATGCCTTTGTTCAGTTAAACAAAAGGAGGGAGGCCAGGAGAATGAGGATTTCAAAATGAAAGTCTTTATTCTTCCAACCAATAGAATAGCCTTTTGTAGAGTAGACTCGACACAGCTGCTTGTCAGCTTTTTGTGGTTTCGCTGCTCTTAAAGTTGTAGGTGGTTTTACATTTCATTTTTTCCTGTTCAGTTGATATACTGCTGCTATTTTAAGTCACCATTCCATGGTTGGTTAGATGGTGCCACAATTGTTATTTCTGTTTTGGACTCATTGAATCCTGTGCTACAAACTTGACTGAATTATTGACTCATGAGGCAGGTGCTTGTTGCCCCAGAACACAGGATTGCAATGAGTTTTCCTTCAGTTTGTTGTGCTTTTAGATGTCAAGAAAACAGAACCCTTGTGTTGGAACTCTATTGGTCTACCTCTATTTTTTGTGTCTTTTTTTTTTTCAAACAGTTGTACAAAAAATTTTAATCTACCATAAAATCTTGGCTCTGTACAGGCATCTGGATGGTTTTGTGGAGCCTGCCCATGTGTCCTGGTCTCTGGTAGGCAGGCAGACAGGCAGGCAAGCTGGCTGGCTTGCTCCCCTCCCCGAACCTAACAACACACCCTGAGACTTTCCACTCTTTCCTGCCCACCCGCTGCTTCTGATCTGCCTGCTGCTGCCACTGCTTGAAGTCTCGGCAACCATTTCAAGAAGCGGCAGCAGCGAGTAGATCAGTGGCAGTGGACAGGAAAGAGTGGGGGTCTTTGGTGTCCTGAAGAGGCCGGTAGACCACTAGGAACATTACACTAGGTTTGGGAAGGATGGATGGAGTCGTGTGTGGGTGGATAGGGAGAAGGAGGGAGCTGTAAAAAAGATGGATGGAGTATGGGTGCAAGAAGGGGGGCTGGAAAAAAGAAGGGTGATGGTGATGTATATGGGGGAAGGGAAAAGGGGGAAATATAGCACATGGATAGAAGGGGATAGAGAGAAGAGGGGGACGTTGTGACAAATCAGTGGGCTTAAAGCCTGTAAAACTGTATTATTTCTTAAAGTGTATTTCTTTAGTTTGGCCAGCAAGAGGTGCATGTTTATGTTTAAAGCTGTTACAAAGAAATGACTATTCCCTCTTTAGTTAACACAGATAAGAGGTAACCTGCAGTGATGTGGCCAGCTATTTTTAAAACTTGTTCTAGGCACTGATTGGCCCAAGAGCTAAAAATTCAGCTGGGATATACTGGCTTTTCCTCCAGTCTTAGCCAGGGAGAAAAGAGAGAAAGATCTCTTTGCTGAGGCCCTATGATCAGTTATATTTGGTAACCTTTGAGCAGCTATATGTCCTGATCTCCCCAGGTACCATTTAGATGGTAAACAAATGTTTATTTAGTTTTATAATTGATCCATATTCAGTTGCCTGTTATTATGTGCTGTTTTTGTTCCATCTATTTTTATGGTTCATTGTTCAATATTTTTCATGATAATAAACAATTTTAGTTTATTGCCTCTGCTTGTCTAGACTTACAAAGAATCCTGGTGGTTTGTGTGTTGGGTCTGTGAGTGCTTTCCAGGAATTGTGGGATTACTGGGGGTGTGGCCCTAGTAACCTACAAATCACTGGGGATAATTTGAGAGCGGGAGACTCGCCCAGAGGTTGGGATTCAGTTGGTGAGAGGTGCTAATGTAGAGCACAAGCAGCAGGTGTAGGCGGACCTGAGCTGTGCTTGGGTAGACCCTCTAAGTGGCCGCAGGGGTAGCTCAGGCAGGTGGCTAGGCATTTCATGACAGATCTGTTGCTCATGGGAGGGAAAGAAAAGAGGGACATGCTGCTCATGTATGTTTGCTTCTCCGAGGACAAGCAGGCTGCTTGTTCTCACGACTGGGTTGACGTCCACGGCAGCCCCCACCAACCGGAACAAAACTTTGCGGGTGGTCCCGCACGCAGGGCACGCCCACCGCGCATGCGTGGCCGTCTTCCCGCCCGTGCGCGACCGTTCCCGCTCAGTCTTTTCTTTTCCGCGCTTGAGAGAGCCGTGTTCGTCTCTCTCTCTCTGTCAGCCCCGGAAACCGGATCGCACGTTTGCCGCGAGATTTTCTTCTTCGTTGTTTTTCTTAGTTGTTTTTCTCTGTTTTATTTTGTTTAAAAAAAAAACGAGAAAACTTTGTTTTTCCCTCGTGCTTTTAGCGGGGGCGTCTCGTTGTGGCCGCGCGGTCGATTTATTTTTCGAGGTGTGAATTTTACCGCCACCATCGACGACTTTGACTTCGCCGACGCGATTTTTCCGTCGATGTCCTCGAAGGTCCCGAGTGGATTTAAGAAGTGTGGTCGGTGCGGCTGGCATATCTCGCAGACCGACACTCACGCTTGGTGCCTCCAGTGCCTTGGTCCGGAGCACGATACCAAGACGTGCACCTTGTGTCTCGGTTTACGGAAACGGACACAGGTGGCGAGGCAAGTTCTATGGGACCGTCTTTTTGGAACTTGCGCCGGCCCCTCGACGTCGACTTCGACGGCATTGGTGTCGACGGCCGGATCTTCGGTACCGGTACCGATGTCCACGAAATCGGCACCAACGGCACCGACCCCAGGAGCACAGGTCCCGTTGGCCCGCCAGTCTTCCGGAGATGGCAGGGGTGAGCGGCCGCGTGGGCAATCGGCCCCGGTCACTCCCTCTTCCCAGGGCCCTCGGGACAGAACCCTGTCGGACCTGATCCCTCGAGGCTGAGGGGGATCTACCTCCTCCTCTTCGGTACCGCCGAGCGCCGATGACGGGCACCGGAGAAAGACAAAAAAGCACCGTCATCGGTCGCCCACGGCGCATGTGGCTACCGGCTCCAGAGATGACTCGACGCCGAGGAAGCGGCAGCGCCGGGAGGAGCGGTCCCCCTCTGTGGTAGAGGTATCGTTACGTCAGGGCACCAGCACTTCGGTGCCGTCTCCTGGACCCGAACAGCTTCCGGCACCGACACCTCTACCGGCCCCCTCGCCTTTCCCGACAGCGGGCCTGGACGAGTGCCTCCGAGCCATCCTTCCGGGGATCCTGGAAGGGCTGATGCGCCAGACTGTGCCGGCGCCGGGGGTGCTTGCGCCCTCGGCACCGTTGACGGAGGCGCCGGCGTGCTCTAGCCCGGTGCCGAGGCCTTTGACGCCGACGCCACTTGCGGCGCCGGTCTCGACCGCCACGCAGGTGGAGTCCCCGTCGACGTCGATGGAGGGAGCTTTATCCCCGCCGGCGCGGGAGTCTACCGCTCGACGACACCACCGAGGACTCGGTGCCTCGAAGTCGAGCCGGGCCCGGTTGAGGTCTGAGCTAAGGGAGCTCATGTCCGACACCGAGGAAGAGGCCTCGTGGGGGGAGGAGGAGGACCCCAGATATTTGTCCTCAGAGGAGTCTGTGGGCCTTCCCTCCGACCCCACTCCTTCACCAGAGAGGAAGCTCTCGCCTCCTGAGAGCCTCTCCTTTGCCTCCTTTGTCAGGGACATGTCTATTTGCATTCCCTGCCCCGTGGTCTCTGTGGATGAGCCGAGGGCCGAGATGCTCGAGGTCCTCGACTATCCATCACCACCTAGAGAGTTCTCCACGGTACCGCTGCACAATGTCCTCAAAGAGACACTGCTTCGGAACTGGTTGAGACCTTTATCTAACCCCACCATCCCCAAGAAAGCGGAATCCCAATACAGGATCCACTCAGACCCAGAGTTAATGCGGCCTCAATTGCCTCATGACTCAGCGGTCGTGGACTCTGCTCTCAAGAGGGCACGGAGTTCGAGGGATACCGACTCGGCGCCCCCGGGGCAGGAGTCTCGCACTCTGGACTCGTTTGGGAGGAAGGCCTACCAATCTTCAATGCTCGTGACCCGCATCCAGTCCTACCAGCTCTACAAGAGCATACACATGCGGAATAATGTGAAGCAACTGGCGGACCTGGTTGACAAGCTCCCCACGGAGCAGTCCAGGCCTTTTCAGGAGGTGGTCAGGCAGCTAAAGGCGTGCAGAAAGTTCCTGTCCAGGGGTATATATGACACCTGTGATGTGGCATCTCGTGCTGCGGCCCAAGGTATAGTGATGCGCAGGCTCTCATGGCTGCGTGCCTCTGACCTGGACAACCGCACCCAGCAGCGGCTGGCCAATGTCCCTTGCCGGGGGGATAATATTTTTGGTGAGAAGGTCGAGCAGTTGGTGGACCAACTACATCAGCGGGAAACCGCCCTCGACAAGCTCTCCCACCGGGCGCCTTCAGCATCCACCTCAGCAGGTGGACGTTTTTCCCGGGCCAGGTAGGCTGCGCCCTACGCCTACAACAAGCGTAGGTACACTCAGCCGGCCCGAAGGCCTCAGGCACACGGACAGTCCCAGCGTGCTCGTTCTCGTCAACAGCGTGCGCCTAAGCAGCCCCCGGCGCCTCCACAGCAAAAACCGGGGACGGGTTTTTGACTGGATCCATGGGAACATAGCCGCCATCAAAGTGTCCGTGCCGGACGATCTGCCAGTCGGGGGGAGGTTAAAACTTTTTCACCAAAGGTGGCCTCTAATAACCTCCGACCAGTGGGTTCTCCAAATAGTGCGGTGCGGATATGCCCTGAATTTGGCCTCCCCTCCACCAAATTGTCCTCCGGGAGCCCAATCCTTCAGCTCCCAGCACAAGCAGGTACTTGCAGAGGAACTCTCCGCCCTTCTCAGCGCCAATGCGGTCGAGCCTGTGCCACCCGGGCAGGAAGGGCAGGGATTCTATTCCAGGTACTTCCTTGTGGAAAAGAAAACAGGGGGGATGCGCCCCATCCTAGACCTGAGAGGCCTGAACAAATATCTGATCAAAGAGAAGTTCAGGATGCTTTCCTTGGGCACCCTTCTGCCAATGATTCAGAAAAACGATTGGCTATGTTCCCTGGATTTAAAGGACGCATACACTCACATCCCGATACTGCCAGCTCACAGACAGTATCTCAGATTCCGCCTGGGGACACGGCACTTTCAGTATTGTGTGCTGCCCTTTGGGCTCGCCTCTGCCCCACGGGTGTTCACGAAGTGTCTCGTGGTGGTCGCGGCGTATCTACGCAAGCTGGGAGTGCACGTGTTCCCATATCTCAACGATTGGCTGGTCAAGAACACCTCGGAGGCAGGAGCTCTCCGGTCCATGCAGTGCACTATTCACCTCCTGGAGCTGCTGGGGGTTGTGATAAATTACCCAAAGTCCCATCTCCAGCCAGTCCAATCTCTGGAATTCATAGGAGCTCTGCTGAATTCCCAGACGGCTCAGGCCTTTCTTCCCGAAGCGAGGGCCCACAATCTCCTGTCCCTCGCTTCCCAGACCAGAGCGTCTCAGCAGGTCACAGCTCGGCAAATGTTGAGACTCCTAGGTCATATGGCCTCCACAGTTCATGTGACTCCCATGGCTCGTCTTCACATGAGATCTGCTCAATGGACCCTAGCTTCCCAGTGGTGCCAGGCCACCGGGAATCTAGAAGATGTCATCCGCCTCTCCATCAGTTGCCGCACTTCACTGCTCTGGTGGACCATTCGGACCAATTTGACCCTGGGACGCCCATTCCAAATTCCACAGCCCACGAAAGTGCTAACGACGGATGCATCTCGCCTGGGGTGGGGAGCTCATGTCGATGGGCTTCACACCCAGGGACTGTGGTCCCTCCAGGAAAAGGATCTTCAGATCAACCTCCTGGAGCTCCGAGCGGTCTGGAACGCACTGAAGGCTTTCAGAGATCGGCTGTCCTGTCAAATTATCCAAATTCGGACAGACAATCAGGTTGCAATGTATTACATCAACAAGCAGGGGGGCACCGGATCTTGCCCCCTGTGTCAGGAAGCCGTCGGGATGTGGCGTTGGGCCTGCCAGTTCGGCATGCTTCTTCAAGCCACATACCTGGCAGGTGTAAACAACAGTCTGGCCAACAGACTGAGCAGAGTCATGCAACCGCACGAGTGGTCGCTCCATTCCAGAGTGGTACGCAATATCTTCCGAGAGTGGGGCACTCCCTCGGTGGACCTTTTCGCCTCTCAGACCAACCACAAGCTGCCTCTGTTCTGTTCCAGACTACAGGCACACGGCAGACTAGCGTCGGATGCCTTTCTCCTCCATTGGGGGACCGGCCTCCTGTATGCTTATCCTCCCATACCTTTGGTGGGGAAGACCTTACTGAAGCTCAAGCAAGACCACGGCACCATGATTCTGATAGCGCCCTTTTGGCCCCGCCAGATCTGGTTCCCTCTTCTTCTGGAGTTGTCCTCCGAAGAACCGTGGAGATTGGACTGTTTTCCGACTCTCATTTCGCAGAACGAAGGAGCGCTTCTGCACCCCAACCTTCAGTCTCTGGCTCTCACGGCCTGGATGTTGAGGGCGTAGACTTTGCTTCGTTGGGTCTGTCTGAGGGTGTCTCCCGTGTCTTGCTTGCCTCTAGGAAGGATTCCACTAAAAAGAGTTACTTTTTCAAGTGGAGGAGGTTTGTCGTTTGGTGTGAGAGCAAGGCCCTAGAACCTCGTTCTTGTCCTGCACAGAACCTGCTTGAATACCTTCTGCACTTATCAGAGTCTGGCCTCAAGACCAACTCAGTAAGGAATCACCTTAGTGCGATTAGTGCTTACCATCTCCGTGTAGAGGGTAAAGCCATCTCTGGAGAGCCTTTAGTCGTTCGGTTCATGAGAGGCTTGCTTTTGTCAAAGCCTCCTGCAGTGTCATGGGATCTCAACGTCGTCCTCACCCAGCTGATGAAACCTCCTTTTGAGCCACTGAATTCATGCCATCTGAGGTACTTGACCTGGAAGGTCATTTTCTTGGTGGCAGTTACTTCAGCTCGTAGAGTCAGTGAGCTTCAAGCCCTGGTAGCTCATGCTCCGTATACTAAATTTCATCATAACAGAGTAGTGCTCCGCACTCACCCTAAGTTCCTGCCAAAGGTGGTGTCGGAGTTCCATCTTAACCAGTCAATTGTCTTGCCAACATTCTTTCCCAGACCGCATACCCGCCCTGCTGAACGTCAGTTGCACACATTGGACTGCAAGCGAGCTTTGGCCTTCTATCTGGAGCGGACACAGCCCCACAGACAGTCCGCCCAATTGTTTGTTTCTTTCGACCCCAATAGGAAAGGGGTTGCTGTCGGGAAACGCACCATCTCCAATTGGCTAGCAGATTGCATTTCCTTCACTTACGCCCAGGCTGGGTTGACTCTTGAGGGTCATGTCACGGCTCATAGTGTCAGAGCCATGGCAGCGTCAGTGGCTCACTTGAAGTCAGCCACTATTGAAGAGATTTGCAAGGCTGCGACGTGGTCATCTGTCCACACATTCACATCACATTACTGCCTCCAGCAGGATACCCGACGCGACAGTCAGTTCGGGCAGTCGGTGCTGCAAAATCTGTTTGGGGTTTAAATCCAACTCCACCCTCCAGGACCCGAATTTATTCTGGTCAGGCTGCACTCTCAGTTAGTTGTTCTTCGTAGGTCAATTTCTGTTATGCCCTCGCCGTTGCGAGGTTCAATTGACCTGGGTTCTTGTTTTGAGTGAGCCTGAGAGCTAGGGATAACCCAGTCGTGAGAACAAGCAGCCTGCTTGTCCTCGGAGAAAGCGAATGATACATACCTGTAGCAGGTGTTCTCCGAGGACAGCAGGTTGATTGTTCTCACCTACCCTCCCTCCTCCCCTTTGGAGTTGTGTTTTTTACTCATTTTTGCTTGTCATTCAACTGAGCGGGAACGGTTGCGCACGGGCGGGAAGACAGCCACGCATGCGCGGTGGGCGTGCCCTGCGTGCGGGACCGCCCGCAAAGTTTTGTTCCGGTTGGTGGGGGCTGCCGTGGACGTCAACCCAGTCGTGAGAACAATCAGCCTGCTGTCCTCGGAGAACACCTGCTACAGGTATGTATCATTCGCTTTTTTTGGAAATGTACATCTTTTCTAATTTTGTGTTTAGCAGAGTACAGAAGAAAATGCATTTCTGTTACTTTTACCAGTATGGTTGGCATGGTGGTGACTTGACAATCAGGACCTTGTTTACTAAGGCACACTAGCGTTTTTAGCATGTGCTAAAATTTAGTGCACACTAACTCTAGATACACCCATATATTCCTATGGTTGTCTCTAGCATAGGTGCGTGCTAATTTTTAGCTAAAAATGATAACGTGCCTACAGTGTGACTTAGTAAACAGGGCCCTCAGTGTTTAAGCAGGGGTGGTTGGGGCCCGCACAGAATGGTTGGGCACAGCTCTGGCCACCTTGTTGGGCAGACTGGATGGGTCTTTATCTGCTATTATTTACCGTGTTACTGTGCCTGTTGAGGAGGTCTGTCCAGCCATCTATATGCATCGGTATGATTGCAAATGTGCAAGCAAGTCAGGCTGTGATACTCAAAGATGAGCAGAGCAGTGGCAAAATCAGTGCTGCAGGGGTCCTAACCAATGCAGCACAAAATAAATAAATAAAAGAGCTCATAGCAGCACAATATTTAGGGCCCTGTTTACTAAGGTGTGCTAGCATTTTTATCGTGTGCTAAAAATTAGCACGCGCTAACCGTCTAGACGCCCATAGGAATATTATGGGCATCTACGCGGTTAGCACACACTAATGCTTAGCGTGTGCTAAAAATGCTAATGTGCCTCTGGCGCAGCTTAGTAAACAGGGCCCTTAGTGTGATGTTGGGACCCAATTCCTTTTGGCAGACAAAGGGAGGGGAAGCTGTAGCCATGGCAAAGAAATGAGTAAAGTGCTTGTACCTTTGATGTGCTCTCCTGGTCTATGTCTATATAGGGTAAGAGTAGTGCATTTTATATTCTGCCTTTCTGTATACAACCAAAGCAGTTTACATATTGTAGGTCATTTTTCTGTCCTTACTGGGCTCACAATGGAAGCTTTTTTTTTGTACCTGGGGCAATGGAAGGTTAAGTGACCTGGAGGGGCATAATCGAATGGCCGGCCATCTTCGGGGCCGGCTCCGCAAAGGGGTGGAGCGAACTGTATTATTGAAAAAGATGGCCGGCCATCTTTTCTTTCCATAATACGGTTGGCGCCGGCTAGATCTCAACAGTTAGGTCGAGAGGTGTGGTAGCCGTGTTAGTCCACTTTTAAAGGTAATCAATATAAAACATGGAAAAGAAAATAAGATGATACCTTTTTTATTGGACATAACTTAATACATTTCTTGATTAACTTTCGAAAGTTGCCCTTCTTCGTCAGATCTGAAATAAGCAAATGTGGTAGATGACAGTATATATAAGTAAAGCATCCAAGCATTTCATTGACAGTCTAACAGGGTGGAGATGGGTAGGAGGTATGCATGGGAACATCAAAGTATTTCAGAGATAGTCTAACAGGATGGGGGTGGATAGGTGAAAGGAGGGTGATAAACAGAGCAATACAACTTTATGGTTTATAATGGGCTAGAAAACCCAGATCTTTGTTAAGTCCTGTCTGCTGGGTGTCAAAATATTCAATCATTCTGACTTCAAAGGTCTTACGTTCCTGTATTGTTTTAAAGTTACCTTTCAGGATTCTTACTATGAAGTCACAGGTACAGTGATCTGGTTTTGTAAAGTGCTGACCAACAGGGGTGGGAACCTGGCTGGCACCAGTATTCTTCATGTGATGTCTATATAAATTAAATCTTGTCTTAGCATCTGGCCTGTTTCTCCAATATAGCATCCTTTGTTACATTTTTTACACTGAATGATATATACCACATTGGAAGATGAGCATGTGAAATATTCCTTTATGTTGAATATTTTTCCTTTGTGAATGACTGTGGGGTCCTGTGAAATGTTTTGGCATAGCTTGCAGCTGGATATATTGCAAGGATGTGTGCCCTTCTTTTTCAGTCTGTGTTGGGAGTCTACTTCTGGTTAGCTTGTGTTTCAAGTTGGGTGGCTGTCGGAAGGCCAGCATTGGTGGGGCTGGGAATATCTCTCTCATTAATTCATCCTCTTGGAGTAGAGGCTGAAGATCTTTTATGATTTTTCTTAAATTTTCCAGCTCTGGATTGTATGTCACTATAAGGGGGATTCTGTCTGTGGCTTTTTTTTCTTTTTATTGTAGCAGATTTTCCCTGGGTGTTTTGAGGGAGGAGGCAATATTTTTGGAGATTATTTTGGGGTTGTAGCCTTTCTGTTTGAAGGATGCACTCAGGATTTCAAGATTTCTGTCTCTGTCCCTTGGATCAGAGCAGATACGGTGGTATCTTGTGGCTTGGCTGTAAATAATGGATCTCTTTGTATGTGAAGGGTGGAAGCTGGAGTTGTGGAGGTAGCTGCATCTGTCTGTGGGTTTCTTGTATATAGCCATCACTGATTGAGACCGTGGTGTCCAAAAAATTGACTTTTTCTAAGGAGTAGTCAATTTTGAATCTGATTGTAGGATGATATATATTGAAGGAATAGTAAAATTGTTTCAGAGTTTCTTCCCCCTCCGTCCAAATCATAAAAATGTCATCAATGTACCTGTAGTATTTTAGTGGTTTGGTCTGGTATGTATTCAGAAATGTCTCTTCCAGCTCAGCCATAAAAAGGTTGGCATATTGGAGTGCTGTCCTGGTACCCATCGCAGTGCCCATTATTTGTAGATAAATATCATTGTTAAAGCGGAAGTAGTTGTGAGTTAAAATAAATTTGATTAATTTTGTAATAGTTTCTGGTGAGTATTGATCGTCCAATGTGGATGTTTTTAGGAGTTTCCCACATGCAGCTATGCCATCCGCTTGGGGAATGTTGCTGTATAGTGATTCTACATCCATCGTGACCAGAAGGGTGTTTGGTTGTAATTGCTTGATATTTTTCAATTTATTCAGAAAGTCTGTGGTATCTTGTATGAAGCTGTTTGTTTTGTGCACGAGAGGTTTCAGAATTCCCTCTATGAGTCCAGATATTTCCTCCGTGAGTGTGCTAATACCTGATATGATTGGTCTGCCCGGGTTTCCAGGTTTGTGGATTTTGGGTAGCATGTAGAATGTGCCCACAGAAGGTTGGTTTGGTATGAGGTTCTTCAGGTGTGGCTGTACTTGTTTAGGAAATGTTCTGATAAGGTCTTTTAGCTGCTTTGTATAATCCTGTGTGGGGTCCTCAGTTAGTTTCCTGTAATATTTATTGTCTGAGAGCTGTCTGTGCCCCTCTTCAATGTATTTTTGTGTGTCCATAATTAACACTGCGCCTCCTTCGTCTGCGGGTTTGATGATAATGCGTTCGTTAGTTTGTAGAGTTCTTATGGCCGCTCTTTCTGGTGGGGTAAGATTGTACAGAATTCTCTTTTGTTTGTCATTTAGGTCAAATGTGTGAGATCGCCGGGTTTAGAGATGACCGACTTCAGTTTTCGGCCATAATGGAAACCGGGCCCGGCCATCTCAAACCCAGACAAATGCAAGCCTTTTGGTTGTGGGAGAAGCCAACATTAATAGTGCAGTGGTCCCCCTCACATGCCAGGACACCAACCGGGCACCCTAGGGGGCACTGCAGTGGACTTCAGAAATTGCTTCCAGGTGCATAGCTCCCTTACCTTGGGTGCTGAGCCCCCCAACCCTCCCCAAAACCCACTCCCCACAACTGTACACCACTACCATAGCCCTAAGGGATGAAGGGGGGGGCACCTGCATGTGGGTACAGTGGGTTTTGGGGGTGTTTGGAGGGCTCAGCATTTACCACCAACACAAAAGGGTAACAGGTGGGGGGGATGCGCCTGGGTCCACCTGCCTGAAGTGCACTGCACCCACTAAATACTGCTCCAGGGACCTACATACTGCTGACAGGGAGCTGGGTATTTATTTATTTATTTATTGTATTTGTATCCCACGTTTTCCCACCTCTTTGCAGGCTCAATGTGGCTTACAATATATCATGGATACTGGAAATAGAAAAGGATATACTTTTTGGTTTTACAGAAGGATTTGGGTTACATGGTCATGAAGTACAAGATAGTGGCCTTACAGAAGACATTGACAGACATTAGGAATACAAGATAGTGGTTTTACAGAAGACATTATCAGACATTAGGAATACAAGATCATGGTGTAGCAGAGACATTGTAAAACAATAGACGCATTCCTACGTTTCTAGGTGTATTTAGAGATTTTACATATTTTATTCTTTGTGGTATATCTTTTCAAAGAGATGAGTCTTTAGTAGTTTACAGAGGTTGGTCAGTTCATAGGTCGCTTTCAAATAGCGTGGTAGCACGTTCCAGAGTTGCGTGCTCATGTAAGAGAAGGTGGAGGCATGTGTTAACTTGTATTTCAGACCTTTGCAGTTGGGGAAATGAAGATTAAAGAATGTTCGAGAAGATTTTTTTGCATTCCTGGGTGGCAGGTCTATTAGGTCTGACATGTAGGCTGGGGCATCTCCATGGATAAATTAACATCCCCCATACAACGTGCATGACGTCAGACTCACAGAAACAGAACGAAGCCCTGCAGATCGCAAGGCTTCGTTCTGTTTCTGTGAGTCTGATGTCCTGCACGTTGTACATGCAGGACATCAGACTCAGAAACAGAATGAAGGAAGAAGAGGACCTCGGCTGGCGGGGGTTGGGGTCCCCCGCCAGCAAAGGTAGGCGACAGTGGCGGCGGGGACGGCAGGCGGGCGGGGGGGTCGAGAGGGTCATTGACGGGGGGGGGGGGTCAAAGTTGATGGTGGTGCTGGCGGCAGGGGGGGGCTAAAATGTGCCCCCTCACCTCTGGCTCTGGACCCCACTCCCGCCGAAGTCTGGCTATGCCCCTGGTGCACATAGATTGCTACAGCCCTGCTTTACCTTTATCTCTCTCTTCTCATGCACTGACTGACTCACTCTGCTCCTAATGACATTTAGGCATGTCGTAAAGCACTCTGTTGAGAAACAGCCCCCAAATCCTTAAGGTGAGGGTAACAATTTGCAAACTGAAGTCCTAGAGATTAGTATCCCATAGGAAGTCATGAACACATACATGAACGTTTGATTTAAAAGTCGAGCAGGATTGCCATCTAGTGGGTTAAAATGGAATATAGGAAACCTTAAAAACAAATCATTTTTATTTTTTTTTCTTACATTTGTATCCCACATTTTCCCACCTATTTGTAGGCTCAATGTGGCTTACATAGTACTGGAGAGGCCTTTGCAGGCTCCGGTGTGAACAAATACAGGGTGATGTTGTGGTAAGATCAAGTTCATGTGTGAGGGAGGTTGGCACACATGAGAGGAGAATCTACTCAAAGGCCAGCAAATCAGATAACAGAAAGTATGCCATGCTGTGGACAGAATGTCTAAATGTGATTACTTAAGGAGGGAGAAGGAGAGCTAGGAGAAGGAGAATGTTGGGCTGAGTGGGGGGGGGGGGGGGGGGGGGGGGGGGGGGGGGGGAGTGTGATTGATGAGAACTGGGAAGGCGTCTATGATGGAATGTAAGATAGATTGGTTGGGGGATGTTAATTTAGTTATAATATACAAAATACAATGCAGGTGGTTATAAATGCACAAAGCTTGTAATGGATGTGGATTCTATACCTAGTAGTGGTGCCATTGGCTCGTATAATTGGGTTTATACCATGTAATCTGCAAATACAACCTGTTATTGTGTGAATTAAAAAAAAAGATCCAAGTTCATGTGGCACAGCACATTAGGGAATCGGAGAGCGGAAGAGTTGTGTTATGTCCATTACGTGCTTAGTTTGGTTGTGTTGCAGAGATTAGGCATTTAAGTTGTATTGGTAGGGTATGCCTTTTTTAACAGGTTGGTCTTTAGTGATTTCCGGAATTTTATGTGGTCGTACGTCGTTTTCAAGGCTTTTGGTAATGCGTTCCACAGTTGTATGCTTATGTAGGAAAAACTAGATGCGTAAGTTGTTTTGTATTTAAGTCCTTTGGAGCTTGGGTAGTGCAGATTTAGATAAGATCGTGTAGATTAGGATGTATTTCTAATTGGTAAGTCGATCAAGTTTGTCATGTAACTTGGGGCTTCTCCATAGATGATTTTGTGAACCAGGGTGCAGATTTTGAAGGCGATGCGTTCTTTGCTTGGGAGCCAGTGTAGTTTTTCGCAGAGGGGTTTTGCGCTTTCAAATCGCGTTTTACCAAATATAAGCCTAGCTGCCGTGTTTTGAGCGGTCTGAAGTTTCTTTAAGGTTTGTTCTTTACATCCCGCATAAATTCCATTGCAATAATCTAAGTGGCTTAGTACCATTGATTGTATCAGGTTCCAAAATGTTTCCCTTGGGAAGAATTGCTTCATGCGTTTGAGTTTCCACATTGAGTGTCTAAAAAAAAAAAAAAAAATCACAGCAAAATCCAAAACAATAACTGGATAAAAGTAGGAAGATATGTATCTTTAGTGACTACTGGTTTTTTAAATAACTAAACATTCACCACAGTAGAGACAGTTCACTTTGTCAAAAGAATCAATAATATATAACCTATGTTCAGCTTCCTCATCCAATCACAGAAAATGTGTGTATCAATGGAAAATGAGGAACACAAGTTCTCTTTCCAAATTAAAATCATTGTACTAAACATTGAAGTAGTTCAAACATAGGAATTCCATTTGTTGGAATTTGAAAAAAATATGAAATCTTTTGGAACCAGCAGGCACAATCTAGTACAGAAGCATTCTGCATCTCAGAACGTAGAGAGCCATAGCTGGAACCAAAGACACGCACCAAGGAACAAACTGGACAGACCAGAGGGATTCTTCAGTCCTTCTGTCCATTCAGCTTGCTCATTTGTACTAGGGATGGACAGCCAGAAAATGTTTGTTTTGTGCTGTTTCCCATGATGTTTATGGGAATTTTTGTTTTATTTGTGATTATCAGGCTATTTTGTCATTTGACAGTTTCTAATAATAGTGGGCACTCTTTGGAAATAGCATGTGCTATATGGAAAAAGGGCACTTATGTCCAATGGCTAAAGCATACGGTAACGGAATTCAAACATGCGTGGGATAAGCATAAAGGAATCCTGTGCAGAAGGAATGGATCCTCAGGAGCTTAGTCAAGATCGGGAGGCGGGGCTGGTGGTTGGGAGGCAGGGATACTGCTGGGCAGACTTATACGGTCTGTGCCAGAGCCGGTGGTGGGAAGCGGGACTGGTGGTTGGGAGGCAGGGATAGTGCTGGGTAGACTTATACGGTCTGTGCCAGAGCCGGTGGTGGGAAGCAGGGATAATGCTGGGCCGACTTATATGGTCTGTGCCAGAGCCGGTGGTGGGAGGCGGGGCTGGTGGTTGGGAGGCGGGGATAGTGCTGGGCAGACTTATACGGTCTGTGCCAGAGCTGGTGGTTGGGAGGCGGGGCTGGTGGTTGGGAGGCGGGGATAGTGCTGGGCAGACTTATACGGTCTGTGCCCTGAAGAGCACAGGTACAAATCAAAGTAGGGTATACACAAAATTAGCACATATGAGTTATCTTGTTGGGCAGACTGGATGGACCGTGCAGGTCTTTTTCTGCCGTCATCTACTATGTTGCTATGAGGCATATTTTCAAAGAACTTAGCCTTCCAAAGTTCATTAGAAACCTATGGAACTTTGGAAGGCTAAGTGCTTTGAAAATATGCCTCTATGTTACTATGTAAAGCATACGTGGAGTTTCCACTATTGGGAAAGAGGGCAACTCTTTCTGAAATAGTGCACCTTCTTCCACATAGTGCACAGTATTTCCAAAGAGTGTGCAATATTACTGGTTAATGACAAAACATAAAATGTGTTTGTTTTTTTTCTTCTTGTTTTCATTTGGTAAAGAATGGAACATTATTTCCTATGTCATTGCAAACAGCAGCCTGTCCCTATACTGTAGTTAGGTTCTGGAACTCTTTGTCGCAGCAAAAAGTACAAAGACCAGGGGACACTCAATGAAATTACATGGAAATATTTTAAAAACAAATAGGAGGAAATATTGTTTCACTCGAAGAATGGTTAAGCTGTGGAGCTCATTGCAGGAGGAAGTGGTGACAGTGGTTAACATATCTGTGTTTAAAAAGGTTTGGACAAGTTGCTGGAGGAAAAGTCCATACTCTGTTGTTGAGATGGGCATAGGGAAACCACTACTTGCCCTGGGATTAGTAGCACAGAATGTCGCTACTAATTGGGTTTCTGCCAGGTACTTGTGACCTGGATTAGCCATTTTGGAAGCATACCAATAGTCCATGTAGCCCATTTTGGATGCTGGGCTACATGGACTATTGGTATGACTGAGTATGGCTATTCTTATGTTCTTAAGTGGTAAAAGCTGGGTTTAAAAAAGATTTGGGCACAGTCCTGGAGGAAAAGTCCATAAATCATTATGGTAGACCTGAGGTAAGCTACTGCTTATCCTTGGAATAAGTAGCATGGAATAGTGCCACTTTTGGGGGCTCTGTCAGGTACTTCTGACCTGGACTGGCCACTGTTAGAAACAGATACGTGGCTAGATGGACCCTTGGTCTGACCCAGAACACAGTTCTTATGTTATCTATGTTGTACTTTATGGATCCTGGCAGACAGAATCTCAGCAAGCAGCAGGCTGTTTGACTTTCTTATTTATCTTGGCTGACTGCTTCTCCTGACTACGCTAAGCTATACATAGAAGAGGCTGTCTCTTATGTGTCTATGTACAGTCCTGTGTACATCTTGTAGCACGATATGATTGTTTCTTAATAATAGTAGTAGTTAGGATCCTGTACTGATTTTCTGTGTCAGCCACACTTAACTATTCTTGATCATTTTAGTCATTTTCAACGCGTTGCCTAGAAATTTGTTTTTAGAGATATGTTGGGTAATTTTATGAAAGGTTGCCTATGTGTGAAGGCAACATGTAAAGACACAGAGCCCCATTTTATAAGGAACACAGCCATTGGAAGACAGGCTGAGACATGCTCAATTTCGGTGGTAGTTTATAAAAGGATCTGCCGAAGTAGAGCTACAGAAGTTCACATGTATTGGCCAGCATGTGGAGTCAGAGCAGCCATTTTACAAATATATATTTGAAAAAAAAATTAACATCACAGAGCGATTGTCTGTAGCAGGCTGGCAATATGGACACCATAACTATTATTACTATACAATGTAACATGGAGGGGCATAATCGAACAGGGGCGCCCATCTCTAAGGACGGCCGTAAAGAGGCATCCCCAACCGTATTATCAAAACAAGATGGATGGCCATCTTTCATTTCGATAATATGGTCAGGGCCGGCCAAATCTTGACAGTTAGGTTGACCTTAGAGATGGGCTATAATGGAAACCAAACGCGTCTCATCTCAAAGCCGTCCAAATCGAAGGCATTTGGTTGTGGGAGGAGCCAGCATTTCAAGTGCACTGGTCCCCCTGACATTTCAGGACACTAACCGGGCACCCAAGGGGGCACTGCAGTAGACTTCACAAATTGCTCCCAGGTGCATAACTCCCTTACCTTGGGTGCTGAGCCCCCCAACCCCCCCCCCCCCAGGTCCGCCTGCCTGAAGTACCCTGCACCCACTACAACTGCTCCAGGGACCTGTATATTGTTGCGATGGACCTGAGGCTGGCAGAAAAGTATTTTTAAACTTTTTTATGCTGGGAGGGGGTCTGTGACCACTGGGGGAGTGAGGGGAGGTCATCCCTGGTTCCCTCCGGTGGTCATCTGGTCAGTTGGGGCACCTTTTTGAGGCTTGGTCGTGAAAACAAATGCACCAAGTAAAGTCGTCTAAGTGCTCGTCAGGGATGCCCTTCTTTTTTCCATTTCGGCCAAGGGTGGCTATCTGTTAACCACGCCCCCGTCTCGCCTTTGCTACCCTGCCAACTCGCCCCCTTGAACTTTGGCCGGCCCCGCGACAGGAAGCAGCTGAGGACGGCCAAAATCGGCTTTCGATTATGCCGATTTGGCCGGCCCTGAGAGAAGGACGCCCATCTCCCGATTTGTGTCGGAAGATGGGCGCCCTTCTCTTTCGAAAATGAGCTGGATAGTAACATAGATGATGGCAGAGAAAGACCTGTACGCAGGGCCGGTCTTAGCAAGTGCGGGGCCCTATGCAGACCAATTTGGTGGGGCCCCATCCTAGCCCCGCCCCACCATAGCCCTGCCCCACCCTAGCTCCACCCCATTGATAAGATTATTCCATTTTTAGAAAATTTTTTTATTTATGAAATTTCAAATAAAGACAAATGAAGCTAAACTTGTACAAAAAACTGATTGAAATAATAAGCACAATGCTATCATAAAACCTCCCCTCCCCAGAAATTATTTAGTTCAAGTCCACTACAATTAGTAGTTCCAATTCTCGTAACAAAGGAGAATAAAGGAAAAATATTAAGAAAAGATTCAGTACTTTTCAAATTCCCCTATTACTCTGTAACCCATCAAACCAGAGAGGCAAGTAGCCAAAAGAGAGGTAAGTGCAAGGTTCCCATTAAAGACAAAACCACAACACATTTACAGTATATCATGTTCATTGTTGATTTAAATCTTGAATTGATAATGAATGTGACTGTTGGGCAGACTGAATTGACCAATCAGGTCTTCATCTGCCGTCACTTACAATGTTACTATGTAATCATTTGTCCAGCATCCAAACTGGAAACAGGGCCTCTTTCATTTCCAGATATCATTCATAACCTATGTTTGGCTACTTGGAGACCTATTTCACCAACATAATGTAAGCTTTGATGCAAAGACCAATGACAAAACTAATATTTCTCTAAAATCTCTGTGGTATGGTAAATATTCATAGAAACATAGTAAATGTCAGCAGATAAACACCTGCTTCCATATCATCAAGCTGATCAATCCATAGACTGGTGGGTTGTGTCCATCTACCAGCAGGTGGAGATAGAGAGCAAACTTTTGCCTCCCTATATGTGGTCATGTGCTGCCGGAAACTCCTCAGTATGTTCTCTATCTCAGCAGGTGGTGGTCACACACAGCAGCAGCTCTGGCTAGGCCTCCAAGCCTAATCCTTAGGTTTTGTTGAGGCCTGGGGTTGAGGGCTCTTTTGAGCAAGTGCAAACCTGGTGGTGCCAGGTCCCTCCTTTTCTCCCCCCTCCCGCTGGCTCCGTTTAAAAAAAAAAAAAAAAAAAAAAAAATTTTAAACGTCTTTAAAGGCGTTTAATTCGACGTTTCTTTAAACGTTCATTGCAGCTACTCACTGGGACACCAGTTCGTTACAGCTCGGAGCGGCAAGCAGGTAATTTTACCTTTTTATAGCGGGCAGGGGGTTCCCCGATTCTTCTCCTCGTGGCATATGGCGTCGGAGGGCGAGGGCGCAAAGGGTCGCTCCCCGGATCGCTGGAGCGCTTCTAGAGGGGATGCGGGGGTTTTACAACCTGATTCGCCCTTGATGGGTGACAGTTTAGTGACCAATGAATGTCCCGGTCGTTCCTCCGGCGTGGCGGTTTTTTCCCGCCATAAACGCCCATCCCCCGCTCCTCGCCTCCGCCATCTTGGCCGGCCACGCGGCTCGGACGGCTTCTTCGTGGGCCGCCCTTGAGGTTGGAGACATTAATGCCATGAACGCCCTTAATTTGGGCGACGGCACAAAAGCGGCTAAAGTTAAGCGCCGTTCTTCCCGCGCGGCTCCTTCGCGGAGTTTCGCGCCGGACGCCATTTTGGATGCGCAGCATGTCTCTCCCCCGCTATTGCGAGCGCCGGTTGAGAGTGCGTCTAGGGCTGTTGCCCAGGCTGCGGAAGTGCACAGTCTGGGGGGTTTCTCCCCCGAGTTTGTTTTGCTGCTGCATCAGGCTTTCCTCATGCAAAACGCTGCCCCTGCTCCCTCTTCTGATAAAGAGGTTGAGGTTCCCAGAGGTAAACGCCCTCGGGTTGATTTCTAGGCCTTGGAGGACTTTGTCTCCTCCGATGTAGATGAGGGCAGCGTGTCTGAGGTCTCCCAACGGTCCTTTGCGGATTCCTTGGAGGAGATAGATCCCCGCTCGGATGGAGCGGATGACCCCTCTGCAGCGCGGCTTTTTAGCCCAGAGGATTTGCCCAACCTGTTGTTACAGGCCATGGACACTTTGAAGATTTCCTCTCCGGAGGACGTCTCTCCCTCAGCCCCTGTTGGCTCTGCCATTATGCTGGGGACGAAGCGCCCGCCTAGAACCTTCCACGTGCATGATGCCATGCACACCTTAATTGCGGCTCAATGGGATGTCCCGGAAACGAGCCTTAAAGTGGCTAGGGCTATGTCCCGCCTCTATCCTTTGGCTGTGAGTGAACGTGAGGCCTATCTGTGGCCTACCGTGGATTCCTTAATCACTGCGGTGACTAAGAAAACGGCGTTGCCGGTGGAAGGTGGCACGGCCCTAAAGGACGCCCAAGACAGAAGATTGGAGGCGGCCTTAAGGTCGTCCTTTGAGGCAGCTGCTTTAAGTTTGCAGGCCTCAGTTTGCGGCTCCTATGTGGCCAGGGCGTGCCTGACTATGGTGCAGCGGGCTTCCCCCTCGGATCATTCCTTGAGGGCTGATTGGCCGGCCCTGGAATCGGGCTTAGCCTATTTGGCAGACTTGCTGTATGATGTCTTGAGAGCCTCAGCTAAAGGCATGGCTCAGACAGTCTCTGCGCGGCGGGGGCTTTGGCTGAAACATTGGTCTGCTGACCACGCCTCTAAATCCCGCCTGGCTAGATTGCCTTTTAAAGGCAAGCTGCTCTTTGGGGTCGAGCTGGACAAAATCGTGACCGATCTCGGCACGTCTAAGGGCAAGAAATTACCAGAGGTCAGGGCTCGGGCTAGTACTCGTCCCGGTACCTCCAGAGGACGGTTGCAGGAAGCCCGTCGGTACCGCCCGGGCAAGTCGGGTTCCTCTGCCCCCTCTTCCTTCAAGAGGAATTTCTCCCCCAAGCAGCATTCCTTTCGCAGAGACCGCCGTCCCGGAGGTGCTCCCTCCGGTCCTCCCCCAGGGTCTCGTACCCAATGACGGGGCCTTGGTCCACGCCCCAGTGCAGATTGGAGGACGGCTGTCCTCGTTTCTGGGCGAGTGGACCACTATAACTTCAGACACGTGGGTGCTGGAAGTCATCAGAGACGGCTACTAGCTAGAGTTCTGCCAACCCTTAAGAGACGGGTTTGTACTCTCTCCCTGCAAGTCTCCGGTCAAGCTGTGGCAGTGCAGCAGACCTTGGACAACCTGATCCGCCTGGGTGCGGTCGTTCCGGTGCCAAAAAATCAGATTGGCAAGGGACGTTACTCCATTTACTTTGTGGTTCCAAAGAAAGGAGGTTCTGTCCGGCCTATCCTCGACCTCAAAGGGGTCAATCGGGCCTGGAAAGTGAGGCACTTTCGCATGGAGACTCTCCGCTCTGTTATAGCGGCAGTGAAGGCAGGAGAGTTCTTGGCTTCCTTGGACATCAAGGAAGCATACCTGCATATTCCCATCTGGCCTCCTCTCCAACGCTTTCCGCGTTTTACAGTCCTGAGACGACACTTCCAGTTCAGAGCCCTCCCTTTCGGGTTGGCTACTGCTCCGCGGACCTTTTCCAAAGTAATGGGGGTCATAGCGGCCTTCCTGCTAAAGGAAGGAGTACAAGTCCATCCTTATCTGGACGACTGGTTGATCCGAGCCCCCTCTTATGCAGAGTGCGGCAAAGCTATGGACCGGGTAGTTGCTCTTGTGAGCTCCCTGGGAGGGATCATCAACTGGAAGAAGAGCCAGCTGCGCCCGACTCAGTCCCTGGAGTATCTGGGAGTTCGATTCGACACCCAAGTGGGCAGAGTGTTCCTGCCAGACAATCGGATTGTCAAGCTTCAGGCTCAGGTGGACTAGTTCCTAGTAGCCTCTCCTATTCGGGCTTGGGACTACGTGCAGCTGTTGGGCTCTATGACGGCCATGATGGAAGTAGTGCCCTGGGCCAGGGCTCATATGAGACCACTACAGCTATCTCTGCTGCTGCGCTGGACTCCGATGTCGGAGAATTATGCTGTGCGCCTTCCCGTGGACCCAGCAGTGCGCAAGGCGCTGAGCTGGTGGACGCAGACAGACAAGTTGTCTGCAGGATTGCCTCTGGTGACCCCGGAGTGGATTGTCGTCACGACAGACGCCTCTTTGATGGGCTGGGGAGCCCACTGCTTGGGAAGGACAGCGCAGGGGCTCTAGTCTCCTGCAGAGGCAAGTGGTCTATCAACCTCCTGGAACTCAGAGCCATTCGGTTGGTGTTATTGGAGTTCATCCCGGTACTGGTGTTGTAGCCTGTACGGGTCCTGTCGGACAATGCCACGGCTGTGGCCTATATCAACCGCCAGGGAGGTACCAAGAGCGCCCCTCTAGCCAAGGAGGCTATGAGTCTTTGCCAGTGGGCGGAAGCGAACCTGGAGCAGCTTTCAGCGGCCCACATTGCCGGAGTCATGAATGTCAAGGCGGACTTTCTCAGTCGCCATACCTTGGAGCCCGGAGAGTGGCAGCTATCTGCTCAGGCGTTCTTGGACATCACGAAGCGCTGGGGCCAGCCGAGCCTAGATCTGATGGCGTCATCGGCCAATTGCCAAGTGCCGCGCTTTTTCAGCAGAGGACGGGACTCTCGATCCCTGGGAGTAGATGCTCTTCTCCAACAGTGGCTGACACAAGAGCTCCTCTATGTGTTCCCGCCCTGGCCCATGTTGGGCAGGGTGCTAGACCGGGTGGCAAAGCATCCCGGCAGGGTAATCCTGGTGGGTCCGGATTGGCCCAGACGTCCCTGGTATGCGGACTTGATCAGGCTCTCAGTCGACGATCCTCTGCGGCTGTCAGTGGAGCAGGGCCTGTTACATCAGGGTCCCGTGGTGATGGAGGATCCCTCTCCCTTTGGTCTTACGGCCTGGCTATTGAGCGGCAGCGTCTGAGAAAGAAGGGCTTCTCAGACAAGGTCATCGCCACTATGCTGAGAGCGAGGAAGCGCTCTACTTCTACTGCTTACGCCAGGGTTTGGCGTATCTTTGCAGCATGGTGTGAAGCAGGCTCACTTTCTCCCTTCACTGCTCCAATTTCTTCAGTGTTGGCGTTCCTGCAAGAAGGTCTGGAGAAAGGCCTGTCGCTCAGTTGCCTTAAAGTCCAGGTAGCGGCTCTGGCTTGCTTCAGGGGCCGCCTGAAGGGTGCTTCCCTGGCTTCGCAGCCAGATGTGGTGCGCTTTCTCAAGGGAGTTAATCACCTGCGCCCTCCTCTGCACTCGGTGGTGCCTGCGTGGAATCTCAATCTGGTGCTAAGAGCATTGCAGAAGCCGCCTTTTGAACCCTTGTCGAGGGCATCTCTGAAAGACCTGACGTTGAAAGCAGTCTTTTTGGTGGCTATCACTTCAGCCAGAAGAGTTCCCGAGCTCCAGGCGCTCTCATGTCGAGAGCCTTTTCTGCAGTTCACTGAGGCAGGAGTGACTATTCGCACAGTGCCTTCCTTTCTGCCCAAGATTGTTTCTCGCTTCCATGTGAATCAGCAGCTCTGTCTCCCTTCCTTTCATAGGGAGGACTACCCAGAGGAGTACTCCGCTCTTAAATTTCTGGATGTGAGACGAGTCATCATCAGATACTTGGAAGTGACCAATGATTTCCGGAAATCGGATCATCTGTTTGTCCTGTTTGCAGGTCCTCGTAAGGGTCTGCAGGCTGCTAAGCCTACAGTGGCAAGATGGGTCAAGGAAGCCATTGCAGCGGCTTATGTGGCCGCGGGGAAGGTGCCGCCTATCCAGCTGAAGGCTCACTCCACGAGAGCTCAGGCGGCCTCGATGGCAGAGGCCGGATCCGTCTCCTTGGAAGAGATATGCAAGGCGGCAACTTGGGCTTCGGCTCATACATTCTCCAAGCATTACCGTTTGACTGTGGCTGCACGGGCGGAGGCCCGGTTTGGAGCTTCAGTGTTGAGGTCAGGGATTTCTATGTCCCGCCCTGGGTGAGTACTGCTTCGGTACATCCCACCAGTCTATGGATTGATCAGCTTGATGATATGGAAGGTAAAATTATGTATAATCATACCTGATAATTTTCTTTCCATTAATCATAGCTGATCAATCCATAGCCCCTCCCAGTTATCTGTACTGTTTTTATTCTGGTTGCATTTCAGGTTCAAGTTTAGTCTTCAGTTACTTCAGAAAGACTTCGTGTTCAAGTTTTTTCACTTGGATTCTTCAAGAGTTGAGACGAGTTTGTGTTACAGTGAGCTGCTGCATTCCTCTCCCCCCCGTTTTACGGGGCTGGATTGAGACATAAATTCTGCCGGCACTCCCTCCCGCTTCGTGCGGCTGTAGGGCAGCTTTGTACCCCTCCCGCTTCGGCGGTGTTAGGGTCAGTCAGCTCCTCCCGCGGTTGCGGTTGCAGGATAAGCCAGATCCCCCCGCATCGGCGGGTGTGGTGTCCCTCCCCCGCTCCGCGGGGATGAGCTGGACGGATTCCCCTCCCCCACTTGTGTGGGGATGAGCTGGGTTAATTCCCCTCCCCCGTTTCGGCGGTGGTGAGCTGGGCAGAGTGTCCCTTCGTGGGTGTAATTCTCTAAGTGCTGAGTCCTGCGGATGGAGCTTTGATATCGACATACTGAGGAGTTTCCGGCAGCACATGACCACATATAGGGAGGCAAAAGTTTGCTCTCTATCTCCACCTGCTGGTAGATGGACACAACCCACCAGTCTATGGATTGATCAGCTATGATTAATGGAAAGAAAATTATCAGGTATGATTATACATAATTTTACCATGGTCCATCCAGTCTGCCCATCAAGGCCAGCCTATTTCTTGGTATTTTTAGATTTTGGTGAACTTAAACAAATGGCAGGAAGATTCCAGAAGCAGGCATAAAGGTGTGCCAAAACGCCATAAAAGCTGTTGTGCCTTAAGTGACCTGTATGTGTGCCAGCCATGAATTTGGCAGCATCTGCATGATTTAAAAGCTGTTTTTTTGATTGCTTTTTTTTACATACTGTGCTTTTAGAAGCATATACATGTAAAAAATTTTCAAAAAAACAAGTTTAACATGAGAGACAATAGAAAAGATTAATAAAAGACAAAAACATGAGTTGGTGGTTACTTACTCCAAGTCTCCAACAAGCATATTAACCACTCTCTCAGCGAATAAATAATTTTCTCATGTCTCCTTTGGGACTATTTTTTCAATATCTACACTTGTATGAATAGCAATTTCTTGTTATTAAATTAGAAAAGCGACAGACAAGTTTTATCAGTTTCAAGGGGTGCTATGTCACCTTTAGGCTTAACAGGCTGTGTTTTTCTTTCTCGCAAATTCATCTCCACCACCTCCTGCGGGAGGGCTTTCCAAGTATCCACCACTCTCTCCATGAAAAAATACTTCCTGACATTTTTCTTGAGTCTGCCCCCCTTCAATCTCATTTCATGTCCTCTAGTTCTACCGCCTTCCCATCTACGGAAAAGGTTCTTTTGCGGATTAATACCTTTCAAATATTTGAACGTCTGTATCATATCACCCCTGTTTCTCCTTTCCTCCAGGGTATACATGTTCAGGTCAGCAAGTCTCTCCTCATATGTCTTGTAACGCAAATCCCATAACATTTCTGTAGCTTTTCTTTGCACCGCTTCAATTCTTTTTACATCCTTAGCAAGAGATGGCCTCCAAAACTGAACACAATACTCCAGGTGGGCCTCACCAACGACTTATACAGGGGCATCAACACCTCCTTTCTTCTGCTGGTCACACCTCTCTCTATACAGCCTAGCAACCTTCTTGCTACTGCCATCGCCTTGTCACACTGTTCTGTCGCCTTCAGATCCTCAGATACTATCACCCCAAGATCCCTCTCCCCGTCTGTACATATCAGACTCTCACCGCCTAACACATATGTCTCCCGTGGATTTCTACTCCCTAAGTGCATCACTTTGCATTTCTTCGCATTGAATTTTAATTGCCAAACCTTAGTCCATTCTTCTAGCTTCTGCAGATCCTTTTTCATGTTTTCCACTCCCTCCCGGGTGTCCACTCTGTTACAAATCTTAGTATCATCTGCAAAAAGGCAAACTTTACCTTCTAACCCTTCGGCAATGTCACTCACAATATATTGAACAGAATCGGCCTCAGCACCGATCCCTGAGGCACTCACCTTTCCCTCATCCGAGTGAATTCCATTAACGACCACCCTCTGGCGTCTGTCCGTCAACCAGTTCCTAATCCAGTTCACCACGTCCGGCCCTTATCAGCCTGTCAAGTTTATTTAAGAGCCTCCTGTGGGGAATCGTGTCAAAAGCTTTGCTGAAATCTAAGTAGATTACGTCATAGCACGTCCATGGTTCAATTCTCCAGTCACCCAGTCAAAGAATTCAATGAGATTCGTTTGGCACAATTTCCCTTTGGTAAAACCATGTTGTCTCGGATCTTGCAACTTATTGACTTCCAGGAAATTCACTTCCTTTCCTTCAGCATCGCTTCCATTACTTTTCCAATAACTGAAGTGAGGCTTACCAGCCTGTAGTTTCCAGCTTCTTCCCTATCACCACTTTTGTGAAGAGGGACCACATCCGCCATTCTCCAATCTCACAGAACCTCTCCCGTCTCCAAGGATTTATTAAACAAATCTTTAAGAGGACCCGCCAGAACCTCCCTGAGCTCCATCAATATCCTGGGGTGGATCCCGTCCGGTCCCACGGCTTTGTCAACCTTTTGATTTTCAAGTTGTTCATACATACTCTCTTCCGTGAACGGTGCTATATCCACTCCATTCTCGTATGTACTTTTGCCAGTCAATTGTAGTCCTTCTCCAGGATTTTCTTCAAGAGTTATTGTCTGACACCGAAGAGGAGTGCTCATAGGATCAGAGGAGGATCCAGGGTACTTTTCAGATGAGTCCTAAGCAATTCCCTCTGAGCCCTCCCCTCCTCCTGAAAGGAGAAAGTCTCCTCCGAAGAGCCTTTCATTTCCTTTTGTTAAGGAAATGGCTGATGCTATTTTTCCTTTCCTTTGGAAGTGGAAGATGAGCCCATAGCCAAGATGCTTGCGGTCTTGGACTACACGTCTCCTAGGGAGGCTGTGACTGTACCTGTCCATCAGGTTCTCCATGAAGTCCTCATTAGGAATTGGGAGTCCCCTCTGTTGGTCCTGGTCATACCCAAGAAGATCGATACCCAGTATCGGATCCACAGTGCACCTGTTTTTGATAAGCCTCATTTTCCTCATAATTCTATGGTGGTGGAAACTGCTCTCAAAATAGCCAGGAGTTCCAGGGACTATGTCTTTGCATCCTCAGGTACAGAAGTAAGAACCCTGGATTCTTTTTGGAGGAAGATGTACCAGGCTTCAATGCTCATCTCCCGAATATAATCATTCTGGCTGTTCATGAGCATTCACTTGCGAAATTCAATGAGCAAGTTGTTGGACCTGGCTAAGTCATTCTTTCTGGAGCAGGCTGAATCACTTCATCAGTTGGTCAAGCAGCAGAAGGCGTGTCGAAAGTTCTTGGCCAGGGGCACTTACGACACTTTGATGTGGCATCCAGGATCTCTGCTCAGAATTATGGCTGCGTGTTTCTGACTTGGAACATTCTGTTCAGCAGAAGTTGGTAGATGCCCCATGCCAGGAGGATAACCTTTTTGGGGAGAAGGTTGAGGAGGTCGCTGACCAAATCAACATACTGATACCATCTCTTCTCTCTCACGCTGGGCGCCTTCTACATCTACCTCCTTAGCTAGGAGGACTTTTGGCAAACCAAGGAGGAGTACTTATTACTATCAGAAGTGTGGGTACAACCCCTTGGCTCACCAACCTATTCAGGCTCAGCCCTAATGCTCTCATTCACATCAACAGTGTGTGCCTAAGGCCCCTCCTGCTCCCCAGTCAAAGCATGGGACGAGTTTTTGACTAGCTCCAGCAGAGCATAGCAGCAGTGGAAGTGTCCGTCCCAGATGACTTGCTGGTCGGGGGGAGGCTACAGTTTTCCTCAAAAGGTGGCCCCTTATAACCTCCGACCAGTGGGTTCTTCAAATTGTCCAGCTCAGATATGCGCTCAATTGGTATCAACAACCTCCAAATTGCCCTCTGAGAGCTCATTCATTCAGCTCCCAGCAGAGGCAGGTATTTGCAGATACACCAGGCGTGGATCAGGTCAGGAGACAAGCAGAAGGTCAGGTACCAGGCATGGGTCAGGTCAGGTGGCAATTGGTAGAAGGTCTGATTCCAGGCATGGGTCAGGTCAGGAGACAAGCAGAAAGGTCCAATTCTAGGTGTGGGTCAGGTCAGGAGACAAGTAGAGAAGGTCAGGTGAAGGAAATTCAGAGATAGCAACCCACAGGAAACCAGAGTATCCGGAGCTGTTGCTGCAGTCCAGACTGAAAGGCCAGGGCTGCTAAATTAGGGAACAGCGCCTGACTTCAGTAGGGAAACTTCCACAACATCACGAGGAGAGTTCCCCTACACCTGCCCAAGCTCTGCCCTGGTTACTGCAAAGGTGGGAGGACATGCCTGGCATCAGCAGCCGCAGTCGAATAGGAAGTGCATCATGCCCCCAGGGATGGCGGATGCCATGGTGGACCAGAAAGTGTTGGATGCCTCCCAGGGAGATGGCCGACCCATGGCAGGCACAGAAGCATGGTGCACCCCGCCCGGGAGGCAGAAGATCCGTGGTGGACAGCTCTGTGGCAGGTACGTGACACAATGATTCAGAAAAAACGATTGGCTATGCTCTCTGGACTTAAAAGATGTATATATTCACATCCTGATACTTCCAGCCCATGTGAAGTATCTTTGATTTCGGCTGGGAACACATCACTTTCAGTACTGCGTGTTGCCTGTTGGCCTTGCATCAGCTCCCAGGGTCTTCACCAAATGTCTAGAGGTAGTTGCATCATTGCTATGCAGACTGGGAGTCCATCTGTACCCGTATCTCAACAATTGGCTGGTGAAGAGCACCTTTTCAGATGGAGCTCAGGAGTCCAAGTGAATGACTATTCGGGTGCTCGAGCTACTAGGGTTCATTTTAAACTACTTCGTCCCATCTTCACCCTGTCCAGCGATTGGAATTCATAGGAGCCCTGCTCGATACAAAGAAAGGTCGAGCCTACCTTCGCTGTTGCTTCCATGATTCGAGCCTCTCAGTAGGTCACAACTTGGCAGATGTTGAGATTGTTGGGCTACATGGCTTCCACAGTGTATGTTACACCCATGACATGCTTTCGTATGAGATCAGCTCAATGGATCCTGGCTTCTCAGTGGCATCAAACTGTGAGGAGCCTGGAAGATGTCATCCAAGTGTCCCCAAAGCTTGTACGCTCTCTTCAGTGGTGGACCATTCGAACCAATTTGACTCTGGGATAACCATTCCAAATTCCTCAGCCACAAAAAGTGCTGACAGTGGATCCATCTCTCCTGGGATGGGGAGCTCATGTAGATGGGCTTCACACCCAAGGTGTTTGGTCCACTCAGGAAACGAATCTTCAGATCAATCTCCTGGAGCTCTGGGCGATCTAGAACACTCTAAAAGCTTTCGGAGATCGGCTGTCTTATCAAATTGTACTCATACAAACATACAATCAGGTTGCAATGTATTACACCAACAAGCAGGGGGGCACCAGATCACACCCTCTGTGTCAGGAAGCCATCCGGATGTGGCACTGGGCTCGCCAACACAGCATGTTCCTTCGAGCCACTTATCTGGCAGGCAAAAAAAATACCCTGGAAGACAGACTGAGCAAGATAATGCAACCACACGAGTGGTCTCTCAATATGGGCATAGCCCACAAGATCTTCTGAGCATGGGGCACCCCCTCGGTTGATCTTTTTGCCACTCAGCTGAACCACAGAGTCATTCAGTTCTGTTTCAAGCTTCAGGCCCACAACAGACTAGCGTCAGATGCCTTCTTCCTCAGTTGGCGGACAGGTCTTCTGTATGTGCATCCTCCCATACCTCTAGTGGGGAAAACTTTGTTGAAACTCAAGCAAGACCACGGAACCATGATTCTGATCACACCATACTGGCCGCGGCAGATATGTTCCTTCTTCTTCTGGTGTTATCCTCCGAAGAACCGTGGATATTGGAGTGTTTTCCAACCCTCATCATGCAGAATGAGGGGTCTCTTCTACATCCCAACCTCCAGTCTCTGGCTCTCACAGCTTGGATATTGAGAGCTTAGAATTCACTTTCTTGGGTCTTTTGGAGGATGTCTCCCGGGTCTTATTGGCTTCCAGGAAAGACTCCACTAAAAGGTGCTATTCTTTCAACTGGATGAGGTTTGCGGTTTAGTGTGAGAGCAAGGCCCTAGATCCCCTTGATTGCCCTACATAGACTGCCCTACATAGACCCTGCTTGAATACCTTCTACACCTATCTGGTCTCAAGACCAACTCTATAAGGGTTCACCTTAGTGCAATTAGCGCTTATCATCAGCATGTAGAAGGTAAGCCCATCTCTGGAAAGACTCTAGTTGTTCACTTTATGAGAGGTTTGCTTTTGTCAAAGCCCCCTGTCAAACCTCCATCACTGTCATGGGATCTCAACATCGTTCTCACTCAGCTGATGAAAGATTATTTCGAGCCACTGAATTCCTGCCATTTGACGTACTTGACCTGGAAGGTTGTTTTCTTGATGGCTTTTACTTCAGCTCGCAGAGTCAGTGAGCTTCAGGCCTTAGTGGTGGATGCACCTTATACAAAGTTTTATCACAACAGACTACTCCTCCGCATGCACCCTAAATTCTTACCGCAGGTGGAGTCAGAATTCATAGTAACATAGTAGATGACGGCAGAAAAAGACCTGCATGGTCCATCCAGTCTGCCCAACAAGATAAACTCATATGTGCTACTTTTTGTATATACATCACCTTGATTTGTACCTGTCCTTTTCAGGGCACAGACCGTTGTTACATCTGTGCTCACCTCGCCCTCTGGTGGCCCCTCTGGTGGCCCCTCTGGTGGCCAGAACCGTTGGCTGCTGTGGACCTTCACCCGTTCCTGATTTCAGCCTAGTCCGGTCCGGATCTTCCGGGCTGCCAGACTTGCTTGCTCGGATTGAACCTACACAGCACCCGTAGTTTCCTGGTGATGGTTGCAGCTGAGCTTCAGGTGCTGCTGGGCTTATTAGCCATTCTGAAACCTGGCTGCTTTGCCTTTGCATTGCGTCTTAGGCCCTGGTCGTGGGTGCTTGTGCACTTCTGCCTGAGAGACTTTGTCTGGACCTGTTTCTGTGTTTGCTGGTTTCCTGCTTTTTGAACCTTGCCTGATCCTGGACTTTGCTTTGCTTGCCGCCTGCCTTTTGAACCTTTGCCTGGACCTGGACTTTGTTTTTGCTTGCAGCCTGCCTTTTGAACCTTTGCCTGGACCTGGACTTTGTTTTTGTTTGCAGCCTGCCTTTTGAACCTTTGCCTGGACCTGGACTTTGTTTTTGCTTGCAGCCTGCCTTTTGAACCTTTGCCTGGACCTGGACTTTGTTTTTGTTTGCAGCCTGCCTTTTGAACCTTTGCCTGGACCTGGACTTTGTTTTTGCTTGCAGCCTGCCTTTTGAACCTTTGCCTGGACCTGGACTTTGTTTGCTGGTTTCCTGCTTTTTGAACCTTGCCTGATCCTGGACTTTGCTTTCCTTGCCGCCTGCCTTTTGAACCTTTGCCTGGACCTGGACTTTGTTTTTGCTTGCAGCCTGCCTTTTGAACCTTTGCCTGGACCTGGACTTTGTTTTTGTTTGCAGCCTGCCTTTTGAACCTTTGCCTGGACCTGGACTTTGTTTTTGCTTGCAGCCTGCCTTTTGAACCTTTGCCTGGACCTGGACTTTGTTTTTGCTTGCAGCCTGCCTTTTGAACCTTTGCCTGGACCTGGACTTTGTTTTGCTTGCCGCCTGCCTTTTGAACCTTTGCCTGGACCTGTCTTCTGCTTGCTGACTGACCGCCAGAGACCTTGCCTGGATTTGCCGGTACGTCTGTTCTGCCTTGCTTCTGGTGTGGGGTGGTTTTGCCTGCCACTGCCCAAGGGCTCACAAACCCAGTTCCTGTTTAGTGAACGTGACAGAATGCAAAGGCCATGAGCTCAGCAAGATCACCCTTCCAGCTGGGTTTCCAGCCTAAGACTTTATCCTTTGTTGGTAATCCAGGTTTAAGCCCAGGTCCAGTCTCTAGTCCCAGGTTGGATTTCGGTCTGGACCCAGTTTCTGCTCTTGATGAACTGATGACGCTCTGAGATTACTGTGGTAAACTTTTTCTTGATCCAATCTTGAGGAATACTCCTGAAGCTGCAGCTAAGAGAAAGCGGGCCTGGGGTTTGGGTTTTCTGCAAACCCAGTTTCGGCGATTGATTCTTCTATCATGTTGGCATACTACCGCTACCAACTTCTCTCGGATCCAGCCCTGCGGGATACTCCAGAATCTGACGCCGAAAGAAGGCGCTGTGGAAGTCCCGAGTAAAAGGCTTATACGCAGTTCCTGTGGAGACTTCTGAAGGCCAGTCTCGGTTCAGTTCCTGAGTCCAGTCTGGGTCCCGGTTCAGCTCTTGTTCACAGTTCCAGCCAAGCTGCTGAGTCCCCGCTGAGTTCCAGCTCCAGCCGAGATGCGGAGTCTGAGCCTGTCCTGAGTTCCAGCCAAGCTTCTGAGCCTGTCCTGAGTTCCAGCCAAGCTTCTGAGCCTGTCCTGAGTTCCAGCCAAGTGCCTGAGCCTGGTCTGAGTTCCAGCCAAGTGCCTGAGCCTGGTCTGAGTTCCAGCCAAGTGCCTGAGCCCGTCCTGAGTTCCAGCCAAGCTTCTGAGCCCGTCCTGAGTTCCAGCCAAGCTTCTGAGCCCGTCCTGAGTTCCAGCCAAGCTTCTGAGCCCGTCCTGAGTTCCAGCCAAGATGTTCCTGAGTCTGCACTGAGTTCCAGCCAAGCGCCGGAGTCTGCTGCGAGTTCCGGTCAAGCTTCTGAGTCTGTCCTGAGTTCCAGCCAAGCTTCTGAGCCTGTCCTGAGTTCTAGCCAAGATATTCCTGAGCCTGCTCTGAGTTCCAGCCGAGTGCCGTAGTCTGTTCTGAGTTCCAGCCAAGCTTCTGAGCCTGCCCTGAGTTCCAGCCAAGATATTCTTGAGTCTGCACTGAGTTCCAGCCAAGTGCCTGAGCTTGCACTGAGTTCCAGCCGAGTGCCTGAGCTTGCTCTGAGTTCCAGCCAAGCGCCGAAGTCTGCTTTGAGTGCCAGTCCAGAGGATGCTGAGTCCGCTCTGAGTTTGAGTTCCAGCCAAGCTGTACCTGAGTCTGCTTTGAGGTCTAGTCCTGAGAGCGGTCCGAGGGCCGGCGCTGATGCCTGTCCGGATGCCAGTCTTGACTCTGGTTCAAGCTCCAGCCAAACTACCCCTGGTCATGTTTTGAGGCTCCTCCGTAGGTTCCATCATTGCAACCCGTGGAAACCTGAATTCCCCGTGGAGGTAGGGGGGGGGTCTTGAGGAGGGGGTACTGTTACATCTTTCTCACCTCGCCCTCTGGTGGCCAGAACCGGTGGCTGCTGTGGACCTTCACCCGTTCCTGATTTCAGCCGAGTCTGGTCCGGATCTTCCGGGCTGCCAGACTTGCTTGCTCGGATTGAACCTACACAGCACCCGTAGTTTCCTGGTGATGGTTGAAGCTGAGCTCCAGGTGCTGCTGGGCTTATTAGCCATTCTGAAACCTGGCTGCTTTGCCTTTGCATTGCGTCTTAGGCCCTGGTCGTGGGTGCTTGTGCACTTTTGCCTGAGAGACTTTGTCTGGACCTGTTTCTGTGTTTGCTGGTTTTCCTGCCTTTTGAACCTTGCCTGATCCTGGACTTTGCTTTGCTTGCCGCCTGCCTTTTGAACCTTTGCCTGGACCTGGACTTTGTTTTTGCTTGCAGCCTGCCTTTTGAACCTTTGCCTGGACCTGTCTTCTGCTTGCTGGCAGACCACCAGAGACCTTGCCTGGATTTGCCGGTACGTCTGTTCTGCCTTGCTTCTGGTGTGGGGTGGTTTTGCCTGCCACTGCTGCTCCTCGGCAGTGGCCCAAGGGCTCACAAACCCAGTTCCTGTTTAGTGAACGTGACAACCGTATAAGTCTGCCCAGCACTATCCCCGACTCCCAACCACCAGTCCCGCCTCCCACCACCGGTTCTGGCACAGACAGTATAAGTCTGCCCAGCACTATCCCCGCCTCCCAACCACCAGTCCCGCCTCCCACCACCGGCTCTGGCACAGACTGTATAAGTCTGCTTCCATATGAACCAGTTGATTGTCTTGCCAACATGTTTTCCCCATCCTCATGCCCATCCTGGCAAAAGCAGCTTGCACACCTTGGATTGAAAGAGAGCATTGGCCTACTACATGGAAAGGACCAGACCCCACAGACAGTCCACCCAGCTTTTTGTTTCTTTTGATCCCAACAGGATGAGGGTCGCCATTGGGAAACGTACCATTTCTAATTGGCTGGCGGATTGCATTTCCTTCACTTATGCCAGGCTGGGCTGGCCCTCGAGGATCATGTCATGGCTCATAATGTCAGAGCCATGGCTGCGTCAGTAGCCCACTTGAGGTCAGTCTCCATTGAAGAAATTTGCAAGGCAACGTAGTCTTCAGTTCACACATTCACATCACACTACTGCCTTGAGCAGGATATCCGACACAACAGTCGGTTTGGGCAGACAGAGTTACAGAATCTGTTTGGGGTCTAGAATCCAACTCCACCTTCCTAGGCCCATTTTTATTCTGTTCCAGGCTGCACTCTCATTCAGATTGTAAATAGTTTCAGGTTAAACTGTGTTATCTTACAAAGCCCAATTGAACAATGTTTGTTGTTTTTGGTGAGCCTGGATGCCAGGGATTCCCCACTTGTGAGAACAAATAAGCCTGCTTGTCCTCAGAGAAAGCGAAGATACTTACCTGTAGCAGGTATTCTCTAAGGACAGCAGGCTTTATATTCTCACCTCCCCTTGGAGTTGTCTCCTTTGTTATTTTTATTTTATTTTTGCTGTAGTATTAAACTGAGGAGACCATGTTTGCGCAGCGGGTGGGATGGCACACGCGTATGCGTGGTGGAGCGTGTCTCGCGTGCCACAAAGTTCTACTTATACTTTTTATAAGTCCCAGACCGGGCGGCGTGACTTGGTGTTACCCACCTGTGAGAATATAAAGCCTGCTGTCCTCAGAGAATAACTGCTACAGGTAAGTATCTTCGCTTTTCTGCATTATGTGGCTTTAGAAAAAAAATATTCAGTAAGACCCTATGAAATTTTGGTTAACGCAGTTTGAAACCTGAAATTCACTTACTATGCAGATAATGAACAGAGCAAGAGAGACCGTTTCTTGTAGAAGGTCCATCACAGGAGTCGCATGGATCATACAGGGCTTGCACGTAAATAGATCATCTTGAAGGGAAGTCTTGAGGGGATATCCAGCTTCTCCTTGCACGCCACGGGTCTTGCTGTCAGATTCTAGTATCAGGCCAGGTTGACACTCAATGCAGTCAGTGGGTTCTGAACTGGAACAGCTGGCACAGGTTCTGTCACACTCTGCAAATATAGCATTCATTCTGAGTTATGTGAAAAAGATGATTTTAGGTTAAGACAAGGACTTATGCATTTAGAGTGTGGACTAGCAGGAGATGCTTCCATATGTTTCACTATGTTTTAGTCATTTTTGAAGGGCTATTTGCATTTCAGATGTGCATAAACAAGTGCTTAAACATTTATCTTACATAAACATCTAAGTTCCCATTTTACAATGCCGAGATGTGCACATCTCAAACCCGTGTATGCAAATGGCAAGGGGGTGTGGTCTGGGCATGTTTTGTGTGGGATTAGGGCATGCCTAGAAGATACATGTTTATTCCCCATTTCAGAATGTCCTAACTGATTAATGTCCGGAATTACACCTGCCACCATGCATGTTTACATTTTGGCAAACTACTTTAGTCGAGCAGCACTCCATTAGAGGAATAAGGAGAGGTTGCCCCCTTAATCCCCTAATGCCTTTTTATCCCCTCAAAAAGCCAAACTGGCAAGGGATACTGGTTTTTCCGACAGCACCATGAAAATCCACATGTATATTTTTAAAATAGCAAAGATAAAGGTGTATGTACTGGCATATATTCATTAATGTGCTGGTTTTCAACCCATCTATGCTTTTTTTTTTTTTCTAAAATGGATGTTTATGCCTCCTGCACTCTGTGTATAAATTTCCATTTCTCCTATAGTTTAAAACAGCCTCTACAACATCAGCAGATTCTGTTCTAAAGTACTTAAGATATCCTGGTCAGGATGTCTCAAATTTCATAATTCCAACTTCTACATCCTTCCTAAAATGGGGTTGCCCATGTTTTTATTTTTACTATTAGATTATGTATTGGTTAGACATGTTTATGTAGGCAGTAAGGAATTGAGGAAAGAATGAAATCAATGGCATGGGCATGACAACTGTTAATCAAATCTCTGCAGGCAATGTGCCTTTAAAGATGGCTGTGTGTGTGTCTGCACCATTTGTTGTGAGTTGTAAGCAGAGGGGAAAACACTGCAAACGTTGATACTAAGTGTGAGTACTTTTAAAGCCATCTTTTTTTGTGTTTAGGGCTGATTGGAATTACAAATATGCAGTATGTTTTTGTATGTCTGATTTGTTTGTGTGTGTCTAATTTTATTGATAGCGACGGGCAAAATCTGAATAAGAAAGAAGTTCATTTTCCAAAAAGAAAAATATCTATCTTTTGTTTTTTTAAAATACTGTTTCTAACAAGGTTTTGTGCTTTGGACATTTTGTTTTTTGGTCTATTAAAAAAAATGTCCAAATGAAAAACGTAGAAAATCAAGCCATTGGGATGTAGGAGGAGCCAGCATTTTTAGTAGACTGGTCTCCCAGACATCCCAGGAGATAAATGAGGCACCCTAGTGGACTTCAAAAACATGCTCCCAGGTACACATCTCACCTTTGCTCCCTTATCTTGTCTGCTGAGACCCCCCCCCCCCCCCCAAAACCCACTGCACACAGCTGTATACAGTAGCCCTTATGGGTGAAGGGGGCACCTATATGTGGGTATAGAGCTTACTTTGAAATAGGGATAGATACTTGTGTGAACTAACACAAATTCCTGCAAAAAGACCCCCCCAAAACCTACACTGAAAACTTACCACACCATTACAGCCCTAACCCACCTATGAAAAGACAGTGCTATAAATATTACAGTGGGACCTAGAGAAGTGTTTCCCTAGGTGGTCCTGGAGTACCCCCTTGCCATTCAGGTTTTCAGGCTATTCACAATGAATCTGCATGAAAAAGATTTGCATGCAGTGGAGGCAGTATATGCAAATTCATGTAATGCATATTTATTGTGGATATCCTGAAAACCTGACTGGCAAGGGGGTACTCCAGGACCAGCCTGGGAAACATTGCCCTAGAACACAAAACCTACCACACCATAACAGCCCTAACCCACTTATGAATAGACAGTGCTATATATAATACACTGGGTTCTGAAGCACCAATATACCTACTATTGGGAAACCAGAACAAGCTGCACTGTTACACATTCCTACACAGACACTACATGCTAGCAGAATCCTTCACCTCAGTTGCACATGCAGAACATGGACAGACCCTCATCTATATAACATAAGAATAGCTATACTGGGTCAGACCAATGATCCACCTTGCCCAGTATCCTGTTTCCAATAGTGGCCAACCCAGGTCACAAGCACCTGTCAGAAACCTAAACTGTGACAACTTTCCATGCTACCAATCTAATATAGAACAGGGAGCCACAAAAAATTTTTTTGAAATAGAGATTCCCTCCTCTATGCATTTTCTCCTGTACTTTGCAAAATGAGCAATCCCAATCATGCGTTCCCGTACTCCCCCCATATGTGAAGCATGGGGAGGGTTGAATATCCATGTACAGTGGCAATCGCTCCGGTATCTTTCGATGGCAGGAGTGTTGATCTTCTCTGAATTTATTTTGAGTTCTTTGCAAGCACTCACGAAGTTCGATCTACAATCACAGTGGATCCGTTTGGCTGGACCACGGATTGAAAAGTGCATTTATGAAGCTTGATGTGTCCATTGACTCTATAACTTTGATATGGACAGCACGTATGCTCATGCACGTGAACATAACGCCCACCGTTTGCTGTTCACACTTCCTCTGGTCCGACTCGAGATAACTGACCATGGCCCAAAGATGTCTAGCCCCACATAAGTAAATGGTGGGTCAACACTCAGTCTTTCAGGTGGTAAGTCTGCCATTCTTTGGTTTTGGTATTTGCCACGCAGTTTAAGGCACTTGACGCATCTGTGGATAATTGCAGTAATACAACGCTTAGCCCCGACGATCCACACTCCTGTGGTCATAATTGCTCCTTTGGTAAAGTGTCGACCTTGGTGCTTGACTCACTCATGGTAATGGCGCATGAGTAGGGCGGATACAGGATGTCGACCTGGAATGATCAGAGGATTCCTTTTGCTATTGTCTATCTTGGCATGGGTAAGACGGCCGCCTACTCTTAACAAACCATTCTCATCCTTGAAGGGGTTTAGCTTCCAGACTGGGGCAGCCTTTCAAAATGTTCTTTCCTTTGCTGAGGCATTGGAACTCTGTAGCAAACGTTTCTTGCTGCACACAACGCAGAACCACCTTTTCTACTTGGACGAACTCTTCTGCTGACAAAGGCTTGGTGCAGAGGTGCCAGTGATGACACTTACTCGATTTCCTATCAGGTCTTTGTTGGAAAGAACGCATGATATGGATAAGGTGGGCTATAGCTCTCCTCAGTGTCATCCACCGCGAAGATTGGTTAAAGCGGTGCGTCCCCAAATTATTTTTAGTTGAGATACTTGTGGTGAGGGTCGTCACTATCGAGCGAACTTCGACATCGTCTTCTGGGTTCACCAGTTCATAGGAGTTTGCAATAGTTAAAGGGTCACTTATTGGTTGCATAAGAAATTTTGGCCCGGTTAACCAAGTAGTTTGCGTTAAGTGCTTTGCTGAGACAGCTCTTGTGGCATGATCTGCTGGGTTCTGGTCGGTTGACACACAGTGCCATTGGACAGGTCTGGTAGATTTCCAGATGCGTTTTACTCGGTTGCTCACATATACATAGAATCTTCTACTCTGGTTGTACATGTAACCGAGTACGACTTTGCTGTCTGTGTAGAACTTAACTGAATCTAAATGGATGTCTATTTCGCTTAAAATCAGTTCGGCTATTTCTACTGCCAGGACTGCGCCACATAGTTCCAGGCGTGGCACAGTCTGACTGGGCCGCGGGGCTAGGTTTACCAAAGATGAATCCTGTATGTACACTGTTGTAGGCATCTATGGTTTTCAGGTATGCTACTGCAGCAATAGCTTTCTCTGATGCATCCGAAAAGACGGAAACATCCTTGTGGCATGCGTTCGTGAGGGACATGGAAACGTACGTATGTGGGATATGGATTTCTTCTAGTGATTTTATAGAGTTTCTCCATGTATTCCACACTTGTTTTTCCTCTTGTGGCAATGGGGTATCCCATTCATTTGAACTTGAAGAGAGCTCACGAAGCAATGATCTCCCTTGGATAGTGATTGATGCCACAAATCCTAGTGGGTCATACAGGCTGTTCACTGTAGACAAGACGCCTCGTCAGGTGTATGGTTTCTCTTGCATGCAGACCCGAAAAGTGAATGTGTCCCTTTTCAAATCCCCATTTAAACCAAGGCTGCGTTGAAGTGGGGGGGATATCCACTCCTAAGTCTAGTTTCTTCAAGTTTGTAGCATGGTCTACTGGAGAGAACGCTCTCATTACATTGGCGATGTTGGGTACGATTTTGTGAAGCCTCAAATTAGCTTCCGCTAGCATCATCTGTATTCTCTTCAGCAGGTCGATAGCTTCTGTTTCAGTGGGCAAAGATTTCAACCCATCATCCACATAGAAATCTCTTTTTATGAACTGTTTGGCATCTGTACCGTATTTCTTCTCTCCTTCTCGTGCAGTTCGTCTAAGCCTGTAAGTGGTTACTGCTGGTGATGGGCTGTTTCCAAAGACATGAACTCGCATTCTGTATTCAATCACCTCCCCATTGGTGTCATCATCGTGGAACCACAGGAACCTCAAGTAATTTCTGTGGTCTTCGTGAACAGTGAAGCAGTAGAACATTTGTTGAATGTCAGCCATTATGGCAATGGGCTCTTTCCTAAAGCAGATTAGTATCCCCAGTAAGCTGTTGGTTAAGTCTGGCCCAATGAGCAGCACATTGTTCAGTGAGTTTCCTTGAAACTGGGCGCTAGAGTCAAACACAATTCAGGTTTGTTGTGGCTTCTGTGGGTGGTATACTCCGAAGATAGGTAGGTACCAGCACTCTTCATTTTTTTTTTTTCAATGGTGGGGCCAGCTCTGCATGGCCGTTGGTGAACATGTTCTGCATGAAAGTTATAAACTGCTGCTTCATCTCTGGTTTTCTCCGCAAGGATTTCTGCAACGAGGCAAGATGAGAAAGGGCTTAACTTCTATTGTTTGGGAGTCGAGACCTTGGCTTATGGAATGGAAGGGGTGCTACCCAACTATTTGACTCGTCTTTCTTGAACTCTTTATCCATAATGCTCAGGAACTCTTTATCCTCAATGGAGAAGGCAAGTTTGTCATCATCTTTGGTGGTCTGGCGGAGCTGGTTTTATTCAGTGCTAAGACAGCATTCCGTTCTTTGTAAGCAGGAGTCCCTTTGGTGGTTAGGTGATTGGCACATGACTCAAATAGTGAAGTGCACCCGCCTTCTAAGACATTGGTAGAGAGTACTCTGACATTCACCCTTCTCCTTCGATTGGGGCAGACATCGCCAATATAGTCTAACCCAGGTCTAGACGGTGAGCATAGGGAGTACCCCGTGGGCCCTTACAAGATTCGTGGATATCCAAGAGTTCTGGTGCGTCTCGGCCCAATAAGATCTCAGCGTCTGGATCCAAAGGTGTGAGTTGGTTGGCTGTTGGCCTTAGGTGGGGGGTGATTCCACGCCCCCTCTGGTGTAGGAATCTCATCCTTATCATCTGGTATCTGGTCACATTCAATTATCGTAGGCAATCGTGACTTGGTACTTCCATCTATTGCCTCTAATACATAGCCGTTTGCTACTCTCCCTGACATTTGTACAACTCCTGCACACGTTTTGATGGTATATGAGAAGGAGCCTTGCTGAATTTCAAACAGGTCGTAAAACTCTGACTTTGCATAAGTACATAAGTATTGCCATACTGGGAAAGACCAAAGGTCCATCGAGCCCAGTATCCTGTTTCTAACAGTGGCCAATCCAGGTCAGAAATACCTGGCAAATTCCCAAAAATGTGCAAAACATTTTATACTGCTGGTCCCAGAAATAGTGAATTTTCCCCAAGTCCATTTAATAACGGTCTATGGACTTTTCCTTTAGGAAGCCGTCCAAACCTTTTTTAAACTCCGCTAAGCTAACCGCCTTTACCACATTCTCTGGCAACGAATTCCAGAGTTTAATTACATGTTGAGTGAAGAAAAATTTTATCTGATTCGTTTTAAATTTACTACATTGTAGCTTCATACTAGTTCTAGTATTTTTGGAAAGCGTGAACAGATGCTTCACATCTACCCGTTCAACTCCACTTATTATTTTATAGACCTCTATCATATCTCCCCTCAGCGGCCTTTTAACCAAGCTGAAGAGCCCTAGCCGCTTTAGCCTTTCCTCATAGGGAAGTCGTCCCATCCCCTTTATCATTTTCATCGCCCTTCTCTGCACCTTTTCTAATTCCACTATATCTTTTTTGAGATGCAGCAACCAGAATTGAACACAATATTTGAGATGCGGTCGCACCATGGAGCAATACAAAGGCATTATGACATCCTCATTTTTGTTTTCCATTCCTTTCCTAATAATACCTAATATTCTATTTGCTTTCTTAGCCGCAGCAGCACACTGAGCAGAAGGTTTCAACGTATCATCAACGACAACACCTAGATCTCTTTCTTGGTCCGTGACTCTGAACGTGGAACCTTGCATGACGTAGCTATAATTCGGGTTCCTCTTTCCCACATGCATCACTTTGCACTTGCTCACATTAAATGTCATCTGCCATTTAGACGCCCAGTCTCCCAGTCTCGTAAGGTCCTCTTGTAAATTTTCACAATCCTCCCGTGATTTAACGACTTTGAATAACTGTGCCAACTACCAACCATCTCTCCTTTATGTCGTATGGTAGCTTTCCTAAGATGCTCTTGGTGCCTCGAGGTGTGTCTAGCTGGCTGAGGTTTTGAAAGCTATTCTCGGCCTTGACTGCTTCCAATTCGTGAAGGAGGTTACCTAGCTCTTGCAGCTTGTAGTTGCCTCTACCGGATAGCGTTGTGTCACGGTCTCAGGCTCTCGGACACTGGCACCAAGTGAGCCCTTGGACCGCTGCCGAGAAGCGGCAGCAGTAGGCAAGATCCTCAACCAGGACTGGGTAAGCAAGCAAGGCAGGAGAAGCTGTAGACAGGCAAAGCTGGAACAACCGAACTGGAACCACAGGACTGGAACTACAGAAGTAGGCAGGCAGGGAATAAGCAGGACAGAGCAACCGGCCTTCACCTGCGCTTGACCACCATTCCCCAGGGGTTGAGCCCCCAGGTGCAGGCGGCCGGCAGGACTTACTGGACCTAGCTTGCAGACAGACTAGACCAACAGGATACTAAACAAGCTTGACTAACACAGGGTTCGGGACTACTGAGGATATGGGATTCTCAGACAGGGAATAGGATACAGAACAAACTTGACAGAAACCGGGTTAGGGTTCAAAACAGGAGTGCCCACAGGCACCCAGATAAGAACAAGGCATACAGGTAAGACACAAGACAAGGCAGAAGTGCTCCTACAGCACAGCAAGACAGAAGTGCTCCTATCAGCACGAGAAGGGTAAAGCAGGGAAGCTTAAACAAGGAGGCAGAAGTGCTCCTAACAGCACAGCAAGACAGACGTGCTCCTATCAGCACCAAACACTAACCTGGACCTTTGGCGTTTGCAAAGGCAAACTAGAAAGTTTCCAGGTGGCTAATAAGCCCAACAGCAGCTGAGTTCAGCTGCAGCAATCTCAAGGCAGCTAAGGGTGAGGCTAACTGCCAAACTTCCAAGCAAGACTGGAGGGTTAAAATATCTGGACCGGACTGAAAAGAGAGTCTGGAAAGTCTATGGCAGCCACCGGTTCTGGCAACCAGAGGGCGAGAGGAGCACAAACCAAGAAAAAGTCACAATCATGACACGTTGGGAAACTATCCAACCTGTTGAACAGTGAATTTTCTATGGCTTCTGGACTACCGTAATACTCCTCAAGTCTTTCCCACATCTCTTTTAACCCTTTAGAAGGTCCTTCAAATATGAATACTTCAGCTCCTTTACACGTACGGCTGTTTCCTTTCCCAGCTAGTGAAGCATCATATTCATCTCCTGCTTGGGAGTAAGCCTCATGTTCGCAACGGCGTCTTTGAAGTCTGATTTCCATGCCCGGTAACGCTCAGGACAGCCGTTGAACTGGGTAAGCCCTGAGCCCCCCAGGTCCTTGCATGCTAGATACCTCACTAGCTCGTTTCTTGTTGAGATTTCAGGTTGAACAGTTGCTGCCACTGCGGGCTGACTGGCCTTGACCTCTTCTAGGACAGATGTAAAATATGACCACCCTTCAGTTTCTGGTTGGCATGAAGAGTGTAAAGCTGGTACTCCTCTGGGAGGTGGTGATTGAGACTCTCCTCGCCTCCGGGCACTATGTGGCACTAAGGCCTCTTGTTGAAGTGAAACATCTACTTCATTAGTCGCTCTCAGGACATGAACGGGTGGTATTGCATCAGAGCGCATACGAGACTGTAAGTTGGTGTAGTGCGAGTTGGGTCCCATGGCATGCTGTGCCTTGGGTTTTCTTTCCATAGGTGACATTTTCACTGCTGAGGTTGGGTCTGGTTTCTCAGGATCAAAGGACTCCTCTGAATCAAACTGTTTCCACGTCCTGGAAAGTGATGGGGCGTGTGTCATCACCTAAGCTTTGGTTCTTAGAACAGGGTCTTCAGAGACAAAGTGGCTAAGTTGCTTGTTTCTATCATTCTGTCCCGCAGCGTCTTCAAGGACAGTAGCCTTCGCCTCAAGTTCAGCAATTTCTTTGTCTTGCTGGATCGACTCTATCATAATGTCCAATTCAGCCTTTCTGCGTGCTGCGTCAGCCTCCACCTCAGCCTTTTGGCGTGCGGCCTCAGCCTCTACCTCAGCCCTTTGTAGCTTCAGGGCGGTTTCTTGCTCACCGTGGCAACGACGAGCCTTGGCCATCTCCACCAAGGAAGACACTGTCCTGTGGACCTACAATTACAGTCTCTGACTTCTTTACAGCCTTGGCCACTTCCAGAGGCGTAGCCAGGTATTGATCTCAGGGGGAACAGACTTTTATAAAATAGGCACCGGTTGGTGTCAGCTAGACAGCAGTGTCTGTGTTGTTGCTCAGGTGCTATGGCGGGCAATGATTCTTACAAGCTGTCTCTGTTACGTCCTGCCTACAAAGAAACAGTAAGTTACATCAGGTGGCAGGACGCAGAAGAGGTCACAGGACTGGCCAGAGCAGGCAACCTGTCTTCTTAACCACAAAGTAAAAATATTCAAATCGTAACTATCACCTCAGGAATAGCACACACAGTTCTTCCACTGCTAGACACCTTGTTTAAATCAAATGGGCTTTGGTTGTGAGGTGACTCTATAGGATGTGAAGAACACTAGTCCTGAGCATTTTCATTTTGGGTGACAAAGGCCACCAAAGGTGGCCCTTGCCCCACAGCTTACATTCAAATAGGGCTAGACACTTTGTGAAATAACACAAACCCCTGCAAAAAGACACCCAAAACCTATACTGAAAACTTACCACACCATAACAGCCCTAACCTAAGTATGAAAAGACGGTGCTATAAATATTACAGTGGGACCAAGATAAGTATTTCCCTAGGTGGTCCTGGAGCACCCTCTTGCCATTCAGGTTTTCAGGTTATCCACAATTAATCTGCATGAAAAAATTTGCATGCAATGGAGGCAGTATATGCAAATCAATGTCATGCATATTTATTGTGGATAGCTTGAAAACCTGACTGGCAAGGGGGTACTGTAGAACCAATTTGGGGAAACACTGCCCTAGAACACAAAACTCACCACACCATAACAGCCCTAACCTACTTATGAAAAGACAGTGCCATATATATTACCCTGGGCTCTGGAGCACCAATATACCTACTATTGGGAAACTGGAACAAGCTGCACTGTTACACATTCCTACACAGACACTACATGCTAGCTTAATCCTTCACCTCAGTCACACATGCAGAACATGGACAGACCCTCATCTATATAACATAAGAGTACTACTACTTATCATTTCTATAGCGCTAATAGACGTACGCAGCGCTGTACACTTTAACATGAAGAGACAGTCCCTGCTTGACAGAGCTTACAATCTAATTAGCCATACTAGGTCAGACCAATGGTCCATCTAGGCCAGTATCCAACAGTGGCCAACCCAGGTCACAAGCACCTGGCAGAAACCCAAATTGTGACAACATTCCATGCTACCGATCTAATACAGAATAGAGAGCAACAACAACAACAACAACAAAATTGAAATAGACCCCCCTCCTCTCTGCCTAAGGAAGCCAGACTCTATAAACAGTGCAATACTGGTAAAAAAGAAACAGAAATGCATTTACTCCCATACTTTGCAAAATAAAAATATAAAAAAATGTACCTTTTACAAAGCAGGTACACATCTCAGTCCTTACAGAGTATTAAATAAAAATAATTTTCTTCTACCTTTGTTGTCTGGGAATTTGGCTGGTCCCAGTCTTTTTTTACCATGTTCCACGAGTCAGCCATACAAATTCTTTTCCAGGTTGGCCTTTCCATTTCTTCTCTTGCCCCTTGTCTTCTTCCTTTCCTTCTCTACATCTGTTGGCATTGTCCCCTTCTCTACATCATTTTATGTCCCCACTATGAAACAGCTGTGCATAGAGCTGCCAAGTGATCAAGCTGTAGAAGGGAGATTTTTCAACCAGTCCTAGTGTGAACTGACATCCCAAATTCATGTGGGATTTGCAGTCCCTCATTCTACCCATCAAAATCTGTGCACTCAGACCCCTGTAGAGTTGCTAATTTGAAGACATCGGAGATATGCATTTTTAAATACTGTCATATTCCTAAACTCAAATTCAAAATAAAATACCTTTTTCTACTGTTTGAACAATTTATTTTCTCATTTGCTTTGGTCCCACTGTCTCTTTTCTGTTTTTCTCTGTTTCTTCTGCCTTTACAGGGTCTCTTGCCCATCAGACATTTCTTTCCTCTGCACCACTATTTCTCCTGTCTAGTATCTCCCTTCTGTGTCCCTGGTCCCTATCCTACCCCCAAGTTCAGCATCTGCCCTTTCTGTGTCCCCATCTCCCCCCTTTTTCAGCACAAGCCTACCTGGTCTCCTCATCTCCCCCTTTTCTAATATCTGCCCTCCTGGTGTCTCTATCTCTCCCTTTTTCTAACATTGCCCTGTGTCCCCATCTTCCCCCTTTTTCCAGCATTACCTCTTTCTCCCCATCTCACCCCTTTTTCACCATTCTCCCCATATTCTCATTCCCCCCTTCCAGTAGTGCCTCTTTGTGTCCCTATCTCCTCCTCCCCATTCCAGTAGTGCCCTCTCTGTGTCCCTATCTCCTTACCCCACTTTCTAGTAATGCCCCTGTGTCCCTATCAGTGAACAGTGAAGAAAAATGAGCTCAACCTATGGAGTTTATAATTGCTGTTTCTACCGGCTATAATAATTTTTGAAGCTGTTTTAGTGATATTCGATTGTTATTTCTTTTCTCCTCCAGCTTTTAAGGCACTGCCTATCCAACTGAAACTACTTTAGCCTTGTTACAGATGGACCAACAATACAAAATTACAAGGTGGATGCAGCAGTTCATAAGTTTGCTTGCTTTGTTTCGCGTGAACTGCAATGACAACTGAGCGGGGGAGTAGACACAGGTTAACCAAAACTGGCTTCCTTGCTTACATGGATAGGCTCAGTTCCATTCCTGTCTATTAAACCTTCTTGGGCAGCTTTCTCCCTTCTCCAGCCCCCCCCCCCCCCCTCCATTAAACCTTCTTGGGCAGTTTTCTCCCTTCTCCAGCCCCCCCCCCCCCTCCATTAAACCTTCTTGGGCAGTTTTCTCCCTTCTCCATCCCCCCCCCCCATTAAACCTTCTTGGGCAGCTTTCTCCCTTCTCCAGCTTCCCCCCCCCCCCCCCCCGAGTCTTACAGGCAGTGGTGTGCTGGAGCCGGCTCGCACCGGCTCGCAAGAGCCGGTTCTTAAATTTTCTTCCGGCTTGTGAGCCGGTTGTTGCAAATAGCGAGCCGGCTCTGGCTCTCCTCCCGCCCTCCGGATCCGCCTCACCGCCCGCTTGTTTTTTAAATTCTTCGCTTCCAGCGCCGAGTTGCCGACTGTCCTGAGTCCTCCCTTGCCGATTTGCGCTTTAAAAATGGCCGCCGAGACTTCCAGAGGCGGCCTCGCGAGACTTCTGCTGAAGTCTCGGCGGCCATATTGATGCGCGAATCGGCAAGGAAGGACTCAGGACAGTCGGCAACTCGGCGCTGTAAGCGAAGAATTTAAAAAACAAGCAGGCGCACGGAGAGGGACTGGATCGGGAAGGAGGGAGGGAGGGAGGAGAAGAAGAATTCACAAAACAACTCGGGAGGGGGTGGCAGGGGGGAAAAGAGAGTCGCTGCTGGGCATGGGTGGATGGAGGGGGTCGCTGGACATGGATGCATGCAGGGCAGGGCAGAGGAGGGTCACTGCTGGACATGGGTGCATGCAGGGGAGAGGAGGGTCACTGCTGGACATGGGTGCATGCAGGGAAGGGCAGAGGAGGGCCACTGCTGGACATGGGTGCATGCAGGGCAGGGGAGAGGAGGGTACACTGCTGGACATGGGTGCATGCAGGGCAGGGCAGAGGAGGGTCGCTGGGTATGGTTGCATGCAGGGCAGGGGAGAGGAGGGTCACTGCTGGACATGGGTGCATGCAGGGGAGAGAAGGTTCACTGCTGGACATCTGGGTGCATGCAGGGCAGGGCAGAGGAGGGTCGCTGGTTATGGGTGCATGCAGGGCAGGGGAGAGGAGGGTCACTGCTGGACATTGGTGCATGCAGGGCAGGGGAGAGGAGGGTACACTGCTGGACATGGGTGCATGCAGGGGAGAGGAGGGTCACTGCTAGACATCTGGGTGCATGCAGGGCAGAGGAGGGTCGCTGGGTATGGGTGCATGCAGGGCAGGGGAGAGAAGGGTCACTGCTGGACATGGGTGCATGCAGAGGAGAGGAGGGGAGAGAGAAGAAATGCTGGATGAAGAAAATAGGCAGAAGCTGAGGACCAGAAATGAAGAAGAAAGGAGGAAAGAAATAAATGGAAAGGAAGCCCTGGAAACGGAGTTAAGAGGACAGATAGCAACAGAATCGGATACTGGGCCAGCATGATCAGAAAAACAGTCCCCAGACAACAAAGGTAGAAAAAAAATCATTTTATTTTCATTATAGTGTTTGGAATATGTTCACTTTGAGAATCAGGTGCTCAACATTAAAAGTTTATATTTATTTACTTATTTATGGCATTTTATCCCACATTAAACATGAATTAGATTGGAACCTAGGATCATTTAATTTTTTTTCCTGGAGAGAGTAATGCATTGCCCCCCTCCCCCGCTATAGGCAGCTCTGCAATTTTGGGGGGGGGGGGGCGCAGAGGTGGACAGGGGGGGGGGGGGGCGCTGAGGTGGACCGGGGAGAGAGCCTGTTGTTAAAAATTTACCAGCACACCACTGCTTACAGGTTTCGTCCATGGTGATTTTCATTGCCCTCCTGCATGAGTCTTGCACCTACTCCTCCTGTCTCTTCCGCCCGCTCTCTCCCATCTGCTTGGTTGCTCGTTTTTAAAGCCCTGAGGCATTCTCCCTCCGACACCGGCGATTCACATAGCCAGCCTTCTGCCAGTGTTGGAGTCTCTCCTCAGGAGCATCCCGCCTCTAAAGCAACTTCCTGTCTTCCGCAGAGGTGGGACGTGTCTGAGGGAGAGCCCCCAACGCTGGCAGAAGGCTGGCAATGTGAATCGCCGGTGTCTGAGGGAGAACGCCTCAGGGCTTTAAAAACGAGCGACCACGCGGATGGGAGAGAGCGGGCAGAAGAGACAGAAGGAGTAGGTGCAGGACTCGCGCGGGAGGGGAGAGGATGCAGAGAAGGTTATTAGCACTGCAGGCATTTGGCGCTTAGGCGCCATCTCTTCTAAAAGTTTGTTTGGGGGAGCGACCACTCCCCCTGCGCCCCACCCCACCTAGCTACGCTTCTCGCCACTTCTGCCTTACGCTTATGATCTGTGGCTTTTTGGAGTTCTTTTTCTATAAGACTCTGCTCTGTATTTGTCTTACCTAAGAACTGACAATACTCTTCTGTTTTCTGCTGATAACATGCATAGCTAATCTGAATTGATGACAAACAGGCTTCCTTGTCTATCCCTGCTCTTGAAGCATTCAGCATATTTTTCTTCACTTCTACCCAGAGCTTGCTTAAATTCTGACTTAAAGAAAGAGTTTGCCTCTCTGGCTCCTGAGATTAAAAGTGGATCAAGATTCAATAGTAAGATATGAACAGAGGAAGGGAGGGGAAAGAGTAGCTTTCAGTAAGGGACCTCCCTTAATCTGCCTCTTAGCAACTAAGTTTCTCACCCTTCATGCCCAGAGACCAAACAATGTTGCAATTCTTGGCTGTAGGCAGATGGGAGGGGCAGAGTAACTCTCAAGGTGTTTCTTTCTCTGATGCTTCACAGATTCAGAAAAATTCTGTAACAGTCTCTTAAGCACTGGTTTCAAGCTACCATAAAATCCTCTGCTCTTTCATAAGCTTAACTTTTCTGATAACTGCATTTAAACAGTCTCAAACAATGCTCTTCTTAGCTAAAGGTTCACTTGTATGCAGCTCAGTTAACATCTATAATGATCACTTTTCTCTCTGGTAAAATTTACTTACACAAACCTGTTTCTTCACAAGCATAACTGCTTCTGATTAAAGGCAGTGCAGAGGCTCTTTGAAGACAGCACTTGTCCTATTGAAACTTATTTCAGTTCCTTCAAAAATATCTAATTCCACTTTGGATTTCTTGGGTGGCTGGGTCTTTTATTTGGTATTTTCTTTTACTGTCTGCCCCTAGAGGAATTGGTGTTTTACTATTCAGTTCTCTTAAGACTTGAAAACTACCAAAATCTTAATATCCTGAAGCATAAACCTGGGCACACCAGCACACCTTGAAGCCTCTTTCTTTTTCTGATATTTTCTTTATTGCAGAAACACATCAATGTACTCACATTCAGAAGGAATGCTTCGTTATTCTGGGCTGAACAATGCTTGGAGGTAGAAGTCTGAGGAAAAACAATTCTACTGCTGAGGTGGAAAACAGATGAACAGTCAGAGACAGCTCAGAAATGGATGCCTGGAACGTGCTATATCTTATTGACAAGATATATTTTACAAGGTAAAAAACCAAGTTCTCTTCAGGGAGTTTATCAGGCCAAGTACTGACAGAAAACAAGATGGAGAAAGTTTCAAAGCTAGAACAAGGGGAAAAGCAGGGGGCTCCCAAGCCCAAAGAACAAGAGCATAAAGACCAATGAGACAGAGCCATCAGGTAGCAAGGCAGTCAAGCTAGTCTGAGAAGGGGAAGAGGTTCAGGCAACATTACATCAATGATAACAGTTTTTAAACAAACTGACAAGTGTGTCTGTACTAGCTGTGAACTATATTACACATAATGCTTTGCTCCTCTAACTTACAGACAGATCTGCAGTAATGCATTAAACACATTTCAGGAACTTACTATAACTAAGGCAAGGCTGTCAAAGGACAGAACACCTAGTGCCCACCCATATTAGCTCTGGGCCCACCCAAAATGTCAGGTCTGGCTACGCCACTGTTACATATTTCTGTTTTTAATTTGTGCTAGTAATTCTGTACTGGGTGAGGGTCTGTCTGTGTTCTGCGTATATGAAAGAGCTTTGGTTTTCTGTTAGCATTAACTGTGCAGGACGGATCTTTACTAATCTGGCTTTTTTAGTTTTCCAGTAGATTTATTGTTCTGTTACCCATTGCAGTGTTGTGTTGTCCTAGGTAGGTCCTTGTGGACTCATGAGAGTTACTGATATTATGGTATTGTAGAATTGTTTTGAATGTTCTGAGTGACATTTGTAGTGTTTTTAATTACTTCCCAGTATGCCTGGTACTGGATTTTGGGTAGATCACACCTTTCTCAGTAATAGCTCAAGGCAAGTTAAATTCAGGTATCTTCTTATCCCTGGAGGGCTTACAATTTACGTTTCGTACCTGAGGAAATAGAGAGTTAAGTGACTTGCCCAAGATTTCAAGGAGCAGCAGTGGCCTCCCTAGTTCTTTGCCTGCTGTTTTATCAGGTAGATGTGAATAGCCCAGGTGAGGGTTGTGGGGTGGGCTGTGAATAACGTAGCCAGTCAGGTATATAAATGTGAAATAAATGGTTTATTTATTTAGGTGAGCCCAGAAACCTGCTACTTCACAGGCCAGGAACATCAGGTGCAAAAGTCTCTGTGGTTCAAGAAACAGTCTTGAGCAGGCCTCTGGCTGGCAGGCCAAAGTTTGTGGCTGGTGGGGCTGCCACACTCCAAACACAACCTGTTAGTTCTCAGTTCTTCTGAGACCCAGGTCTAGCTTCAGCCAGACCTCAAAGCAAGGCCTGCACTTCTTAAACAAGCAGTAAAATTGGCTTACCTCAGCCAGGACAAAATTAGTGCACAGGATCTGCAGCAGTATCTGCAGGGCTTCTAGTCTTCCTTCCTGGGCCTCCTTAACCTCAGTCAGGCCCTGTCTTATATATTTCCTGGTTCTGGCTCCACCCCTCCTCCCAGTTTACTACCTCTCGTGTGGAACTAGGGCTCTTAAGATGGCTCAGGCTGTCTATGGAACTATTCTTAAGAGAGAGGGGCAGAGTTCTATAAATCCCCTCATATACCCTCCCCCTCAGCTCAGTCGTACCCAGTTGAGCACCTGCCATATCAGGGTCCACCTCCTGGGACAAAAAGTCCGCATTAGCATGCTTTTGGCCCGCCCGAAGTTTCACCCGATAACTAAAGGGCTGGAGGCTAAAGAACCCAGTGCATTATCCAGGCAATTTAATCCTTATGTCAAGCCATCCACTGAAGGGGTTGATGGTCGGTGACCAGCTGAAAGTTTCAGGCCAGTACATAGTATTGGAATATCTCCAGGGCCACTTGACAGCTAGAGTTTCCTTCTCAATTACTGCATAAGTTTGCTCTCTAGGGAATAGCTTCCGGCTAATGTATGCCACCAGTGGTCTGTTTCCTGGGCCAGAACGGCCCCGAGTCCAACCTCTGATGCATCAATCTGCATGATGAAAGGCTGGCTAATGTCTGGACTGACCAGCACCATCTCTGAACAAATAGCCCTCTTCAGAGTTTTGAAGGCAACATCTAACTCTTCAGTCCAGTGTATCTTTTCTTGTGCCTTCTTCTGCAGGAGGCAGGTTAGTGATTCTGCTTTCTCAGCAAACCTAGGAATAAACCAGTGGTAATAACCAATGAGCCCGAGGAAGGCTCATACTTGCTTCTTCATCTGGGGTACTGGCATCTGGGTGATTGCCTCTATCTTCCTGCCAATAATCACTTTGGGGATTTGCTGTTAACCCAGCGGTCCATATATCCAGTACTGCTTCTACCTGGATGGGATGGGTCATCCAATCTTTTCTGTAGATGACAATGTTGTCTGAATAGGCAGCCACGTAGTTGCCACATAATTTATATAGGTAATCCACAAGGCGCTAGAAGGTAGCTGGAGCTCTATGAAGGCCAAATGGTAGCACCGTGAACTAGAACAAACCCGGGGGTATTGAAAAGGCTGTCTTCTCCTTGGCCACTGGGTTGAGAGGTACCTGCCAATATCCCTTGGTCAGGTCCAAGCTAGAGATGAATTGGGCCCCTCCTAGCCACTGAATGAGTTTATCCACTCTTGGCATTGGATAAGCCTCTAGTTAACAGCATTCACCTTCCGGAAGTCAATACAAAACCAAATGTTCCAATCCGGCTTTAGTACCAGCACAATAGTAGATGACCAATTACTGGTTGACTCCCCGATGACTGCCAGTTCTAGCATGTCAGCCTGCTGTCAGGCTTCTGGGATTTGATAGGGGCATTGTCAGACTACCACCCCTGAATCAGTGATAATATCATGAGTTACAAGGTGGGTCCAGCCTGACACTCTGGAAAACTCATCTTCCTTCTGGCGTACCAAATGCTCCAGATGGGGCTTCTGCGAGATGGAGAGCTGGTCACTAAATGGAACTTCCAGTGGCCAAGCTTTTGTTGGGACCTGTGGCCCAAACTCGTCCCTTTGGATTAGAGCTGCAGTCATGGGAACCCACTTCAACAAATTAATGTGGAAGATCTTCAACTTATCCCTCTTATCAGGTTGGGCCATCTTATAATTGACAGGCTCTGTCTTTTCCACAACTTTGTAAGGACCTTGTCACTTGCATAATAGTTTACTTTTGGAAGAGGGTAAAAGAACTAGGACTGTATCTCTTGGCTGGAAAGTTTGTTGTACTGCCTTCTTGTTGTAGGCTTGGGTTTGACCCACTTGAGCCTTCTCCAGGCAAAGCTTGGCAGCCTCATCAACTTTCTTTAGCCTCTCCTGCATGGTGAGCACCTATTTGGCCAAGTCCCTTCCCAGGTTGGGTTCCTCTATCCAAGCTTCTTGAACCACATCCAGGATTCCTCTGGGTCTTCTCCCATATAACAGTTCAAATGGAGAGAATCCTGATGAACTCTGGGGTACCTCCTGGATGATGAACAATACATACGAGAGTAGAGAATCACAATTTTTCCCACCTTCAGAAAAACCAGGCCAAAATCCACTCCCGGGTCTTCTCCTCCCCCAGGTCATCCCCTAACAGGTGACTGTGAGCTAGTTGCATGACCTGCCTATGGTAGGGTTGTGGAACTAACAGCTGCTCTCTCTCTTCCCCCTCCAGGGTTTCCTTTGCCACTCTATACAACAAGTCATTCTTTATTATAAAATATGGGAGTGCTACCTTAGAGGGGTCCTGGTTGCCCATGGGATTCCTATCTACTGTAACAATCCTAGCTTGGGCTGCTCTAAGGAAGTCATCCTCTGACTGGGCCCTCTTAAAGTTTCCAATAGCTCCCTTCCTACTCCATTCAGGTAGACTGTCAAAAGGGTCGGGTTGTCCTGCCCATCATCTTCTTCTGGCTCCAGACCTCCATCCACAGCAGCTCCTAAATTCAGAGAGCACTAAAGTTTCTCTAACCACTGCTGGTGGCAGGATTTGGGCAACTTTGGGTTTTCGGTATGTAAATCAGGGTCCTCCAGCAGGAAGATCTCAGGAAAAGACTCCCCCTCCTTCTTTGGGCTATCGATCAGCTGGGCCCAGATGGTGCCAAAATTGGGAAAATCCCGGCTCAAAACTACTAGGTAAGGTAGCCATGGCAAGACTGCTACTTCCAGATTAGCTTGCCCCACAGGTGTTTTCAAAGACACTTGAGCTGTCGGATACTGTTTCTGGTCACCATGTACACGTGCCAGGGTCACAGCTCGCTCGTAATTCAACTGCAGCAATTGAGTATCTCTCTCTGGACAAGGGTCTTGACACTGCTGGAGTCCAATAAGGCTTGATATGGGTGTCCTTCTAGCTCTACTGGTAGTACACAGTTTCTGCTTCCTGAATGGGATGCTTCCACAAAATTGCAGTCGTGAGTGGCTACCGCATTCACATCCATGGCATCCTCAAGTATATCCTGACAGTCTCTCGCTATGTGACATCTTTCCCCACATCTGAAATAGATGAGGGAGTATGGATCCCACAACCGGGATAAAGGTACATGGTATGTTCATGGGGACGAGGGCTTCCATCGCTCTGACCCCTTCCTTGGAGACTCCGGACTGGAGGGTGGTTTCTGATCTCTCTGGTTGTGCAGTCCGAGTTTTTCTCTTTTCCTTCCAGTTCTGACTCTGGTTGAGCTAGGTAGAAGGTTTCAGCTGCTTTTAAAGTACTCTTGGGAGTCAATTTAGGGTGCTACCTCATAGCTACCCCAGTGCTTCATAGGCAGGAGTACCCCTTCCAGGAACTGTTCCAGAAAGCAACTCTTATGATCTCTAGGCATGTTTTGCCTTCCGTTTGCAACCATCTCCACGCCACCTCCTTGAGTCAGTAGAAGAAACTCCGGGGGGGGGGGGGGGGGGGGGTTCTTTAACTTGCAGGGACCTCTTCCGGAATCGCTGCCAGTAGGCCTCGTGGGTGCAGCCTGCCCTCTTCAATATGGTGGCTTTTACTTCCGCATAGGTAGCCATCCCAGTAGAATTGACATCTTGGAATGCTGTCTGTCTTCTACCGAGCAGTAAATTCACCAGATGAGCTGTCCATAACATTTCTGGCCAACCAGAAATTGGTCAAGAATTGGTCAAGAAATAGTCCAGGTCATCTTCCGGCACCATTTTCTTTAATACTGGAGGGGTTGCTTGCAAATTAGGTGCCTGGGCAGCCATGCCTACTTGGGCTTGAGAGTTCTGTTTTAGCTCTAGCAGCTTCTGCAATACTTGCTGCTGTATCTGTTGTTGCTCAAAATGTGCCTGCATAAACTGTTGTTGTTGTTGTTGTTGTTGCTGCTGCTTTTGTAGGATCTCCTGCTGTTGCTGCTGGCCCTTCACCAGAGCCTGGAGTAGCCTTTCTATATTTCTGCTGTATCATTAGCTACCAAATCCATGCAGTGCACCAGTAAACAAAAATAAAACCTGCCTGTCCAGCACTAGCTATACGTCTCCCCCTAACTAGGGCAGGGCTAACCCCTTTTGCCTGATGTCCCAGTGTGATATCTTCAATAAGCCAAGAGCCCCAGAAGTCATAGATCCAGCTTCCTTGGACAGGATAAGCTCAAGGATCCACACTGCCACCACATGTGATACCCCAGGCATGAGAGTTGGGGAGTAGCCCTGTGAATAACACAGCCAGACAGGTATATAAATGTGAAATAAATGGTTTATTAAGCTGAGCCTTGAAACCTGTTATGTCACAAGCCAGGAACATCGGGTGCAAAAGTCTCTATGGTTCAATAAACAGTCTTGAGCAGGCCTCTGGCTGGCAGGCCAAACAGTTCTCAGTTCCTCAAGCAGTAAAATTAGCTTAACTCAGCTAGGTCACAATTAGTACACAGTAACTGCAGCAGCATCTGCTGGGCTTCTAATCTTCCTTCCTTGGGCTTTCTTAACCTTAGTCAGTCCCTGTCTTATATACTTCCTGGTTATGGCTCCACCTCCTGGCTCACTTCTTCTCCTGTGGAACTAGGGCTCTTAAGGTGGCTCTGGCTATCCACGGAACTATTCTTAAGGGTGAGGGGCAGAGTTCTATAAACCCCCTCACAGTACATCTAATACAGATAACGTATATTATCTGTATTAGCTGTACGTAATCTTTGGTAACTCAACCACTAACTAAAAGCTAGCTATGCTGAAGCTTGGTGACCATTTGGCCACCTACCAAAAATATTGATAGGTAAATTATTTTACTGTTGCGAGTAACCTCAGGATTTCTGTTACCATGTTGCTGAACATCACTGATAGTGGGGATGGGACGACTTTCCTATGAAGAGAGGCTGAGAAGGCTAGGGCTTTTCAGCTTGGAGAAGAGACGGCTGAGGGGAGATATGATAGAAGTGTATAAAATAATGAGTGGAATGGATCGGGTGGATGTGAAGCGACTGTTCACGCTATCCAAAAATAATAGGACTAGAGGGCATGAGTTGAAGCTACAGTGTGGTAAATTTAAAACGAATTGGAGAAAATTTTTCTTCACCCAACGTGTAATTAGACTCTGGAATTCGTTGCCGGAGAACGTGGTACGGGCGGTTAGCTTGACGGAGTTTAAAAAGGGGTTAGATAGATTCCTAAAGGACAAGTCCATAGACCGCTATTAAATGGACTTGGAAAAATTCCGCATTTTTAGGTATAACTTGTCTGGAATGTTTTTACGTTTGGGGAGCGTGCCAGGTGCCCTTGACCTGGATTGGCCATTGTCGGTGACAGGATGCTGGGCTAGATGGACCTTTGGTCTTTCCCAGTATGGCACTACTTATGTACTTATGTACATGGCTAACAGGAAAAGGCTGGACTGGGGAATGAGTGCTGACTGACAGCCAAGTGTTAAAGTACCTGTATATAATTCCAGAATACTGCAACTACTTTACTGTTTAATATGTTACATCATTTTGATTTTTTTTTAATACATAAATCCCTGGAATGTATACAGTGTGCATAATACCATCAGTAACAGAGGTACTGGGGAACGCAGCTAGTAGACAGTGAAGGGGTCCTTCCCTGCTGTGTTCAAAAGTGACCCTACTGTCCCTTTTTTTTTTTTGACCAGTTCTTGTACAGGGGGAGCAGTGTTCCCTCTAAGCTGTGCTATGCATTCAGTCACTGCGTAAAATTCAGAGTAGCTATAAACACAGTTAAACTACAGCTGAACACAAAGGGAAAGCATGCAGAGCATGACTTATGGAATTCTTTCCATCCTCCTTGCAAATATTTATGTATGCGTGCGTATTTTATTAGTAAGGTGTGATCACAATGTAATGCAATGGAAAATTTTTGTTCATGTCAACTCAATCCTTAGAGGGAATATTGCTCTAAATTTTTCTTCTCTACACCTTCCCTGCCCCCCCCCCCTCACTCACCCCTGTGAAAAGTTTAGTACCATACCTCTGTACTCCAGGGTGGTGATACTCTAACTGGCACAGTACCAAAAGCATCAATGCTGGCAGGTGCAGAGCTTTGAGCATCTGCGCATGCCCAAGGCCTGCCAGCTCCCTCTCCTCTGGAGGAGTAGGAAGCAGGCAGGGTTTGAGCATGCACAGATGTTCAAGGCCCCCCCCCCCCCCCCCGCACCCACCAGCATCGATGCTTTTGGTGTTGTGCCAGTTAGAGTTTCGTTGCCCTAGGGCACTAAACACTTTATGTGTGGGGGGGGGGGAGGGGGATGAGGAGGCAGAGAGAAGTGTTGGAGAACATGTGGGAGAAGGTTAGGGAAGGAGAGAAGTGCTGGAGACTATGAGGGGAGGAGAGATATGCTAGGCACCATGGTGGGGGGTTGAGAGGTAGGGAAGGATGCTGCACACTGTAGGGGGAATGACTATGGGATGGTAGATTTGGGAAGGGGAGGTGCTGGAGCTGAGGGAGGAGGAGTGGAGCTTGGCCCCCCGGGCCCCACCAAACAAAAAGTTGTTCCACTGTACCTGATCCCTATTGTCCCTCAATAAATACCAGTTCAATAGCCTTGTTGTCTGTTGAATTCTCAAACATTCAGGGACAGTAGGTTGAATTTCATCCCATGCAGGGCTCCCCTGGAACCAAAAAATAAAATAACACTACCCTTGAGGAAAAAAAAGGGGACTTAAACTTATAACCTTTGGTTCTCTGTTGGTTCCTAGCCAACTGCTCTAACCATTCAGTTATGGTTCAATGTAGGTAGCTATGTGGATCTTTTATACTATGGAAGTCCCTTTGCTGCCACACAGACCTCCATGTCCATGCTTTCTGCCCTTTTCTACTTAAGATGTGTCACTGTCTACAAAGGATGTTCCTTTTGGATGTTTATCAGCAAGTGCATTTGCCAGATAGCCCAGAACAGGATCTGCCAATATTTGTCCTGTTCCATCATTAATGAGACATGGATGTCCAAGTGCTGGCTCCATCTAGCATAAACATGCATGTAAGAAATGGAAAAAATCCAAACTATGAATAGAGCAACACAAGGGACTTGGATGTTTCTGAAGTTCTTCAACCTGTTTTATTTTGACTTTATGTAAATTACAACCCTTGAAAAAATATTTAGATTTCCAAGTTCTACATGCATTGATACACACTGTATCAGACGAGTTCCCACTCAGACAGTTCCCACCCACCAATTCCCCCCGAGACAATTCCTACCTAGGACAATTTCCACCAAGTACTCCACACCCCCCCCCCCCCCCCCCCCCCGGGTCATTTCCCACCCTCCCTAGCCTTTTTTTTTTTTTTTTTTTACCAACCGTAGCTTCCTTCTTGAATCTGGTCCAAAAAGTCTTGGCAGTGCTTTTTTTTTTTTTTTTTAAATGGCATCTGGAACAAGGAGGTTAGAGCAGCATACGGATCTACAGAGGACGTATAATAACAGCATAACGTTTCATAGGTAGAGTAGTAATTTGTTATAAATCGTAATCAGTGAATCATTTTGAGGGACTGAATTAAGTTTAAACCTAGTTTGGGGTGTGGGGGGGGGGCATTACCCCCCCCCCCCCCCACATGAGCTGCAGTTTGTATTTATCTATTGATCTATTTACTTACATTTAGATCCCAGATTAAACATGGATTAGGTTGAAACCTAGTTTGGGGGAGTAGGGGGCATTGCCCCCCCCCCCACATGAACTGCATGTCTGAAAGGGGAAAGGGATGTGCCAAAGATGTTTTGGGGGGGGGGGCAGGGTGAGGAGTGCTGCCCCCCCCCCCCCCAAATGATCTGGAAAAGAAAAGGGAGGGAGATTACTTGCCTTGTGAATTTTGTATTTTTTGGGTTATGGGTGGGAATTGTCCTCCCTGGTGAGGTGGGAATTGGGTCAGTGGGAATTGTCCAGATGGGAATTGGTGGATGGGAACTGTCCAGTTGGGAACTGACCTAGAACCAGTGGTGTGCTGGAGCAGGCTCTCACAGGCTCTCGAGAGCCGTTTGTTAAGTTTTGAAGAATTTTGGGAGTCAGTTCTCCATGGCTACTTTAACTAATGGATCCCAAAATGTGGGCTTGGGCCCCTCCTGAATTCTCTTTTACTTTGCTGGCGAGAGAGAGCCCCCTGTTAACAATTTACCAGCACACCCCTGCCTAGAACCATACATGCCTTTGTAATATTTATTTATTTATGTATTTATTTATTTATTGCATTTGTATCCCACATTTTCCCACCTATTTGCAGGCTCAATGTGGCTTACAGAGTATGGTTATGACATAATCATTTTGTGATAACAGATACAATTCTAATGTTTGAGGATTAGGTAAGGGAAGTTAGATATAATTATTTAATGGTAACAGATACAATTATTAAAGTTTGAAGATTAGGTAAAGGAAGATAGGCGGAAGGTGTTAGGTAGGATATGGGTGAACTGTAATAATTGTGTGGATTGTTGAGGTAGTTTCATAGGCTATGTGTTTTCTTTGTAGGCCTTTTGGATGAGATGTGTCTTCAGAGATTTGCGGAAGTCAGTTATTTCGTCAGTAGCTTTTAGCTCTGTAGGTAGAGCATTCCACAGCTGCGTCCTCAAGTATGAGAAGGTGGTGGCGTGTATCAGCTTGTATTTTAGTCCTTTACAGCTGGGGAAGTGCAGATTGAGAAATTTGCGGGATGATCTTACAGTGTTTCTGGGAGGCAAGTCCACAAGGTTTAGCATGTAGATTGGGGCGTCTGCATTAATGATTTTGTGTACAATCGCGCTACTGCTTTCGACTCCTAACCATGACTCTCTTACTCAACACCCTCACTTATCACCCCTACCACTGCAATTTCCCCACCCCTAGCTGTCTGTTCGTCTGTCCAATTTAGATTGTAAGCTCTGTTGAGCAGGGACTGTCTTGTCATGTTAATTTGTACAGCACTGCGTAAGTCTAGTAGCGCTATAGAAATGTTTAATAGTAGTAGTAGTAGTAGATCTTGAACGCCACGTGTTCTTTGAGTGGGAGCCAATGAAGTTTCTCTCTTAGGGGTTTTGCACTTTCATATTTAGTTTTTCCAAATATGAGTCTAGCGGCGGTATTCTGGGCTGTTTGGAGTTTTTTGATAGTCTGTTCTTTGCAGCCAGCGTAAAGTGCATTACAGTAGTCCAGGTGACTTATTACCATTGACTGTACCAGGGTGCGGAAGATATATCTCGGGAAGAAAGGTTTTATTCTTTTGAGTTTCCACATGGATTGGAATATCTTCTTCGTTGTATTCTTCACATGAGTATCAAGTGTGAGGTTTCGGTCGATGGTCACTCCAAGAATTTTTAGGTTTTGTGCGACGGGAAAAGAACAGTATGGTGTGGTTATTTTGGAGTAGTTGTTTTTATTGTGTTGTGAGGTTAGTACCAGACATTGTGTTTTCTCTGCGTTGAGTTTCAGTTTGAATGCATCCACCCAGGAGTACATGGTTTGGAGGCTTTGGTTGATCTCGTTAGTGATTTCGTTTAAATCATGTTTGAATGGGATGTAAATCGTGACATCATCAGCATATATATAGAGATTCAGGTTTTGATTGGCTAGCAGTTTGGCTAGCGGTATCATCATTAGGTTGAAGAGAGTTGGTGATAGGGGGGATCCTTTGACTACCGCAGGTCTACCCCAGTCGGAATTAAAACATCTTCAAACACATCACAATACTGTGGCAAGGTTTTTTTGTAATGCGTCTCTTTTCAATCACTCCACACTTTTGTTGAAATCTCTGTACTGGCTTCCTATTCATTGGCATACTCACTATTCAAAGTATTATGTTTAGCGTTCAAAGCACTTAATCTTTGTGTTCCATCCTATCTTTCTAATCTTATATTTGCTTACACCCCTAGAAGACAGCTTCGCTCCCTGGATACCCAACACTTGGTGCTTCCCTCACTTAAACTGCCCACTATCTACTAATCTACTAGACACTCTGCTTTTTTCTTCCTGGCACCCAGTCTTTGGAATTCAATACCCCAACCAATGTGTGCCTTGTTCCTTTTTAAACCTTTCATGGTTGCCCTAAAAACATTCTTTGAACAAGCCTTTTCTCCACCTTAGGGTTGATATTTTCTGGGATGGTTATCTGTTGTTTTGGTTCAGTTTTATGTTTTAATATTGTATTTTTAATAGCTTATTTTATTTTCATTTTTATGACTCAATGCTCTTTGTCCTTGTCTCTTTCCTGTCAAGAATGGTGTTCGTTTTCTTATTTAGTATATAGTCAGTACACAGCTTTGACCTGTCCAGGAAAGGCGGTATAGAAAGTCTGTTAATAAACTATGTGTGTGTGGGAACAGAAGACATTTCATATCATCAAAAGTTTACATTGGGAGTCAGGTGAAAGAGTAGCTTCATAGTCAGAGCAGGCTGCAGTGAACCAGACCTGAGAAGGTGGTGGTTATGGGGTTAGTGGTTTAAGTCCCACTGCAACTTTTCTTCCTTAACATTCTGTCTCTATTGTCAGCCCGCCAGGGACAGGAACATACTTCCAGTGATTTCCCTTACTGCATTCATTGGAGAACTGGTCAGTACCAGCACTTTTCTCTTACCTGGATGTGACAAGTTCCAGGCATAATTGCAGACATCCACATCCATCTTTTATTTAATTTTATTTAATCAAATTTTTATTCAGTATGATCCTACGTTCTTGGAGGATTACAAAGATCACATACATAATAATAAAAACACATAATAAAACACATCACTAAGACATGGATGTCCCTTCCCCGTCTGCAAATGGGATTGGACATCCACCTTTGGATCCCCTCCCCATACCCATTCAAAGCATGTCCAGACCAAGCTCCCTTGTCCTGTGGTCCAACAGCAGTTGTAGACTTCTATATCCTGACTTCATTAGAGGATCTGGATGTCCATCCAATATGGATATCTATATGGTTGGTTTCAGATGGGCCAAACAAGAGCTAAAATAAGTATTTGGCCCTCAGCACGCAAGCCCTTACCGCCATACAGAGTGGGTGGCAGTAAGTGTTCACATGGTTAGGTATTTATTATGGGTGTGCAGGAAAGTAAAACGAGCACATCGCTATTACAAGAAGAAATACAAATAAACCATGTGTAGCACTGTGGTAAAACTGGCCTTTGCACACAGCAAAGATACACCAAAGGGTACATTAAGGCCCCCTTTTACCTCAGCTTGATAAGAGGGCCTCCAACTTTGGAGCATAATCCTTACAATATAGAGTCGAGTTTTTTGTTGATAGCTTCACCCGAGACATAACTGAATTACACAAGAGATGGATATATATCAAAATTAAAAAAAAAAAAAGTATATATATATATACACTAGTATAAAAGGCCCGTTTCGGTAGGCAATGAAACGGGCGCTAGCAAGGTAATTTCCCCCCCCCCCCCCCCGCAGCGTCCTTCCTGTCTCCTCTGCCCCCCCTGCAGCGACCCATCTGGTCTCAGGACCCCCTCCCCACCAACCCTCCTCTGCCCCTGCAGCCACGCATGTGCAGCAGCTCTCCTCTGCTCCCCCTGCAGCCACCCATGTCCAGCGACTCTCCTCTCCCCCTGTAGCCACCCATGTCCAGCAAACCTCCTCTCCCCCTGCAGCCACCCATGTCCAGCGACCCTCCTCTCCCCTGCCCCCCTGCAGCCACCCATGTCCAACGACCCTCCTCTCCTTTCCCCTTGCCCCTCCTGTAGCCACCCATGTCCAGCGACCCACCTCTCTCCCCTGCCACCCCTGCAGCCACCCATGTCCAGTGACCCTCCTCTCCCCCTGCCCCCCCTGCAGTGTCCCTTCTGTCTCCCCTGTCCTCCCCTGCAGCCATCCATCTGGTCTCAGGACCCCCTCCCCAACTCCCTCTTCCCTGCCCCCCCCCCCCCCGCAGCCACCCATGTCCAGCGACCCTCCCCTCCCCCCTCGGCGCATTACCCAAGCCCCAACCCCCCCCTCGGGCACATCAACCCCCTCGCCACCTGCAGCCGCCAATACTAACGCTGTCTGACCGCTGCTGCGTCTCCTGTTGAGCAGCAGCGGCCGGTACAAAAAGAAAAAAGTAAAAAAAAGATTTTAAACCTGAAACACGGCTCTGTAGACAGCCATCTGGCATTGGCTGTCATCTCTGCAGACGCTCCTCCTCTCCCTTCTGACGTCGCTGCCCTCCTCCGGGGTCTTCCTGCAGGGGCAGTGACGTGGAGGGGAGAGGAGGGGAGAGGAGGAGCGGCTGCAGTGACGACAGCCAATGCCAGATGGCTGTCTACGGAGCCGCGTTTCAGGTTAAAAATCTTTTTTTTGGCTTTTTTCTTTTTGTACCGGCCACTGCTGCTCCACAGGAGAAGCCGCAGTGGCCAGACAGCGTTAGTATTGGCGGCTGCGGGTGGCGAGGGAGTTGATGTGCCCGAGAGGGGGAGGGGTAGGGGCTTTGGTGATGCGCCGGGGGGAGGGTCTTGGGTGATGCGTCGAGGGGGTAGGGGCTTGGGTGCTGCGCAGGGGCTTGGGTGTTGCGCCGAGGGGGGGGGCACTGACAGCTGTTTCCCTACTCCTCCCCTTGCCTTGGAATCAGCTGTCAGTGACATCACTGACGTCAGTGCATTCTAAACTGCCTAGCAGACCACCTCCGAGGGAGTCACGGTACCAGGCACATTAGAACGTTGGAGGTGAGAATTATTATATAGGAAATATATATATATATATATATATATATATATATATATATATATATATATATATAATCCAAAATAAAATCAACATGTTCCAAAACAAAGTTACAGCATCTTGCTTTTCAGATAAATTAACTCAAACATCCTATATAATAAAAAGCACCGCCAACGTTCTGAAGCTGACTCCGTGGCAGTGAAGCCTTGAAGCACGAACTGCTGTATCCATCTCCTGTATTGACGTCACGTACTTCCGGGTTCGTCACAAACAGCACTGACAAACCACAAGAAGGGAACGTTGCAGAGTTGCCAGGCAAAAGGAATGCGATGTCACAAGCATGAGGGTGTCGTCGTCCCTCCCGTCTTTCTTCCCTCCCTTCCAGTTCAAGGCCCCCTCCCTCCAAATTTTAAAAGTCATCTTCACTTACCACGTCGGGTTTACGGTGGCTGGCAGCAGCAGCGGTAAAAGGCGTGCAGGCTCGGCCCTTCTCTCTCTCTCAGCTCTGGTCCCGCCCTTGCGGAAACAGGAAATCAGGGCAGGACCAGAGCTGAGGGAGAGAGAAGGGCCAAGCCTGCACGCCTTTTACCACTGCTGACTGCCGCTGTAACCCCGACGTGGTAAGTGAAGATGACTTCTAAAATTCGGAGGGAGGGGTGCTGGAACTGGAAGGGAGGGAGGGATGACGACCCTGGAACTTGGAGGGAGTGACCCTGGAACTTGGAGGGAGGGGGGAACAACCCTGGAACTTGGAGGGAGGGAGGGATGACCCTGGAACTCAGAGGGAGGGAGGGAGTGACCCTGGAACACGGAGGGAGGGAGGGAGGGGACGACCCTGGAACTCAGAGGGAGGGAGGGAGGGGAAGACCGACCCTGGAACTCGGAGGGAGGGGACAACCACACTCTCATTCTCACACACTCACACTCACACACACACACACACACACACACACTCTCTCTCTCTCTCTTTCTCTCACAGACACACTCGCACCCAGCAGTCTCACTCTCTCTCTGTCACACACACACACTCACTTGCACATTCACTCTCTCTCTCTCACACACACACTCTCTCAAACGTACACACTCCGAGAAAAATCTTGCTAGCGCCCGTTTCATTTGTGTCAGAAACTGGTCTGTTTTACTAGTGATACTAGGAAAAAATGCCCGTTTCTGAGCGGAATGAAACAGGCGCTAGCAAGGGGCCCCCTCCCTCCGTCCCTCGAAGCTACTTGCCTTGTTCGCTGTGGGCCGTTTCGGCCCTCGAGTGTCAATAGCTCCGCCCTCGACGTCATGACGTTTTGACGCTTGACGCGAGGGCGGTGCAGACACTCCAGGGCACACTGGATATCTCGGGCGCCTCAACTTCCGTGGAGCCTTCAGAACGTTGGGGTTGCCTTTTATATATATGATATAATATTCTTCATGATATAATATTCTGCACAAAAACAATGAACATATATCAAAACCTTTGCAAATTAGGAGAAAAGCAATATAATAATATAATATAACAATATAATAATGATAGCTACATTCAGTGGGGAAATGAAAAACAAAAGTTAACAAATACATCAAAGCAATTATTACAAAATCAGGAAGGGGGAGGCGGAGTGAAATGATTCAGGCAAGATGGTGCTGTATGGCTGCAGTGGCTAGGCACACTTCTACCAGCTCCAGCACCACCACGGCCAGCCCATCAATAGAGGTCATCATTTCCCACGTCTCTATTAACAGCTCCCTGGCAATAGGGGGCTGGCCATGAGGGCCAGTATGAGGGTCTGGGCGTTGTGGCTACTGGGGTCCCCTTTAGTAGCGTAGCCAGGTTGAGGGCATGGGGGAGCAGAGAATGTACTGCTGATGACGCCAGCTCATATTTTAAATGCCCAGTCTCTCTCTCATGTACCCCCATCTTCGCCCAGTCTCTCTTTCTATGATACCTCCCCCCAACCTTCACCTAGTCTCTCTCTCTCATGTATCTCCTGCTCCTAGCCTTCACCCAGTCTCTTTCTCAAAGCTTGCAACCTATTCCCCTCACCTGGCTGACTTCAGATGCTGAAGAAACAGCATATTTCCTGCTTCTCTGATGTGACTCGGATCTCTGTAAGCTTAAGCCAAGCAGTTCAAGAAGTTTGGTTTGGTCTGGCTGTTTTTCTGAAGCACCACAACCACAAACCATTCAGGAGCATTAAATCCCCCACACCAGAGTGCAATATTTATGTGCCATGGTGACTTGGTGCCAGGGGTTTGTTGAGCCCTGACTTATGTCATTTTTCATAACTAGCTGCCAAGCCAAATAGCAGCACTTGGTGGGCCAGGTTCTAGCTTGTGGGCCGAGTGTTGGACAAGCCTGATACAGCTGATTGTGGTCGGTCTGTGGTCTATACATACATTCAGCACCGCTGACTACCCAGATAGTGGCACCAAATATTTGTGTTTTTAAAAATATGCATTTATAAAAACCTGCTGACCACTGTGGCTGAAGATTGACCTGTTTGTGTAGTATATATATTTTTGGACCACCCAGAACATTCCCCTTTGAATTTGTATGTCCTCTGGCAATTCTTTGAGTAAACAGCCAGATTCTAAAATTTGCACTTATGCACAGATAAAATCTACACATGTAAATACTGCTATTCCAAACAGAATTTCCAGGCAAAGTTTCTAAAATGACCTCCAAAGATTCATATTTCCAACTGTAACATGCATTACAAATCCACTGAAAACTAATCCTCTGACATGAACATTTGATGATTATTATATTACAAGAGAAAGTGGAACAGCAAAGGGAGTTAATATTGGCTTTTTTTCTCCTAGATATTTAGCCAGAGCTTTCCAAACCTGTCCTGAGAATACCACTGCCAGTTGGGTTTTCAGGATATCCACAATGAATATGCATGAGATCAAATTTGTGAATATTGAGTCTCCAGTGCATGATGATTGATTTCATGCATATTCACTGTAGATATCCTTGAAACTCAACTGACAGGGTTTCCTCAGGATAGGTTTGGGAAACTGCATTTAAAGATACAGTAGGACTGATATTTCTATACAGCAGAGAGGTTAAAGAATTTAACTGCAATATCAAACATTTAATGATGCAAATATAATGTCTGATTTTACTAAACTTCACCCCCACCCATATACACGCAGAATAGGAGAATATCAGTTCCATAGATGAAAAAACGTAATCATTCTCATGTCTAATAAATTATTGTAATCAGGAAGTATCTCAGAGTTGAGTTACCAAAGTTCTATTATAGCTTTTTCCTCTCACAATTGCAAACCATGGGGAAAAGCTCGTGGTTCCTCTCCATAAAGAGCTTTGTCTCTCAGATACTCTTCCAGGCATTCAACGACATAGTCATCCACACGGACATCAAACTTATTGACAAATAAATGATGCTGCTGAAGCATCCAGTGGAGATCTCCAGCCCCATTAATACAGACGGACCGTCGCACAATACCTGTGCATTGCGGATAAGCTGCCCCTTTACTTATATTTCCATCATTTCCAGCCCATTTCTGTAGCCTTGCAATTGCATTTGAGTCTGAAAGGTCATATTTTTCATGGTATGGAGAAGATCCAGGGACACCGGGCATTCGATTTAGTGTTGCCCACAGGTGTTCTTCCGGCATATGGGTATCCTTTGACCATTCTATTAGCTTTTGCACTTCAGGATTTTCCAATACGTACTTCACAAATTCTCTTGTTACCAAAAAATAAGCACTTCCAACAAACAATGGAGAACTGATTGGTGGAGGACCCTTTGTAATATCAGTTTTCTCTATAGATGCACTACTAGTTTTATAAGCAAACTTCCAACGAACTTCTTTACCTCCTGGCTTTTCAGACTCTAAGCTGTTCTTACCATTCAATACCTTCAGGGCTCTGACTATCTCAGCATTGGTTTTTATTGGGAAGTCAGTGCCACAAGTGTTTATCAGATATCTCCAGGGCACTGCACTTTTCAGCAGATCCTCCATGCAGTTCAGATCAGCTTGAGCCCTGAACCATGATGTGTAAACCAGTTTTTCTAACTTGGATGCTATAAATACATTTTTAAAACAAGAAACAATGGCTCGAACAGCTTTCTTGTATATCTCAGGAGACTTTTCATCCACATGGACACAGTAGATATTCTGAGGGTTGTAAATTGCCCTCAAAAGTCTTTCAAACATTTCAATTTGTTCATGGATAGCCATGGAATATGCAATGGGAAAATTCTCTTCCTCTTTGCTTAGTGGAAAAGGAATAAACTTCCGGCTTGTCTTGTAATGCTCACAGTCTTTAGTAAAGTTCAAATAGTCCATTTCGTTTACACGCAGCTCCTTATTGCTAGCATTCTTTTGGAGCAAAAGTGCCCATTGCACCGCTTGTTGATCTCCTTTTATTATTTTGGAACAGTTGGTTTGATCTCTGGAAGACAATTTCATTGAGGTGAAGAATTGGGTCTTGCAGTACCTGTTTCTCAGATTGTTTGCCTCTTGGTGCAGATCATCCAGGCCACATGGTTGAAAAATGTATTTAAGCGCTATGATGGCAATTGAAAGCAGTCCAAGAAACAAGAAATAGTGATTCCGTCTCATTAAAAGCTTTCTCCAACTCATTTTTCAAATTCATATGATTTGCAGTTTTTGTTTTATATCTGTTGTTTGTATTTTTCTCTAGTCCATATGCTGTGATAGGGAAGCTCCTTCTGGTGAGCTTCTCCTATACACACTCTGGTATTCCCTTTCAGATTTTTCTGTGTCCTCAATAAAACCTAGCCCCTCCCCTGCTCCACTTAAATGGGGTGTGCTTCTAGGGATCTTCTCTGCCTTTTAAGCACAGAGCTGGCAAGAAGTGCACAACTGAAGCCAGTTTAAATGAACGACCATAATACAAATTTATTATAAATCATGTGGTAAAGCCTAATACCAACTCACTACAGTTCAAAACATAAAAAATATTATTCATGCCTTACAGAAATGCACATGGTGCCATGAGGCACAAAGACACAATGGGCACCAGTTTCTACCTTACTCAAACAGGACTTTCTGACTCTCCTGAATCAGTGCTACAGTCCTTTATGCTCTGCTTGCAGCTCAACAGAACTCCTGAGTTCCTTCTGCCCCTTCCCCTTTCAGACAAACCCTCATCTCTTTAGTACCAACAAGGTTGCCTGTTTCTTTAGGAGAGTTAAATACAATATTCTAACAAATATTTTCACAAACAGCTTAACTAGCCCTGCTAACATTTCTCTCTTGTTTCATAGGAGAATTAGGCTATATGGTAGTCCTTTCCCTCTAACCAGCAATCTTTTAGAACAATGCCCTTCTACAGCTTTTCTTCAACCAAACACTTTATTTCTAACAAAGACCATAACAAACAACTAAGCCTGACAGAGTAAGGGTGCAAAAGTGTAGTGCTTTGGAATTGTTTTGTTAAAGGGGGAGAGATACCACATAGTCTGATCCTCTGTTATTGGGAAAGGAGAGATAAAAGGTTATTTCACAGGTGGGCAACCTTGGTTGGGTTTTCAGGATTTCCACAATATGCCTGAGATCTATTTGCATGCACTGCTGCCATTGTATGCAAATAGATCTCATGCATATTCATTGTGGAAATCCTGAAAACATGACTGGGTTGCCATCCTCGAGGACCAAGGTTGCATACCCGTGAAATAAGCTTTTATCCCCCCTTTCTCAATAACAGAGGACCAGACTATCTGGTATCCCTCCCCTTTTAATAGACAATTCCAAAGCACTACACTTTTGCATCCTTACTCTGTCAGGCACTTAAACACTTTCATAACACTGCACAAACAGGCTTAACTTAACCTAGCTATTACAGGACACTCCTCTCTTTGACTCTCTCACTGTCAGAATTTTTGCCTTGAAGGATTAATACTTCTATCCCTTTAGCCCTACCTGGGTTCTGACCTCACAGGCTGCCGTGGCTTCCTTTGGCTGTGGTTCTCCCTGTTCCTCAGGAGTACAAGCAAGTGCTAGCTGGGTTCACATGAAATGTTTCCTGACTCCTCCTTCCCCTCTTCAGGTGCCTCTGCCTCTGCTTGACTAGAAATAGCCAGACTTCAGAGGGGACAGCTCAAAGCCTAGCTCTGCTTCTGGCCAGAGGGCTTCTTCTCTTCAGCTAGAAGTATCTTTTCTTCTCCTCTTCTTTCTTTTTAAATTCCTTTCTTTCTGAGTCAGCTTCTCCGGCTTCTCTCATTACAGCCCTCCTGGCTTCAGAGCATATGGGCTTATGGCAGTGTTTCTCAACTTTTATTCTGTTGTTACACTCGTGACGGACAAGGTTCATGTATGTGACACACTGTTTCATTGTTTAACTCTTAGTATGAATTTGCCTATCCCATATCAAAAGCTGTATACAACACATCAGTTTCAGATTTCTCACTTGCCATACAACAAAAAATATATATATACTCAGCTTCTAATGTCACCTCAGTAACAGCAACACAAAATTCCTCCACTGCCAGATACTGTGAAGCAACACAAAAACCTACAAATATGCTACTCAATCTATATAGCAAATAGAATCTATGGATGGCAGACCTGCAACATTTTCTGTTGGGGCTGAAGGCAGCAGTTATTATTGGGGGTAGTGGGGAAGCAGAAATACAGTGGTGGAAATAAGTATTTGATCCCTTGCTGATTTTGTAAGTTTGCCCACTGACAAAGACATGAGCAGCCCATAATTGAAGGGTAGGTTATTGGTAACAGTGAGAGATAGCACATCACAAATTAAATCCGGAAAATCACATTGTGGAAAGTATATGAATTTATTTGCATTCTGCAGAGGGAAATAAGTATTTAATCCCTCTGGCAAACAAGACCTAATACTTGGTGGCAAAACCCTTGTTGGCAAGCACAGCGGTCAGACGTCTTCTGTAGTTGATGATGAGGTTTGCACACATGTCAGGAGGAATTTTGGTCCACTCCTCTTTGCAGATCATCTCTAAATCATTAAGAGTTCTGGGCTGTCGCTTGGCAACTCGCAGCTTCAGCTCCCTCCATAAGTTTTCAATGGGATTAAGTCTGGTGACTGGCTAGGCCACTCCATGACCCTAATGTGCTTCTTCCTGAGCCACTCCTTTGTTGCCTTGGCTGTATGTTTTGGGTCATTGTCGTGCTGGAAGACCCAGCCACGACCCATTTTTAAGGCCCTGGCGGAGGGAAGGAGGTTGTCACTCAGAATTGTACGGTACATGGCCCCATCCATTCTCCCATTGATGCGGTGAAGTAGTCCTGTGCCCTTAGCAGAGAAACACCCCCAAAACATAACATTTCCACCTCCATGCTTGACAGTGGGGACGGTGTTCTTTGGGTCATAGGCAGCATTTCTCTTCCTCCAAACACGGCGAGTTGAGTTCATGCCAAAGAGCTCAATTTTTGTCTCATCTGACCACAGCACCTTCTCCCAATCACTCTCGGCATCATCCAGGTGTTCACTGGCAAACTTCAGACGGGCCGTCACATGTGCCTTCCGGAGCAGGGGGACCTTGCGGGCACTGCAGGATTGCAATCCGTTATGTCGTAATGTGTTACCAATGGTTTTCGTGGTGACAGTGGTCCCAGCTGCCTTGAGATCATTGACAAGTTCCCCCCTTGTAGTTGTAGGCTGATTTCTAACCTTCCTCATGATCAAGGATACCCCACGAGGTGAGATTTTGCGTGGAGCCCCAGATCTTTGTCGATTGACAGTCATTTTGTACTTCTTCCATTTTCTTACTATGGCACCAACAGTTGTCTCCTTCTCGCCCAGCGTCTTACTGATGGTTTTGTAGCCCATTCCAGCCTTGTGCAGGTGTATGATCTTGTCCCTGACATCCTTAGACAGCTCCTTGCTCTTGGCCATTTTGTAGAGGTTAGAGTCTGACTGATTCACTGAGTCTGTGGACAGGTGTCTTTCATACAGGTGACCATTGCCGACAGCTGTCTGTCATGCAGGTAACGAGTTGATTTGGAGCATCTACCTGGTCTGTAGGGTCCAGATCTCTTACTGGTTGGTGGGGGATCAAATACTTATTTCCCTCTGCAGAATGCAAATAAATTCATATACTTTCCACAATGTGATTTTACGGATTTAATTTGTGATGTGCTATCTCTCACTGTTACCAATAACCTACCCTTCAATTATGGGCTGCTCATGTCTTTGTCAGTGGGCAAACTTACAAAATCAGCAAGGGATCAAATACTTATTTCCACCACTGTAGGAACCAGTTATGGGGGATTTCAAGAACCTGACTCAAGATTGCTGGTCTTCCCAGCTTTCAGGCACTAATCGATGTACAGGAAATTCAGGCTTGCTGTCTATACCACATTTTTTGTGACATACCTCCCACCTCTTGGGGAAATACCAGTGTGTCTCAAAACGCTGTCCGAGAACCACTGACTTAAGGGAAAAGTAGTCCTAACTGCTTGTGAAGGGATACAAACTTTAAGTATGCCTGAACTTGTATCTAGAATATTCCCTGGTTTTTTTTCCATTTTTGCTCCTACCTAGGCAGCTGCATCTGGGCTGCACAGCACACTACACTACATAACAATGAACACGAGAAGCCACATTGTTGTAGATACTGTAGTTACACCATCAGGGTTGGGAAAATAGCACCCTTTTGCCAAATTCCAAGTTGTTAATAATTTCTCCAAGGATATCTTCCTTCACATAGCATAATTCTCCTTGTAACCCTGGTTGGAATCACAGGGTAATAAAGGCAGACCACAGAACATAAGCTTTCTCTTATAAAGTTCCAACCTAAAATATTTAATCACTAGTAGAAAAGGCCCGTTTCTGAGACCAATGAAACGGACGCTAGCAAGGTTTTCATTGGAGTGTATATGTTTGAGAGAGTGTGTGTGAGAGTGAGTGAGTGTGTGTGAGAGAGAGAGACAGAGTGAATGTATGTGTGTGTGTGTGTGACATAGAGTGAGGCTGTCTGTTTGAGATTGTGTGTGTGAGAATGAGAGTATGTGCATGAGAAAGAATGAGAGTGTGCGGCAGGGCCCCCCCCTACCTCCCTCCCTCCGTCTCCTGCCCTCCTTCCCCCTCCACCCTGTCTCACCTCCCCCTGTCCTTCCCCTCCACCTCCCCTTTTTCCTCCCCTCCCCCCTCTGTGCTTCAGGGTCATGGCCCCCCTCCCACTGCCACGTTCAAGCTCCCTCCCACGTTGAGGCTGCCTGCGTGCCTGCCTGCCTCCCTCCCATGTTCATGCTGGCTCGCTCCCTCCCTCCCTCCTTCGTTCATGCTACTTTCCTCCGTCGCTTCCTGCTCCGCTCTTGATGTCATGGCATTTTGACGCAAGGGCGTGGCGAAAATGACCCCTTCTGTTGCTGATGCTGCTCCCTTCTTGGTTCAGCGATCCCTTCACTATTAGTGTTCCACCCTCGACATCATCACGGTTTGATGCTAGGGTGGGGCAAAGCGACATGGTGAGTTGGATGGCTTCACCACTTCGAACTGATGAACCGTTCACTGAAGCCGGAAGCTTCAGAACATTGAGGGTGCGTTTTATTATAGTAGATCATTGCCTCCACAAAGCAGCAATTGTAACACAACATAGTAAATGACGGCACATAAAGACCTGAACGGTCCATCCAGTCTGCCCAACAAGTAAAGAACAATTTGAAGCTCTTAGTTCCATGGTATGATGATTTGTCACTTTTACTGTTCTTTGACCTGACTTGATCTGGAGAAAGATAGACTCTCTTAGCTTTGTCCTGGACCATACAAAGATGACCTTATAAATCATTGTCTTGGCTTTGGTTGGCTGCATGGCCCAGTTCAGAACTGTTACTTGTTTTGTTTCTGCATCTAGAAGGAAAATGGAGCTGTCAGGTAATATAATCCTAAACTGTACTAAAATGTGGATTTCAATGCCATAAATTATTTCATGTTAACTCCTTGCACACTAGTGATTTGCACCTAGGATTTACTTTAGCAATGTTAGACTAAAAGGAAGTAAGTACTGTGGCTTTTCTGTGCTGCTCCCTTTTCACTCCTTCTGTGAAAACTTCTACCAAATTGCAAATATTCAGAAACAAAAAGCAATAGCATCTAGCCTGCCATGATTCTGTCCTCAGGTTGTGTCCAAACACCTGGGATACAGAATTTTGCCTTTTCTTACTCTTCTATATGTTACATCTTTGCTTTACCCTTCGCTATCAATTATAATGTTCTATTACGTATTGTGTTGACATTGTAAATAGTATACCATGCCATACTTTGTATTATTTTTGAATATTTTTATTGCTGTAATTGTCTATTGCTCATGCTTACTGTACACCGCCTTGAGTGAATTCCTTCCAAAAGGCGGTAAATAAATCCTAATAAATAAATAAATAAATAAATATTCTGTTTTTCCAGAAAACCTCCCAATAACCAAAAACATTATGCAATGACTAAACCTAGAACGCAGCACGATAATGAGAAATAGGAAAAGTACAGGATTTAATCTCTAATTGACATCTTTCCCAAAGTCCTGGCAGAAGAAAGAAAAAAGGAAAAGATATGTCTGACAATATCTTAGATGTGCTTATCTCCAACAAGAATAGGAAGCTGCACACCATGGTCTTTCGGAAAACAACAGATAGAAACACATTTTTGGATTACAGAAGTTGTCATGCAAAGAAGCTGAAAGACAGTTTACCTTTTTCCCAATTTATACACTATAGACGGATATGCTCAGAAGATACAGAATATCGAGAGAAAGCTAAGGAATTAGGTATTAGACTGATGAATAAGGGGGTACCCTGAAGAGATAATCCACAAGGCATACAGACGGGCCAAATACAATAATCGGAACTATCTTTTCATGCAGAGACACAAAGAGAAGACAACTGACAATGAACCAATTACGTGTGTGTTACGTCACAGTAACATGTCCAGAAAGGTTGCCAAAATAATCAGAAGAAATTGGCACGTAATACAAACACTACCTGGGTTAGATAAAACAGAGCTGAGGTTGTCTTTTAGTAGGGGACGGAACTTGAAAGAGATTGTATCACCCACAGTTTTGAGACAACCATTGACAGAACATGTGAGCGAGAAAGGTCACACCAAGTGTGGTAACTGTAATATGTGCATGATGATGCTGGAAACAAAAGAATTAATAGATCCACAATCCAACAGGATATATAATTTACACCACAGCACATCTTGCACTTCGGAATAGGTAGTTTATTGCATTATTTGTTTATGCAACAAACTATATATAGGTCAGACGTCCAGAAGACTGTCCACGAGATTAGTGGAACACAAAAGCAATGTTAATACTAACAAAATGACAGCTCTGTTAGCAGCGTACTGCATTCAAGAAGGACATGCATTTGAAACTTTAAAGTGCTTAGTACTCCAACATCTTAGATGGAACGTAGGTGGAGGTGACAAGAAACTCCGCTTATTACAACAAGAGCAACGGTGGATTCATCGGTTGAATACTTTACATCCATTAACACCAAAATTGAATGGAATCAATTCTTTTGAAGCAACTTACCTGCAATTCTTTTCAATCAATTCTTTTGAATCAATTCTCCTGCATGATTAACATCAATTAAGACTGACCACGTCAATCTACACGTGGGTCAGGATGTCATCTCCCCATTGGCGAACCACATTTTGAATGACGTTTAGCGTTTGACATCAGGCTTTTTAAAGGGAAGCCATGTTGCTTGCAGTTGAGAGATAGTAAGAACTGCAGCATTCAGTTTAAGGAAATTGTGAGTTTCACATGGAGGTCCCTGCATTCTGAATGAGTGATGCGACTACATTAGCGTTATGTATTTTTCAGGAACCACAGCATTGGTTATAGGCGGTCGATACCACGGACCCTGAGTCAGTCATCAAAACTCGGGCCGAAGTCGGGCCGTGGAGGGTGTGAGACACGACTACAAAGCTGTTGAGATAAGTGCAACTTAGAACCGTTAAGAGGAAAATGGGAAGCTCAGGTCAGGATGTTCAGAATTATACAAAAGACCCTGCTGAACATGGAATCTTCAATCCGTTCAGAACTCTGGTGCGCGTCTTATTTTCCGCCAGAGCTGATATGCTCATATCACCCCTCTCCTCAAGTCACTTCACTGGCTTCCGATCAGGTACCGCATACAGTTCAAGCTTCTCCTACTGACCTACAAATGCACTCAATCTGCATCCCCTCATTACCTCTCTACCCTCATCTCCCCTTACGCTCCTACCTGAAACCTCCATTCACTGGACAAATCCATCTTTTCAATACCCTTCTCCACCACCGCTAACTTCAGGCTCCACCCTTTCTGCCTCGCCTCACCCCATGCTTGGAATAGACTTCCTGAACCCATACGCCAAGCCCCCTCCCTGCCCATCTTCAAATCCTTGCTCAAAGCCCACTTCTTCAATGTCGCTTTTGGTACCTAACCATTATACCTCTATTCAGGAAATCTTGACTGCCCCAATTTGATTGTCTGTACATTTTGTCCTTTAGATTGTAAGCTCCTTTGAGCAGGGACTGTGTTAAACTGTGTTAAACTGTACAGCGCTGCGTAACCCTAGTAGCGCTTTAGAAATGTTAAATAATAAAATATGCTCAGAAGCATACAAGTGTACATAATGTACACCCAGATCATCCGTTATAAAAGCTCACAAGCACAGGAAAACAACAGCTCCACTCCAGACTTTATACATGTAAATGCCAGAATCTATATGGGTAGACAACAGTTTTGCAATGTACATATGTATCTGTTGGCACTTACATGAATGTATGTCATATTTTAACAAGTGCAGGTGACAACCAAAAGGACATTGATGCCACTGGTGTTACATGAAAAGATGGCTTTATTAAATTCCAGATGTTGAATATAAATTATAATGACTAATAAACCTGTTAATAAAAGGTCACTACAATTTATATTCATCACCTGGAATTTAAAAAAAAACATTTATTTTGGCACACCAGTGGTGTTAGTGTCTTCTTGGTTGTTACTGCTGCTTTTGTTCTATCTGTGGAGACAGTTTGTCCTCTTCTTACATAGTAACATAGTAAATGATGGCAGATAAAGACCTATACGGTCCATCCAGTCTGCCCAGCAAGATAAACTCATTTACATGGTATGTGATACTTTATATGTATACCTGAGTTTGATTTGCCGTTGCCTTTCTCAGGGCACAGACCATAGAAGTCTGCCCAGCACGGTTCTTGTACTAAAGGTTCTGAAGCTAATGTCAAACCCCTTAAAATTTACACTCCAGCCCATCCCTATCTATTCAGTCACAATCAGGGCATAGACCGTAAAAGTCTGCCCAGCTCCCATTTTGTTTCCCAATTATTTATTTATTTGTTACATTTGTATCCCACATTTTTACACCTATTTGCAGGCTCAATGTGGCTTACATAGTACCGGAGAGGCCTTTGCAGGCTCCAGTGTGAACAAATACAGGGTGGTGATGTGGTAAGATCAAGTTCATGTGGCACAGCCACTTTAGGGAATCGGAGAACAGAAGAGTTGTGTTATGTCCATTACGTGCTTTAGTTTGGTTGTGTTGCAGAGATTAGGCATTTAAGTTGGATCGGTAGGGTATGCCTTTTTAAACAGGTTGGATTTTAGTGATTTTCGGAATTTTTGGTGGTCATACGTCATTTTCAAGGCTTTTGGTAATGCGTTCCACAGTTGTGTGCTTATGTAGGAAAAACTTGATGCGTAAGTTGTTTTGTATTTTAAGTCCTTTGCAGCTCGGATAGTGCAGATTTAGATAAGATCGTGTTGATTCAGATGTATTTCTAATTGGTAGGTCAATCAAGTCTGTCATGTAACTCGGTGCTTCTCCATAGATGATTTTTACCAGCATCGCCACCCAATCTCCACTAAGATTCCACGGAACCATTCCTTCTAAACAGGATTCCTTAGTGTTTTTCCCACGCATGTTTGAATTCCATTATCGTTTTCATCTCCTTCACCTCCCACGGGAGGGCATTCCACATATCCACCACCCTCTCCGTGAAAAAATACTTCCTGACATTAGTCCTGAGTCTGCCCCCTTTCAACCTCAATTCATGTCCTCTAGTTCTACTGCCCTCTCGTCTCCGAAAAAGGTTTATTTGCGGATTAATACCTTTCAAATATTTGAACATCTGTATCATGTCACCCCTGTTTCTCCTTTCCTCTAAGGTATACATGTTCAGGTCAGCAAGTCTCTCCTCATACAGTTTGCAACGCAAATCCCATACCATTTTGTAGCTTTTCTTTGCACTGCTTCCAGTCTTTTTACATCTTTAGCAAGATACGGCCTCCAAAACTGAACACAGTACTCCAAGTGGGGCCTCACCAACGACTTGTAGGGGGGCATCAACACCTCCCTTTCTTCTGCTGGTTATGCCCCTCTCTACGGAGCCTAGCATCCTTCTGGCCACAGCCGTCGCCTTGTCGCATTGTTTCTTCAGCTTTAGATCCTCAGACACCAACACCCCAAGGTCTCTCTCCTGAGTCAAGCTTACTAATCTCTCCCCTCCTATTCAGTGTCTCTCTTTTGGGTTTCTGCACCCCAAGTGCATCACTCTACACTTCTTGGCATTACATTTTAACTTGACAGTTATATAGAAACCTATCAATTTGTCATATATGTAAATGAATCATGTTACTCTTTGAGATAAAACAATATGTGATAGTGCTCAGAGATTAGTGCCTGTATTTCAGCTATATAGCAGCTTGTACCAGTGCACTATTACCCGTCCATCATTGCGCTGCAGGTCCCTACCTCCTTTCCTGCCTATGCACAGTTAAAATGCAGCGATTTAACAAACTGTACTAGATCATTTTAAATCGGATAACTTATCTTGTCGTGATGTTTGTTGGTCTTCTCACAGTGACGGGTGTGCTACTAGATAACCGCTCTGAGCTGATGCTCTTGGTCTCTTTTTTTCTATTTTTCTTATGCTTGAGTGCTGTTTCCTTAGCCCCAAATTATTACTCTCAGATTATCGTTCTCAACATGCCTGCATGTGAAAGATGCTATTATTATAATTGTCTAATACATTTATCATAGCATCTTTCACAATCCATTTATTTTTATCTATAATTGTTGCTTGTCCCTCCCATCGGTACTTGCTTTTACATTTTGTTTTCACCTTTTTAATACTGCTCCTATTACATCGTAGTCCTAACCCAACACTGCCCCTAGTGTATTAAAAGAGTTACTAAACCTATTTCCTAAAGACTAGGGCGTTTTTCCAATAATGACGTCAGTACACGTAACCCAAATGGAGTATTTCAAGAACCTACAACCACTTGCACAAGTTTTTATGCTTTTTGCGTGATTTTGCTCACATTAGTATAAAGAAGCGTGGATACACTCTTCTTTGAAGGATTCTTCAATTCAACTTTTTCCAGGTATGCAATTGGTTTTTCTTACGCTGTTCGGTTTAGAAACTACTTAGACTGTTAACTAGTAGCTGTTACTTTCCCGCCACTTTTACTGTGCCTTCCGCTATTCATTTTAAAAGTTTATATTTTGTCAAGTCTTCGAGGATTTGATGATAATATTAATCTGGTTCTATAGACCTTGATTTGTAGTTCTTTATAGTAGTTTTAGTACTTTCCTAAGGTTGTTCGCATTAGAACTGACTCAAATTGGTGTCATTGAACTGCTGATGTTTTCCCCTTACTTTCCCGCCACTCTCACCTCATATCTGACATTATTGATCTATTATCTTCAATTTATACTTTTCCATATTGTTTTTTTCTCACCTGACGTTCACTGGACCAATTTTGTCTATACTACTGAGCAGGTTTCATTAATCTCCACTCACATAGTTTTTGCATCTATTTTTATTTTCTGGACCAGGTTTTGTTTGTTAAACTTTACATTTGGAGAAGACTTTCTCTTGGAGAACCAATAGTACGTTGACATACAGGAACTCTTTCTAGGATGAACTTTATAGTGCATTTTTACTAATATTTGCATATGCTTGTTTGCTATGCACAGCATTCAAAAGATTTGTAGACGGTCTGTCTACAAACTGGAATAAAGTTTTTGTTATATTTAACACAAAAAGCATCAAAGTGTTACGTTCACTTCCATTTAAGACACAGGCATTTAGTTCAATATGCATAAAATTTCCATGGTTGTATTTGATTTCAAATTTTCCTGTTTTTAATGAGAGGTTTTCTATTTTCCAATATTTGATTATATGATTGAGATGTAGGAACTCTTGTTTGCCCTTCTACATCATATTCATATACATAAGCCTTTTATGATTGTTCCTTGAAAAATTTTTTGAACTGTTTTTGAACTTGTTAATGTGTGTTTTTAATGGATGTTTTTATGAATAAGTTAAGAGTATTGCTGTTTACTTTAGAATGTCATATTTATGGTCATTTCCATGTGTTTTTTATCAATAATTTTTATTCATATCTTTTATTTCATTAGTTTGCGTCTTTTGTTATTAATTTTTTATATATATTTTTTATATATATTCTTTTTTATTACTATTGATGTTCAGTTATGTTGATCTACTGTATATTATTCATGTTAAGTCATGTTGACTTATTGTATACCATTGTAGGGACTCCTGAGGCAAGCCCGAGTGGCCGAAACACGATTCGTGTCGAGTCCAGGTTTTAATAATAAACTCTTGCTGTGCACTTTTTCTGAGTCCAGTAGAAGTTTGTTGAGCATCATCTACTTTGTCACCTTCACTATGCTCTTCTCTTAAATGTAGGGTTTAAGCAGCTGCTCCATCTGTTAGCCCCAATTTACAAAAAGTGCCCAGCAGAAGAACATTTAGGAGACAAGTGATCCCCCACTCTGTTCACTAGGTGGGCACTGGTGGCATGCAAGGCACTGGGTGGACAACAGTGGCAGTAGGCAGGGCACTGTTGGCACTGACAAAGATCCATAATGGTCTGCCATGAATAGGCATTTTTCTTGCATATGCTAGGAGTGTGTATTCACGAATAGTGCATACTCTCCTCCCAGCCAGAGTGCACACTCCACCAATAATAGTGTGCAATCGGCATGATATCACCCTAAAACGAAAATCAGGACTAATGACATGATATCAAACTGAACAATGTGCCAAATGACACAAGAAGTGACTGTGTATTATTATTATAGCTGAGCCTTGGTTCAAAGCCTGGCTTTGGTTTAGGATCTAAAAATGATAAGAAAAAGTACAGGCCTTTAACTGTAATTTGAACTCTGAAGTTCCAGTAAGCTCCTGAGCTATTGGGACATAACATGCAGCAAAATAAGGAAGGGCTAGGCTGCAAAAACCTCATGAACAGGATGGTGCGGTCTACCAACAGGGCAGGGTCAGTTACACCCAAGAAGATATGGTCAAAAATGTAGAACTGAGTGGTCTCACAAGAAGATGACCAAGCTTTCCGAGCAATGAAAAAAAGAGCCAACCATGTACGGTAAATGGTACCATATATGGTCACTAAGGTGGCTACTACAATATATTATATCCAATAAGGTGTGAAGAGTAGCAAATCTCCTGGACCGGATGGTATTCATCCTAGAGTACTGATAGAACTGAAAAATGAGCTTGCGGAGCTACTGTTAGTGATATGCAATTTATCCTTAAAATTGAGCGTGGTACCAGAAGATTGGAGGGTGGCCAATTTAACGCCGATTTTTAAAAAAAGGTTCCAGGGGAGATCCGGGAAATTATAGACTGGTGAGTCTGACGTCGGTGCTCGGGAAAATGGTAGAGGCTATTATTAAAAACAAAATTACAGAGCACATCCAAGGACATGGATTACTGAGACCAAGTCAGCACGGCTTTTGTGTGGGGAAATCTTGCCTGACCAATTTACTTCAATTCTTTGAAGGAGTAAACAAACATGTGGACAAAGGGGAGCCGGTTGATATTGTGTATCTGGATTTTCAAAAGGCGTTTGACAAGGTACCTCATGAATGCCTGCAGAGGAAATTAGAGGGTCATGGGATAGGAGGAAATGCCCTATTGTGGATTAAAAACTGGTTGAAGGATAGGAAACAGAGAGTGGGGTTAAATGGGCAGTATTCACAATGGAGAAGGGTAGCTAGTGGGGTTCCTCAGGGGTCAGTGCTAAGACCGCTGCTTTTTAATATGTTTATAAATGATTTAGAGATGGGAGTAACTAGCGAGGTAATTAAATTTGCTGATGACACAAAGTTATTTAAAGTCGTTAACTCGCGACAGGATTGTGAAAAATTACAGAAGGACCTTACGAGACTGGGAGACTGGGCGGCTAAATGGCAGATGATGTTTAATGTGAGCAAGTGCAAGGTGATGCATGTGGGAAAAAAGAACCCGAATTATAGCTACATCATGCAAGGTTCCATGTTAGGAGTTACGGACCAAGAAAGGGATCTGGGTGTTGTCGTCGATAGTACACTGAAACCTTCTGCTCAGTGTGCTGCTGCGGCTAGGAAAGCGAATAGAATGTTGGGTATCATTAGGAAAGGTATGGAAAACAGGTGTGAGGATGTTATAATGCCGTTGTATCACTCCATGGTGCGACCGCACCTTGTGTTCAATTCTGGTCGCTGCATCTCAAGAAAGATATAGTAGAATTGGAAAAGGTGCAGCGAAGGGTGACTAAAATGATAGCGGGGATGGGACGACTTCCCTATGAAGAAAAACTAAGGAGGCTAGGGCTTTTCAGCTTGGAGAAGAGACAGCTGAGGGGAGACATGATAGAGGTATATAAAATAATGAGTGGAGTCGAACAGGTGGATGTGAAGCGTCTGTTCACGCTTTCCAAAAATACTAGGACTAGGGGGCATGCGATGAAACTACAGTGTAGTAAATTTATAACAAATCGGAGAAAATGTTTCTTCACCCAACGCATAACTAAACTCTGGAATTCGTTGCCGGAGAACGTGGTGAAGGTGGTTAGCTTGGCAGAGTTTAAAAAGGGGTTAGACGGTTTCCTAAAGCACAAGTCCATAAACCACTACTAAATGGACTTGGGAAAAATCCACAATTCCAGGAATAACATGTATAGAATGTTTGTACGTCTGGGAAGCTTGCCATGTGCTCTTGGCCTGAATTGGCCACTGTCGTGGACAGGATGCTGGGCTCGATGGATCCTTGGTCTTTTCCCAGTGTGGCATTACTTATGTACTTATATGTCAGATTACTTGTATCCTAAATGGACATATAAGAGTGATTGTACTTCCTGCCATAAGAGAGAGACAGGCACAGCTGGTACCTTTGTAGCTGGGCTGTTCTCTCCCATGAGAAACCAATCAATTGTATCTGAATTGTGAATATATTTGGGTCTGCCAGAACGGTTTGGGCAGCGGAAGCACTGGGATTTCTACTACCCTGAAAAGGACTGCATATTCCCATAAAATACTTAATTACTCTGACCTTGTATTTGCTCATGACTGCTTTACGCAGACTGGGCAGTAGCAAGCTCCATAATTAGAAAGAAGCTCAATAGTCAGTAGATATAATAATATAGTTTATTAGCATTAGTATCTTACCCAAAGGCAGTACAGGCAAATTAGGCATTCATCTCTGGATAATGATGGGACATCGTTTCACACAGCCTTCTCCCCTGTTACCCTTCAGACTACCCTTTGTATACCCTTCTGACTCTATTCATCCCAATGGAACCTAGCTTTCTCACCAGAACTCTTTGGTCCTTATCAGTTGATAAGAATGACTTCACATGTTCCCAAACTCTAAATATAAACAAAATATGTTCAGGACAACATCTGTGAAGAAATGACTTCACAGGTCATTTTGCCCTCTTCAGCTCCCCCCCCCCCCCCTCTACTTGCACCTGACCAACTCGTATCTTCCACTAGCCAAAACATCTTTGCTCATGATTTCTCGCAGGTGCCAGTCCCAGCATTGTTGACAGAGCAGACCCTCCTCCCCTGTCAGCTCTCTGAGAACTCACTTCAGCATTTGCTGCAGTGAAATGTATTTTGTGTCAGAGATGATCTTTGATTTGTACAGGCCTAGTTCTTAGCCTGAGCCATTGGCCTGTATTTCACTGAGAGCAAGGGACAGCATATTTCTACAATTGGCAAGTAATCCAATTGCTTTCTCATGAGTACCCTTGGGTCCTTCATATCTGTAAATTGGCTTTAGCTGGTAATTTGGGATGAGGGTGAAAAAGACCATAAAATAAAACATTGGAGATCTCAGTAACTGTGTCACCTGTTTGAATCACTGACTGACCTCCCTATGAGAAATATCTGATTGTATTTACAAATCATCTTGTAATAACTGCTTTGGTGAGTATTAATAAAATTTGAGAGCTAAATTTCTTATACTCGCAGTTTCCTTCGGATTATTGTCTTTTTTAGTACTCAGAGTGTGAGCTCCACTCTGGGGACTAGGGAGTCAATGTAAGAAAGAGAAGAAAATATGCATCTTTTGTGACTTCCTGACTGTTGACTAGGAATGATTTAGCTCTGTGGTTTAATAACGTGGGGATTTCCCGGTTTTTCACCGGTCTTTGACTAAATTTAGTCACTATTAACTTTACAACCCCTTTCTCCTTTTTCTTTTTTTGTTGTTGTTTATTTTTGTTTTGTTATTTTTGTCCTTGCGGCTTAAGTGTAACAGCTGGTCTGTTGCTGCTTGTATATGCCTTTTTGCTCCAAATATTTCTCCCACCGAACCCCCTGATTTTTAGCCACTCTTGGACATCTTGTTCTAGATTTTGTCCTTGACTCTAAATTGCCCATACTTCTATTTTAGAACTTTATATAGTTTGGTGTCCGGGCCTGGAGTTGGTTCGACGCTGCCTGGCAAGGGTTTTACATGTTTCCCTTCCATGATTCTTGCAATCGATCCCAGAAAGGACGTTGATTTTGGGGATGCCCTTATCAATTACTTGGGTTTAGGACGGGAGTTCAACTGTGCCTCTTGACATTATTTTTTTTTTACTATCCCGGTGGCCTGCAGTGGCTCTGCGAGCCCCGTGGATACCAGCTCTTCTATCTGCATACTTCCATTGTGAGCTCCCCCGGATGAGGATTCCCAGTTGTACCCATACCACTGAAGAGCTGTGAGTATACACTGGTTGAGTTATTCCCAGTTGCCGGTAGAGTGATTCCCGGCCGAACGCATTGTACCGAAGAGTTGTGAGTTTCCTTGGCGTGAGGATTCCTGGTTACACTCTTCCCTTGAAGATTGGTGAGTATACACTTCATTTATTTATGATTTCTGTTTTGATGCATTTTTAGGTATAGCGGAATTTTTGTGTTTTGATTCAAGTTATTGTATTTGTGCCCATTACACTGTTCCTTTCCACTCCTTTTTCTTTCACTACTTACAATGACCACACCCCTTGATACATTAGTAAACCCTATGATCTGGCAGTCCTGAAGTTTTATATGAAGCCCATAGGTAGGAGAAAGTGGGAATTTTCAAAAGCAACAGGGAAGCTCTGGTCCTCACTATAATATTCAGTGCTTTCGATGTAAGAACTTTGGACATTTTGCTTGCCAGTGTAAGAGTTCTTAATTGTCTGGTTTAAAACCCTATTATGTGAAATTCTTTGTTCCTCTTTTTACTAGATGGAATTCTTGCAATGTGTCTGATTAGCTTTGTCTTCAGTTATACGCACTAATGATAAGGATTGAGTTACAGTTTTCATTATATATATGTGTGTGTGTGTGTGTGTTCTATAGAGATGACTTGGCTATGCCAGCTGAATATTAGGATTTTATTGAACTCCACGAGATTTGTTATCAGCTGCAGAGATAAGGGATCTCCAAGGAGCACAGTTTTTTTCCCCCTCTTTTTCTCTTCCTTACTGCTGGAATAGTTATGCCATGTAATTACATATGAAGTACTTCAAGAGAGAGAACATTGTAATTGCAAATGACTGAAATGTTTATCTGTTTATTTGCTATTTTTCACTGAAGTTTTGCTTAGATTGCATTTGAAGAAGTAGTTAATCTATGTTGCAGCATGAAATACATATACATTTTTGAGTTCTGCTGAAATGTTGCTAATGGCGAGCTAGCCACTTTTTAGTTCCAGTAAATTGTTGATATAGTTAAAACTTAAATTTATATATATATATATATATATATATATATATATATATATATACATTCACTTATCTTTGAATTGCATTCAAAGTTTGACATGTTTTAATGCAAGGGTGGGGTGAGTTTAGATGGGTGTTTGAATTTGAACAATGTTGAAATGTAGGCGTTGTGTGTATCTAAGAAAAGCAGTCTATTGTGCTGACCTAGAATACAGACAGTGCCTTTTTAGCCTACTGGGGAAAAATACTGATTACTTGGTGCCCTAATTTCATCTGTTATATAAGCTATTGATTAGTTTACTTAGGACAAATTTACAACTTCTACAGTTACTGATGTAATTTTATTTCTAGTTTAATTTTCCATAATTGTAATGTGCCTATTTAATGATTTTAAGCAAAAGCTTACCTCTAGTTAACCAAAGAAGAGAAAACTACCATGATAAAGATTTTAAATTTATGTTTTGAATTGCCAGGGAGAAATTGTACGTGAAAGGTTACAAAGATGCTCAAATAGATGAGTTGTAAACTTATTATCTGCACGTGTGCAAGTTCTATACACTTTTAACAGAGCCTCTTGGTTATAGGCTAAGAATAGCAATTGATTTTTAACTAAAACGTTGACGCTTTCCAGAAACTGCATGCCATTTCATATGTGAAACCCTGACTGTGTATAGTCTGGTGCAACTTTGTGCCAACTTCATTTTGCCGGAAAACAGTAGACGTTGCACAACAAGCGCTGTTAATTCATCTGTTACATTGACTTTATTTTTCTACTTTTCTACTACCGTAGGTTTCCTGATGTTATTCTGTGGTCTCCCATCCCATTGTAGTGAGACAAATTACAATCTGTAATAACATTTCTGTCTTGTTTCCCTCAGAATTCACAAGCCAGAAGGGGGGGATAGTATTGAAGGGATAATCAGAGATCTGGAAAGACCCGAATCTGGAAGCAGGAAACAGATAAATTCAGCATTAAGAATGCTTTCTATAAGACTGTTTGGACTTTATTTATTGAAAAGTTTTGGCAATAATTAGCTATTCTATCACAGCTTTTGAGAATAAGGGCCCTGTTTACTAAGCTGCATTAGTGTTTTTTGCACGCCTGCACTTAGCACGCTCGCTAACCATATAGGCGCCTATAGGCATATTGTAGGTACGTACATGGTTAACACACATTAAAAACATTAACACGCCTATAACGCTGCTAAGTAAACAGGGCCCTAAGAACAGATAAAATAACCTGGCTAGAATTTTTCAGTTTAAACTGGTCTCTGAGCTTCACTGGGTGCAGATAGGTACCAAAGCATAGAGCTGTTGGTCTCAGCTAGGAAATGAAGAGAGTTTAATAAATTGTTCATTTCCTGGTATTATCAGAATGGTTATGTCAGTGTATGGTTAAAACCTATGCTAGGGAAAAATAGCACTGATGACATGACTATAAGAAGTGTTATGAAATTTAACTTTTTATGACAATCTGTGTTAAGTTTCATAACTCAATCACTGAGAAACAGACGCCCGCAATGAAGACCAAGCGTGGGCCGCAACCAGCCTCAAAAAATCCTCAACACCCAGTAATACATGGTTGAAGTGGACCACATACAAGATCACAACAAAACAGTAACCACTGTGTCCAAAGACCCCTGTCCCTCAGAGTCGGCCTCTCAAAAGGGATCATCCACTCAGGAACAGACCCACAAGGAAGAGCCCAGAGTCAAGCGGGATCCAAAATGAAGGTGCCACCAGGAACTGCACCATATCCGCATACCAAGGGCGCCGTGGTTAATCTGGAGCTACCAGAATGACTCAACCCTGGTGGCAAGTGATCCAAAATAAACTCGGCCGCAGAGAGGCTATGGAGGAAACACTATCTAAGAACGTCCTCTGGTTAAGGAAGCAATTGAACAACCAGCTCTGCCGAATCGCCCTCTCTCTAATAACAGAAGAAAGAAGGCATCTGTGCATCCAGCCGGGATGCCATCAGATCTACCTCTAGAGCTCTCTACCTGAGGCCAAACTGGAGAAGCACTGTTGCGGAATAACTATTCTGCTGAGACCAAAAGATGGCAGAAAAGAGAACTCACCTTAGGAAAAGATGGCAAAGTGGGCCGCGTAAAAACAGAACACAAGGTCCTCCACACACTCCATGGGGGCGACATCCCTGATGGCCACAGTCTGACTCAGAGTCCCACTCTGTTGAAGAAGCAGCCACCACCTCATCTTCTCCGACAGCACAAGCACCGCCTAGCCCGCAATGTGTCCTGAAGTGCTAGAAGACGAACAGCACGTCCAGGCAGGGGAGAGAGCACAAGCACCACCTGGCCTGCAATGTGTCCTGAAAGGCTAGAAGACAAACATCACCAAAAGCGGGTCCAGGTGGGAGATCGTCTACACTGTCCTCTGTGCCATCCACCACCACGGAAATGGAAAAAGGAGGCAAAGGGCTCTCCAGTCCGAGAGACTCGCATCCATGACCACCACCATCCATTGCGGAAGTGCCAAGGCATCCCTTCCACAGAGAGGAATTGCAGAGCCACCAATTCATGCACAACCGTACCGAGAACAGCCACTGAAGACACTGCTGACACTCCTGGAACATAGGAGACCACCCGTCGAGAAGTAGGAGCTGTAGATGTAATCTATGAACACCACCCACGGCACTAGCTTCAAAGTGTCCACCACAGAGCCTTATACATGAATGCATATCCAGGCCAGAGGACTCAGCGCCCTGAGCAGACTGCGCACCCAAGTCTGAACCTAGATTCTCCAGTCACCAGAGCTGTCTGGAATGGAACGAGGTGGCTCATTTGTAGGGTGACCACCCAGCCCAAGGATTCCGAGAAGACCCGGGAAGATAGACTCTCAGATCTCGTCTAGAGCAAGGTGCACTCTGATGCTGTCCTTGCTTAGAATGCCGCAAAACTCCCAAACCTAGGAAAAGGTGAATGGAGCCATAGCCATGCCGAAAGGCAAAGCCTGGAACTGAACATGAGGGCCCAGAACGGCCAAACAGAGAAACCGCAGATGAGGGGGCCAAAGAGGAAAGAGAAGAAACTCTTCCCTAAGGGAGAAGTGCAGGGAAGAATGCTAAATTGAAGTAGCTCTGAATATAGCTAGCTATCCAATATAAAGAAAAAGTGCAATAAAAGCCTTAGAGACACAGCAACAAAAACTGCTAGCTAGAGGTGCTACAGATACAGTGGGAGCTGGTATGCAATAGTTTGATCAGTGCCAGAGAGCAAAACTAGAAGAGCAGAACTAATGTGGGAAACCACCACAGCTAACCTTTGGCACTGTAGCATAGTGTAAACTGTCCCAGTTATGCAAAGAACTGCTTGTCAAGGCAAGCAATATGAGAGAGGGAAGTAAATTATGCCCTATAGAAAAGGAGCCGAGGGCCACAGCTTCTAATATGATGCACAAACCAGCCTTAAACTTGTGATCTTCAGGCTGAAAGCCAACCATCTTCCAGAAAAATAAAACTATTTTGCTGAAACTACTGCATCTAGAGAAAATGCCCCCATGACAGCACTGAGGTTCCATGAATACCATAGAGACCAGAGCACTAGCTCCAGAAAATAACAATATGCAACATTTCCCACAGAAACGTGGAGCCAAAGGCACTAAGCCTAGAAACTCCCACCTGTAAAGGTGCAGAAAAAAAGAAAACCCACAGCACCTGGTATTCCCAGGCAGTCTCCCATCCAAGTAGAAACCAGCCAAGCCCAACCCTACTGAGCTTCCAAGATCAGAGATCAGGCACACTCAGGGTGGTCTGCTCATAGGCAATGCCTGTACAGCTAGTATAAAAAGAGTTTCACAAGGGAAGGAAGGAAACTTCCAAGCTGTTCAAGCAACTGCAGTCAGAGAAAAACTGAGGGAACAGCGAAGTCTGTAAATAAAAATACTAAATAGGCCCTTTCAAAGGCCCAACATACAAGGAGCCCTGCTCTAATGCTGTTCACTGTTTCCCATACCAGGAATAGCCTTAGCTAAAGCAGGAACTATAAGAAAATCTAAACTCACCACAGACACTGATGCCTATTACTATCAATGTATCCACTTAGGCAAACAACATGGCTTTTCAGCTCAGGTGATTCTTGCTGCCTTTGTGCAGAAAGGGACTGCCCTAAAAATACTCCATCAGAATAGAGGAAGACAGGGGAGCAATGCAGTGGTGTGCTGGTAAATTTTTAACAGGCTCTCTCCCCGGTCCACCTCGGCGCCCCCCACATATGCGCCCCCCCAAAATTGCAGAGCTGGCTATAGCTGGGGGGGGGGGGGGGGGGGCAATGCATTACTCTCTCCAGGAAAAAAAAATTAAATGATCCCAGATTCCAATCTAATTCATGTTTAATATGGGATAAAATGCCATAAATAAGTAAATAAATATAAACTTTTAATGTTCAGCACCTGATTCTCAAAGTGGACATATTCCAAACACTATAATGAAAATAAAATGATTTTTTTCTACCTTTGTTGTGTGGTGACTTTGTTTTTCTGATCATGCAGGCCCAGTATCTGATTCTGCTGCTATCTGTCCTCTTAACTCCATTTCCATGGCTTCCTTTCCATTTATTTCTTTACTTTCCGCCTTTCTTTTTCATTTCTTGCCCTACATCCGTAAGTAAAGGCTGGGTCCTCCGCAGACTTGACTGTCCAGTGGATCCAGCTTCTGCCTATTTTCTTCATCCATGTGCAGTTTTTCACCACTCTTCCTTTTCCCTCATCTCATCTCTTTCCTCACTCTTCCCTCCTCTCCATCCATGTCCAGCATTTCTTCTCTCTCCTTTCCCTCTCCTCAATCCGTGTCCAGCAACCTTTGTTGTCTGGTGACTTTCTTTCTCTGATCATGCTGGCCCAGTATCTGATTCTGCTGCTCTCTATCTGTTCCCTTGACTCCGTTTCCAGGGCTTCCTTTCAATTTATTTCTTTTCTTTCCTCCTTTCTTCTTCATTTCTGGTCCTCCGCAGACTTGACTGTACAGTGGATCCAGCTTCTGCCTATTTTCTCCATCCATGTGCAGCTTCTCTCCTCACTTCCTTTTCCCTCATCTAATCACCTTCCACTATCTTCCCTCCATGTCTAGCATTTCTTCTCTCTCCCTTCTCTCTCCCCTCCATCCATGTCCAGAATTTCTCTTGCCCTCCCCTCCATCCATGTCCTGAAACTCTCTCATCTCCCCTGCCCCCCTCTACCCATCCATGCCCAGCAATTCTCTCCCCTGCCCCCCTCTACCCATCCATGCCCAGCAATTCTCTCCCCTGCCCCCTCTGCCCATCCATGCCCAGCAATTCTCTCCCCTGCCCCCTCTGCCCATCCATGCCCAGCAATTCTCTCCCCTGCCTCCCTCTGCCCATCCATGCCCAGCAATTCTTTCCCCTGCCTCCCTCTGCCCATTCATGCCCAGCAATTCTCTCCCCTGCCTCCCTCCCCTCCCGCTCCCATCCATGTCTAGCGATGTCCTTCACCTCCACCCTCCCCTCCCGCTCCCATCTGTCAGTTTCAATTACCTCCCTCAAAGCGCTGCATTATTTAAGGCCCTGCTGCCCGTCTCCAGCTGCCTTCCCTGCTTGCTTCTGAGGAGTTTGCGCCCTTAGTCCCGCCGTCGCGGAAAAAGGAAATGACGTCAGAATGACGTCAGAAGGCGGGACTAAGGGTGCGAACTCCTCAGAAGCAAGCAGGCAGCTGGAGACGGGCAGCAGGGCTTTAAATAAGGCGGCACTTCGAGGGAGGTAATTGAAACTGACGGATGGGAGCGGCAGGGGAGGGTGGGGGCGAAGGACATCGCTAGACATGGATGGGAGCGGGATGGGAGGTAAGCATGGTGCCCTCCTGCCATGCTTACCTCGTGCAATGGAGCCGGAACAACAACCGGCTCGCAAGAGATGTCAAAATTTAACAAGCGGCTCTTGCGAGCCGATGCGAGCCGGCTCCAGCACACCACTGGAGCAATGTACCATACTGCTGAGCTGGAGAGAAAACATCCCCTCTTCGGGGCAGGGCCCATCAGAAGAGACTGAGACAGGGAACAAGCCAGAAAATGCCAAAGGCTAAACTAAAAAAGAACTGTCAGTTCCCCTACCAGAGTTCTGCAACATATAGGCATACAGAGCAGCTGAATGAGCTCGGGGAGGGGGGGGGTCAGAAGCCCCCTGGCCCAGAGAAGCCCCTAGAGTGGCTGACGTGCATCCTGAAAAAAAAACAAGGCGCATCAAGGGACCATCAGATTCCTTCTGCAAAACTTAGCCATCTAGAACCCATCTGCCTGAGATGGGCATAAAAACTCCCCCAAATCACGAAAAGGGCTACTGAGGCCAAGCTCTCTTAAGAAGAAATGTTCAAATTAAGGGTCCTATAACAGAGGAGATCCTGCTCAGAAGATATAGAAGCAGCTTAAAGTAGTTCTGTTTTTCCCTTGGATCCCCTTGCATAGTGGGGTCAGTTTGAGAAGAATTTGTGCCACTGCTTCAGGTACATTTTCTGACTCAACAGTGATTTTGGTAAAGGAAATCAAAGGCTGGAGAAAATAAAGGGGAATCCCCTGTACCAGCAGTCTCTAATGGAACACAAGGTCCTTTAGAAGAAGCCTCCCCCCCCCCCCCCCACCCCGCTCATGCACACATGAAGGCCGCAGGGCGGGAAAGGATCAGAGCCAATATCAGGAGAAAAGAGAGGGCATGCGTTCCCACCATTTTAGCGCAGGAAAAGGCTGCTCAGGGAAGGGGAAGTTCAGTGCTTCCCTCTCCAGCGTTCGAATATGCCACCACAGAGTCCCGCTGCGGAACATCTGCTACCGCAGTGGGAACAGCTTTCAAACGCCAGCGTCGCCCACACTAAAGCACGGTACCCCCGTGGTGAAAAGAGAAAGGCAGGGACTCACCGAACAGCAGGTGTCTCCAGAGGAGAAACAGAGTCCCACTGACACAGCAGCCTGCTGCCTAACCAGCACACTGACTGAAAGAACAGCACTAAGACAGGGAAACCCTGTATTGCCCAGTCCTGTCAGAAATCTTCTGTTACACCGAATGAAGGCAAAGGAGCTCCCTTGGGTTTTGTTTTACTGGTGAGGAAGGCTAGAGCTCCAAAGACTGGGAGGCAAGGGGGGAAAAGGTGAAGCAGGGACACAGTAGACTGATTATGCCCCCCAACTTAGCCCCACCAGCCAGACACCCCTAAACTCAACTGGTCCACAGGACCCAGGAGTATCCCCAACAGACAAATTCAGGAGCTGCTGAAGAGCCATCCACCACCTGCTGGAGATAGAGATGTACTGAGGTGAAGGAGGAGCTGGCCGTCTGGTATCACTGCCTTCAGCTTTGTAATCTCTATCTCCACCTGCTGGTAGATGGCCACAACCCCACCAGTTCTTGGATTCATCTGCTGCATACACTAAGGAAAATATAGATTCACAAGTTCAGGGATGTAATATTTATGCCATGCAATGTGATATACTAAGGGACTCTTTTACCACACCACGCTAGTGATTCCCATGTGACAATGCCAACAAAGCCTATTGATTTTGTCGGCATTGCCACGCCGGGAATTGCTAGTGTGATTTGCTAACAGAGGCTCTAAGAGTGTAATTCACTTTTGGAGTGAATGTCATCTTAATAGCGTTGTCAACCCCACGAAGTTACTGTAGGTATAAGAGGGACCAAGTTGTGTAGCAAATACGTCATGGTTTTGGGAGCAGTGGGTTACCATTTAAATTAATATTGTGTTATATCTGATGGACAAATAATTTTGTGAAGTGGAAGACATTCTGCTTTTTCCCCAATTGATTTTCTGTCCAGATATTTTGGAAAATTGATTAATGAGATCTAATATTGCTGGAAGAGAAAAAAACCTAGTGTATTGTAATAGATCATCTGCGTATAGAGACAATTTGATTTTCTTTAATCAAGGAAGACTTACGAATGGCTATTGCTAGAGGATCTAGGGCAGTGTTTCCCAAGTCCAGTCCTGGAGTACTCCTTGCCAGTCAGGTTTTCAGGATATCCAGAATGAATATGCATGAACTTTATTTACATACACTGCCTTCATTATATGCAAATCTGTTTCATGCATATTGATTGTGGATATCCTGAAACTGGGCCGGCCCTGGGGCAAGGCTGCCACCAGGGCCCTGCCCCCGCCCCCCCCCCCCCCCTGAGGTTGCCGCCACCGCTCCTCCCCCCTCCATCCGCAGGGCAGGACATAGGGAGGGAAGGAGACCTGAAGGGAGGTGATCTGCTACTACCTGCAGCGCTTTTACACGGAGGTGAGAGGCACTGTGATTTCAGTGCAGGGGGCCTGGCCCAGTGGCAGACAGTCGACGACGGAGGGCGGGTGGGACTGCGGTGCCGGGCTCCCCTTGGAGGCCCAGCCCGGGGAATTTTGTCCCACCTGCCCCCCCCCCCCCCCCTCTCGGCGGCCCTGTCCTGAAAACCTGACTGGCAAGGTGCACTCCAGGACTGGACTTGGAAAACAGTGATCTAGGGCTTAATTAAACAAGACAGGTGATAAGGGACATCCCTGTCTGGTACCTTTGGACACAGAGAAGGACCTGAATAGCTTACCATTTGCTAGAATTTGGGCTGTAGGGGCTGAATAAAACAATCATAACATTTGTTGAGAAACAGATGACCAGTTCTGAACCAGTTTAAGACTTGACAGAAGTACTGTCATTCAACTCGATCAAAGGCCTTCTCTCTGTCCAGGGCCAGGGCAACTAATGGTTGAGGATATCTGGGAGGTATTATTAATATATTACAGAATAATCTTGCATTATTAGAGGTAGATATGTTTTTCATGAAACCATTTTGGCCAGAGTGTATAATGGAATTGAGGACATGAGATAAGCAAGTAGCTATGATGGACGTCCTTCTCTTTCGAAAATGAGCCCGAAAGTCATCCCCACCGGGATCAAACTTACTGGCAAAGAGGTGATGCTGCTGAAGCATCCAGTGCAGATCCCCAGCCCCGTATACACACACTGAGTGTCTGTGAGTCCTGTGCAGGGAGGAAACGGTGCTCCTTTCTTGGTGTCTTCTTCCAAGTAGGACCACTTCACCAGCCTTGCGACTGTGGTCATGTCAGAGATCTGGAATTTATCATTTTAAGGGATAGATCCTGGCATCCCAGGCATTCGATACAGTGTTGCCCACAAATACTTGTCTGGGCTGTAAGTATCCTTTCTCCATTCCAGTGGCATAGCCAGACCTGACTTTTTGGGTGGGCCCAGAGCTAATATGGGTGGGCACTATGTATATAGGTATAAGTAGTGCTGCTTGGGATACTACAAAATAATGCCTTAGAATGCTGCCCAACAGCTGCCCTGCATCAATATAAACCATATACATACTTAAAAAATGATATTTGTAAATATAGTTACATTATGCCATATCAAACTTGACCAGACATAAGTCTACTATAATGGCAAACATCTCAACACACATGACAGGATCCTGCATTATAATTACAGCAATGACATATAACAATGTATTCAAATTCTGGTAGCACCTCAATAATAGCAACAAAATCCTGTCACTGTCAGGTACTTTGTGAAGTAACACTAAATCTTGCAAGAGACTTCTTAGAGCCTGTATTGCAAACCATAACACCAGTTCCAATAACAGTACCTTTAAAAAGGCAGCAGTGAATGTACACAACAGCAATACACATCCCATTGGAAAAGTCAGACAAGTCAGACTCATTGATCCCCATACAAACCACTTGCCAGCAGAAACTCTTACCTGCTCTGTCACATGCAGACCACAGACCAACCCTCATCAATTACAGAATAAAGGACCAAAAATTAGAAATTTATTGATTTAATTTCTAAATTTCTATGCTGCAATTCTAAGCAAATCACAATTCAACACACATAATTTTAAAACATATTACAAAAACATAAAAATAAGGACCTCTTCCCTACCCCCACCCATCCATTCCAGCAGCCTGGCATCAGCTTTTCCCTTCCCTACTCCCTATCCATCATCCCCATAGCTCAGCATCAGCGCTTCCCTTCTCTACCTTACCCCCCCCCCCATCCATCCCTGTAGTCCAGTATCAATCTTTCCCTTCCCCACAATCCATCCCATAGCTAAGCATCAGCCCTATCCTACCACCACACCCCTCCCTCCCTGTAGCCTAGCATCAGCCCTGTCCTACTCCCTACCCCCCCCCCCCCCCCCCCATGGCATTAAATATAAAAGACTTTTTTTTTAATGTCCTGGGCAATGCAGAACCCACCTCCGCACCGGTCCACCCAGAGAAAACCCGCCTACACTTTTTTTTTTTAATTTTAACCTAGGCACTGCAGAGACCATCCCCACCCAAAAACCCACCAAAATGAGAGAAATAGACAACTTTTTAAAAATGAACCTGCCTGGGCACTATTAAAATTTATGGTTGGTGAATTTCTGGGTGGGGATGTGCTCCTCATTGCCTAGGACAAACGAGATATATTTAATGATTAAATATACTTTTTTTATTGTCCTAGGCAGTGAAGAGTCCACCCCCCCCCCCCCCCCTCCCACCAGACCAGAGCCATCATTTTGATTACAAGACTTCTGGGTGGGGGTGGGCTCTTCACTGCCTAGGACAAAAAAAGGTATATTTTAATCATTAAATGTACCTTTTTTGCCCTAGGCAGTGAAGTGCTTACCCCACCCAGAAGCCCACCACCACCAGCATTTTGAGTACAAAATAGTGAAATTACTACTACATGACAACATGTAAAAAAATTTTAAAAATGTATGTATTACCTGGCTTCTGTAGCTGAATGGTGCCGCGGGGGAGTGCTACTGTGATCGAACGAACCGACTGAAAACAATCACAGACCCGGCCAGCAGGGAACAAGCAGGCACATTGTGGACTTGGTGCTGTGCCCTGACCTTTCCCATGTTGCACTGCATACTGCACAGCCTTGCCGCCATCATGCTGTGCAGGCCCCAGCTGAGCCAGGGGAGGAAGGAGACGGCAGTGCAGCGTGGTGGTGCGTGTGTGCACCATAGGTTCGTATAGCAGCCGGGAATCTGCGACTCTTCGAAACTGTGTGTTTAGCCGCACACTTGCACAGAACAGCACAAGATAACATGAGGCCGCGCTGGCCGATGAGGAGCTCTCGTGCTGACTACTGATAAAAGCAGGTGGGAGGTGGCTGAGCGGGCCATGCTACACCGACAGAATAAAGTAAGTCTGTGGCAACACTGTGGTTGGCTGCTCTGCTGCTGTAAACTGGGTGGGACTGAGTCGAGATTGGGTGGGCCTGGGCCCACTCAGGCCCACCCGTAGCTACGCCCCTGCTCCATTCAAGTAGTGTCTGCACATTAGGATTTTCAAAGGTATGCCTCACAAAGTATCTAGTAACCACAAAATAGGCATTACCAGAGAATATTGGAGAACTTACAGGCGGTGGTGGACTTTTCTGAATGTTAGTTCTTATCACAGAGTTACTTATTTCATTGTGAAATTACCAGCGTTGCTTTTTTACCTGTGATGGCTTTTCAGACTCTAGGCTGTTCTTGCCATTCAGGACCTTCAGGGCTCTATCTCAGCGTTGGTCTTTATTGGGAAGTCGGTGCCACATGTGTTTATCAGATATCTCCAGGGCACTGCACTTTTCAGCAGATCCTTCATGCAGTTCAGATCAGCTTGAACCCTGGACCAAGATGCATAAACCACCTTTTCCAGTTTAGAAACCACAAACACATTTTCAAAGCATAATGCAATGGCCCTCACAGCCTCCTTGAATACCTCAGGAGACTTTTCATCCACGTGGACACAGTAAATGTTCTGAGGTGTATAAATGGCCCTTAAAAGCCTTTCGAATATTTCAATATTTTCATGGATCACCATAGCACATGCAATTGGAAAATTTGCTTCTTCTTTGTTCAATGGAATGGGAATAAATTTCCTGGTTTTCTTATAAAGGCTGGTCTTTTGTTAGATTTACGTAGGCTTTTTCAAACTTCATTACCTTTTTGTTTTTAGCAATCAGTTTATCCAGTCTTGTTTGTTCAATGGCTTGTTGGCCCCCTCTGATAATGTTGGAACAATGTCCTTGATTCTCTGTAACTGGAATTTGCTAGAACTTTGTTCTTTGTCTCTCTGTAGAAGCATATCTGAATTAGAATGCTTGTGATTAAAATGTGAGGGTTAATTTTGTAAAGATTTGGCATGTAAAGCTTATTGGTAAAAACCATGCAGATAAAGGCATTTATATAACAGTGCTCCAGTATACAAATGGATAACCACACGTGGTGACCCAAAAACATATACAGTGCAATCTGCTTAAGTGCAAGGGTCTGGGACCAAAGAAATACATGCAGTTAACTGGAGCGTGCACTTAACCGTTGTGACCCAAAGAAGCTTGACATCTGATAAACATACGTACAGTACTGTTTATTATACGTACAGTATACAGTTTCCGTTAACTGATGTTATACAGTCATAGTCCTCTGTACACTCTTGTGTCTGTGAGTTCCATGTCTGCCAGATGGTAAAAACTGTCATAGCACTGACATCCAGTGGCCTCCAGATAGGCCCGCACGGTGTTAAGACTCTCCAGCGCTCTTGCAAAAGTGACAGGAGGTTGTTGAATGTCGATAGCATGTGCCTCGCTGCTCATTTTGTAACAGGATTCACAGCTCGTAAATCAGGAGACAAGAGGTAACTGGTTCCAAAGGCAAGACAGCTTTTATTAGCTAGCTGACACAGTACTAAGTTCAGACTCAGGATACTGTGTGTCCCGAGCGTCACCTGACACTCGTTCTTATACACTCTTATCAGTAGTCATGCGCAGTTACAGACAGAGGGTCTTACACAAAACCCAGGAAACGAAACTTATCTTTGGTTTTGCACACAACCCTCTATTTCCAACACTGGCCTCTAGTCTATTCACAGTTATTTGGCATTGCATATACCATATAAGGCAATATACTGATAAGCAGCACAAGTTCCAGCTGGTTTCTGCTATCTGGTTACAGCTGCGTCCTCTGAGCTAACTGTCAGCTTGCAAGCCTTACATTTCAGAAAAGGCACAGACGGAGAGAAAATGTATTGAAAATGTATTTCACAGAAAAAGCAAAGTTAATGGCTGCCATGTTACAAGTTACAGCTTCTTTTAGCTAAGCACAATAGATTGTCCTTTACAGCAAAATCTAACTCTGGTATAAACTGACTCCAGTTTCAGCAAAACAGTCAAGCTGCCCCCCCCTACAATTTCATCATCTGTTTCATCATCAGCCATTGCCTGCGTGTAGGCGCATATCTAGACATCAGTGCTGTTGTCAGCTGTTTGTAGATCGTAATCAACAGCTATGTAGTGATGAAACTCCTCTTCAGTAACACCGGCCGGGATGTCAATAGTCTGTTCATCTGACGCGTTTGCAACAGCTGCATCTGTTTCGTCTCTCTCCACATCCCTAACAAAGCTTGCCCGCTTGTAGCAGTTCACAATGGTTGCCTGTGTAACATGATTCCAGGCTTCTTTCTGCATATGTAGGGAATCCAACAGTGATAGATTACGAGCCAGTTCAACAGCACGTTTATCCTTGCCAGTCTGGTCATCCATAACGCTCATCAGACGACGTAGCACAAGAGCCAGATAATGTTGTTTGAAATTGGCTATTATGCCCTGATCCATAGGTTGGATCAGAGAGGTAGTGTTTGGTGGCAGGAAGACCACCTTGACGTTAGACAGCCTGACATCATCCCTGTGTGCAGCACAATTATCACAAAGCAACAAAATCTGATGCTTTAGTGCCTGCATTCTAGTGTCTAACTTCTTTAGCCACTGCTTCCAAATTTCCCCAGTCATCCATGAATTTGCGTTAGCCTCGTATGACACAGGTTGTCGCTTAACATTCTTGAAGCAACGGAGCTGTTTGCTCTTTCCAATGATGAGTGGTTCCAACTTCTCACTCCCATCCATATTGCAGCAAAGGAGGATCGTCAGTTGGTCCTTCGACGTTTTACTTCCTGTAGTTTCGGCTTGTTTGAATGCAAGTGTTCCATCAGGAATCGCTCGCCAGTAGAGACCGTTTTCATCAGCATTGAAAATGTCATGAGGTGCAAACTCGTTCAAGATGGTAGGAAGAACTAAAACAACCCAATTTTCAGCACCAAAGTCATCAGCGTCTTGTTTTTCACCATGCTGTTTCTTGAATTTTATGTTGTTCTTCTCCTTCCATCTTTCCAACCATCCAACAGTGGCTTTGAATTCAGTTAGTCCAAGACTTTCAGCTAGCTGATTAGCTTTCTCCATAAGCAGTGAACCACTGACAGGAAACTGTCTGCTCCTGACTTGAGAAAACCACCGAAGAGCATTTTCTACCTACTCAGCTTTTCCCGCCCGTTTTCGTTTCCGGTGTGGATTTGTATTGTTTTGCCAGTCTTCCAGAAGCTGGTCTTTCTGCTTCAAGATACATGAAATTTGACTGGGATTGACACCATATTCTTTAGCAATAGATGCTTCACTTTGTTTTCTAATTTTTTAAGAACTTCTATTCGTTCAGCCACTGTTAAAGTCTTACAGTTGTGCGACGACAATGACTCCAGTGTACACTCTAACAACATTCTTTTGCTTCTTCTGCTTGTGGCAGTTAACCAACGAGATTTCAAATTTACAGCTCCTTTGTCACGCGTCAATCGGCTTCCATATTACGTGCGTGCGCTTATGTGGAGTCTTTCCTGCAGAGGAGCGGTTTTAAACCATGCATGTAAGCGAATCTTGCAATTCTCAATAGTGCGCTAAACAGGTTTGTCCCCATAAAATTGTTGGCGCCAAAAACGGGACCGAAGTACAGCATATACAGTTAAACAGAGCATGCACTTATCCGACGTGCACTTAAATGGAGTGTGCACTGTACTTAGATGTGTCCCTCATGTAAGCTTTAACATGTAAATGCCAGTATTCAAGTCATAAACCTATAAATGACCATTTTCTGGCTAAATGCTATTCTGAAAGCGCCAATATTCGATGCAGCGTATTTGCAGATGGGCATTTTAGACTGGTGCAATGTGGGTAGGGCACACATTTACACATGTACCTTATAAAATGTATGCGGATTCCTTAACAATCTAGGCACAAGCATGTACACCAGCTGTATGTTTGGTTTAAGTGACCATGCCTAAATAGAGGTGCACTTTTAACCTAGTAGGGTAGTATTCTGTAAAGAAAAGTAGACACTCCTTTTCCTCATAGAACAGACTCCAAACAGGCACTACTTTACAGAATTACCCTCTTCTGGGGCAATTGTATAACTTAGGTACACCCATTTATGCACAGGTTATGCACAGAAATGTTTAGAATCCTAGAATTTACATGCTTATGTGAACACATCCATTAAATGCTCCTCTGCAAATTCCCACTGAACTTACTCAGTGTCTATTTTCAAAGGGGAGTACACAGGGATGGAGCATGGGTAGGACATAGCTAGGGTTCCCACTTACAGATTTCTGTAAGCTACACATGTACCTTAGGCACTCACACTTACAGCAGCACTGTGGTACCCTCAGGGTGCCTAAATTGAGGCACCCGCTTACAGAATTACCCCCAAAGTATGAATGATTCCTGAAAAGGAAATTGAATACAGAAAAAAAAAAGAGAAGTTGGTTGCCACCTTGCCTTTCAGGGTATTTTTGCATCTTAAATTTTTTTCCATCAATACATATAGGAGACACAACTCTCATTCTGTAAATGTTTTCAAGAGTATTTGTTCAGTAACATTTTCGTATTTTCAAAAGTAATCGTTACACACAATACAACAATGGGCAGAAGAGATATGCTGAGAAGGTAGAGTGCAGCCCCTTTTAAGGGAGCACAGCTGGGGCATTTACATACTTCAGGCAGCTTTATTCGCATAAAACCTTCAGAAGCTAAGAAAAGAATAATTATAAATAAGAGTCTAGCTTTCTTTGAGCTCTAGCTGAAAATGATTTTGCTTAATCCGTACTGTGTAACACTGTCCTTTAGGAAGCCTCACAGGGGAAAATGTGATTTGTTTTCAGAGCAGCGCTGCGTACTCTTTGTAGCGCTATATAAATGCTAAATAGTAGTAGTAGTAGTTTTCAGATTTTTTTCACCATTTGCTGACTTTTTAAGCTTCATATCATATATGTTGCTACTAATTGGGTTTCTGCCAGGTACTTGTGACCTGGATTGGCCACTGTTGGAAGCAGTATACTGGGCTAGATGGACCATTGGTCTGACTCAGTATATTGTCATGCTCTTATTTAAATAAAAAAATGTTTAATGAATGTTAAAAACAATTTGACATATACAAATGAATTATAAAGTAATTAATTTGAAGGTTAAAATATTTAAATTGATTTTGTGTATGCTAAATTTTTAGCACACTGAAAAAACAACTGCAAATGCCCCTCTGTTCCCAGGGTCTTGTAATCATGAATACCTCAAAGTCCAATACAGAGCAGTTTCACCTTGCTTGTGGGTTCCTGGACAGGTTTTATAGCAGTCTTTCTCCTGTTGCCAGCATAAACATCCAGTGGTGGGGAACTTCCTTCAGTCTGCAATTCAGCTCTAAAGTACTTCTCTGTAAATATCTCCCTCACTCTCTTCCTCTTCCCCCTCCCGGAAGCACACACAGTTTTCAAGAAGTTTGAAATTCTCTCTAATGAAGAGAAAGAAACAGGGACTTAAATGAAATGATAGTTTCAAGCAAGCTGGAAAACATGTAATAGGATTCAGAGAGCTTACTTTAAATGTAGGGTACATTTTGGGGGTTATTCTATAAGGGACTTATGTGTCTTGAACTGCTTTTTACTGCAGAAGATTCATAAAATGGCACAACCAACGAATAGTAAAGAACATTGCGTGATATGCATGTAAGCTATTAGATTGTAAGCTCTTTGAGCAGGGACTGTCTTTCTTCTATGTTTGTGCAGCGCTGCGTATGCCTTGTAGCGCTATAGAAATGCTAAATAGTAGTAGTAGTAGGTGTTCCTGAGGGCAGAGAGTAGATAGAGCGGGGGCAGGATTGGTGCATAATCTGCATACGTGCATATTTTATGAAGTACACACCAATGCACCAATTCTTACTGAGCACGCCTGCATTACTGGCAATACATTTACAAGACTGTTTAATAAAGGTGCCTACATCCAGGTATTCCTCCGATTCTATAAAAAGTGCTAGAGACTGCACATACAAATTAAGGGCCCCTTTTACTAAACTGCACTAAAAATTCCTGTTGCGGCAAATGACAGGAAGCCCATTCAGTTCCTATGGGTTTCCTCTCATTTGCTGTTCGGCTTTGTAAAAGAAGCCCTTATTGAATAGTGAGGAAATTAGTGCCGATAATTTTGATTGTATGCAATTCTTGGTGCTAATTGGATTTAATTAAAATTTATGCAAATAAATTTAGGCACGGGATCTGTGCATAAATTTTACCTGATCCAAAATGGGGACGCAGCCATGGGAGGGTCATGGGAAGATCAAGGACGTTCCTATAATTTATGTATGTTGTTATAGAATAAAAGGGATCTGTGCCTAAATTATGTCTAAATTAGGCGTGGGGATTTACAAGGTTTTGTTGGTGTAAATGCGCCTAAATGTATTTGTTCCCGGCGCTAAGCACTGTTCTATAAACGGTGCCTAACTTTAAGTACTGTTTATAGACAGTGGCGTAGCCAGGTGGGGCGCAGGGGGAGCGGTCGCTCCCCTAAATGGATTTTTAAACAAAATGGCGCCTATGCAATTTTGAATCGGCGGGGCCGGCACGTTTTTTTAAAATTTGCAGTTTCTCCTCTCTCTTCCCTTCCCACCCTACCGTTCCACAACAGGCTTCCCTCTCCGAGTCTCCAAGCCCAACACCACTCTCGCTGCAGCAGCAACAACAACAAAGTGCTTGATTGGGCCCGGCGACGGATCCTTCTGCCTTCGTCACGAGTCCCGCACTCGCGCAAACAGGAAGTGTCTGAGCTGGAGGAGCGAGTCGAGATGCGGTAGAGGGAAGGAACAGAACAAAGCAGGTTTGACGATCCCGGGGGGGGGGGGGGGGGGAGGGACGACGACACAGAAAGTGGCGCTGGACTCGGGGAGGGTGGGGGATGGAAGGAGAGAGGGGAAACAGCGGTGCTGGACTCGGAAAGGGTGGGGGATGGAAAGAGAGAGAGGGGAAACAGCGGTGCTGGACTCGGGGAGGGGGAGAGAGGGGAATCAGAAAACAGTGCTGGATTCAGGGAGGGGGGTTGAAGGCAACGAACTAAAGGAGGAGACGCTACTACCCACTTACAAGAGGAGAAGAAATGGAAAGCCCAACCTGGGAAAGAATTTGTAAGGCTGACTTATGGAACAAGGGAAAAAAAAGACTGGGACCAGCCAAATTCCCAGACAAAGGTAGAAAAAAAATATTTGTATTTAATACTTTGTAGGGACTGAGATACTGCTTTGTAAAATGTACATTTTTTCCTATTTTTATTTTGCAAAAATGTACATTTAAAAAAATGTTTTATTTTGCATTTTTCTCTTTTTTTACCAGTAGAGTCTAGCTTCCTTGGGCAGATTGGGGGGAGGGTCTCTATTTCAATTTTTGTTGTTTTGTTTTGGTGGCTCCTTATTCTGTATTAGATTGGTAGCAAGGAATGTTGTCACAATTTGTGTTTCTGCCAGGTGCTTGTGACCTGGGTTGGCCACTGCTGGAAAAGGAATACTGGGCTAGATGGACTGTTGGCAGGGGTGTGCTGGTAAATTTTTAACAACGGGCTCTCTCTCTGGGCATAGCCGGCCCTGAAAATTTGGGGGTGGGGGTGGGGTGTGGGAATACATGCCTCTCTCTCTTCTCCCTTGTGCGGGCACGCTAGGCATACCTTTGCCGAGCCCCACCAGTCAATAAATGGACTGCCACTATTCTCTGCTGCTTGTTTCTGGCTCTGAGCAACATGATGGAACCTTCTTGCACTTGCATGAAAAGTCCCAGCCTGATGATCAGAGTCAGAAACAAGGAGCAGGGAGCAGCAACAGTCTATTTACTTGGCTGGTGGGGCCAGCATCACTGCCAGCAAAGTAAAAGAGAATTCAGGAGGGGGCCCAAGCCCACATTTTGGGAGTCAGTTGTTAAAATAGCCATGGGGAGGCCTACTTTAACAACCGGCTCCCAAAATACTTAAAAACTTAACAAATGGCTCTTGCGAGCCCGTGAGAGCCCGTTCCAGCACACCACTGACTGTTGGTCTGACCCGGTATAGCTACTCTTACGTTATATACAGTGGGGGAAATAAGTATTTGATCCCTTGCTGATTTTGTAAGTTTGCCCACTGACAAAGACATGAGCAGCCCATAATTGAAGGGTAGGTTATTGGTAACAGTGAGAGATAGCACATCACAAATTAAATCCGGAAAATCACATTGTGGAAAGTATATGAATTTATTTGCATTCTGCAGAGGGAAATAAGTATTTGATCCCCCACCAACCAGTAAGAGATCTGGCCCCTACAGACCAGGTAGATGCTCCAAATCAACTCGTTACCTGCATGACAGACAGCTGTCGGCAATGGTCACCTGTATGAAAGACACCTGTCCACAGACTCAGTGAATCAGTCAGACTCTAACCTCTACAAAATGGCCAAGAGCAAGGAGCTGTCTAAGGATGTCAGGGACAAGATCATACACCTGCACAAGGCTGGAATGGGCTACAAAACTATCAGTAAGACGCTGGGCGAGAAGGAGACAACTGTTGGTGCCATAGTAAGAAAATGGAAGAAGTACAAAATGACTGTCAATCAACAAAGATCTGGGGCTCCACGCAAAATCTCACCTCGTGGGGTATCCTTGATCATGAGGAAGGTTAGAAATCAGCCTACAACTACAAGGGGGGAACTTGTCAATGATCTCAAGGCAGCTGGGACCACTGTCACCACGAAAACCATTGGTAACACATTACGACATAACGGATTGCAATCCTGCAGTGCCCACAAGGTCCCCCTGCTCCGGAAGGCACATGTGATGGCCCGTCTGAAGTTTGCCAGTGAACACCTGGATGATGCCGAGAGTGATTGGGAGAAGGTGCTGTGGTCAGATGAGACAAAAATTGAGCTCTTTGGCATGAACTCAACTCGCCGTGTTTGGAGGAAGAGAAATGCTGCCTATGACCCAAAGAACACCGTCCCCACTGTCAAGCATGGAGGTGGAAATGTTATGTTTTGGGGGTGTTTCTCTGCTAAGGGCACAGGACTACTTCACCGCATCAATGGGAGAATGGATGGGGCCATGTACCGTACAATTCTGAGTGACAACCTCCTTCCCTCCGCCAGGGCCTTAAAAATGGGTCGTGGCTGGGTCTTCCAGCACGACAATGACCCAAAACATACAGCCAAGGCAACAAAGGAGTGGCTCAGGAAGAAGCACATTAGGGTCATGGAGTGGCCTAGCCAGTCACCAGACCTTAATCCCATTGAAAACTTATGGAGGGAGCTGAAGCTGCGAGTTGCCAAGCGACAGCCCAGAACTCTTAATGATTTAGAGATGATCTGCAAAGAGGAGTGGACCAAAATTCCTCCTGACATGTGTGCAAACCTCATCATCAACTACAGAAGACGTCTGACCGCTGTGCTTGCCAACAAGGGTTTTGCCACCAAGTATTAGGTCTTGTTTGCCAGAGGGATTAAATACTTATTTCCCTCTGCAGAATGCAAATAAATTCATATACTTTCCACAATGTGATTTTCCGGATTTAATTTGTGATGTGCTATCTCTCACTGTTACCAATAACCTACCCTTCAATTATGGGCTGCTCATGTCTTTGTCAGTGGGCAAACTTACAAAATCAGCAAGGGATCAAATACTTATTTCCCCCACTGTAGATGAGGGTCTGTCCATGTTCTGCATCTGTGACTGAGGTAAAGGATTCTGCTAGCATGTAGTGTCTGTGTAGGAATGTGTAACAGTGCAGCTTGTTCCAGTTTCTCAACAGTAGGTATATTGGTGCTCCAGAGCCTAGTGTAATATATATAGCACTGTCTTTTCATAGGTGGGTTCAGTCTGTTATGGTGTGGTAAGTTTGGTGTTCTAGGGCATTTCTGGAGTACCCTCTTGCCAGTCAGGTTTTCAGGATATCCACAATAAATATGCATGCCATTGATTTGTATATACTGCCTCCATTAAATGCAAATCTTTTTCATGCAGATTCATTGAGGATAACCTGAAAACCTGAACGGCAAGGGGGTACTCCAGGACCATCTAGGGAAACACTTCTCTAGGTCCTACTGTAATATTTATATCGCCGTCTTTTCATAAGTGGGTTAGGGCTGTTATGATGTGGTAACTTTTCAGTATAGGTTTTGGGTGTCTTTTTGCAGAGGTTTATGTTATTTCACAAAGGGGCCTGTTTACTAAGGTGCGTTAGTGTTTTTAGAGCACCTACACTTAGTGCGCTCGCTAGCCATGTATGCGCCTATAGGGATATTGTAGGCACATACATGGTTAACGCGCGTTAATAATGATAATGCTGTTTAGTAAACAGGGCCCAAAGTGTCTAGCCCTATTTGAGGCTCTGGGGCAAGGGCCACCAAAATAAAAATGTTCAAGACTAGTGTTCTTCACATCCTGTAGAGTCACCACACAAACAAAAGCCCATCTTGATTTAAACAAGGTGTTTAGCAGTGGAAGGACTGGGTGTGCTATTCCTGAGGTAATGGTCACGATTTGAATATTTTTATTTGAAGTTAAGAAGACAGGTTGCCTGCTCTGGCCAGTCCAGGGACCTCTTCTGCGTCCTGCCTACTGATGTAACTTACTGTTTCCTTGTAGGCAGGACACAACAGAGACATCCTGTATTAATCAGTGCCTGCTACAGCCCCTGAGCAACAACACAGACACTACTGTCTAGCTGACACCAACTGGCGCCTATTTTATAAAAGTCTGCTCCCCCTGCGATGAAAACCTGGCTACGCCTCTGTTTATAGAATAGCGCTTAGCACTATTTTTTTTAGATGCCATTTATACATTTCAGTCCATTGCCTTTTTAAACAGGCATACAATAGATATCCTTTCACTTTTTCCGTAGACATCCTCTTATAAAATAATCCTCAATGCAGCAGCTTCCATCTTCTAGAACAGGAGCTTAAAAAGACTGTTTGAAAATGCACAATAGAGGCGTGATTTTATTAACCTTTATCAGATATAAAATGCTGTTTTACTTGCATAAATGGTTTCTTATGAAATTGGGTCATACCTAAAAGTATGTACAGTGCAAGCCGGTGCATACTTGTACAGTAAGCTTCTTCAGGGGAGGGATTTGCGCACAGCAAGGGAAGACTCATGATTTATACATGTATTTTATAAAACACATTTAATACCCCATGGGAATGGGTATTACTAAAGTGATAGAGTTTTCTAGAGCCCTGGGAGGATGGAGGTCCCTGCTAGAGGGCTAGAGTGGTAGGATGTCCCTGGGTGGGTGGATGCTCAGCCCATGGGGAGTGGTTTGGAAATAGAATATAGGGGGAAAGAGTTACCCTTGTGGTGAATGACCAGAGGGAGGAGTTGCAAAGGGGATAAAGGTTGGAATTATGCCCATAGAGGGGTCTTTGGTTGCCAGACAGTCCCCTGCCTAGAGACCAAGAGAAGGAAAAGGGGAATCCTGAGTGAGGGGTGTGACCTTTGGCTGTAAAGGAGGGTTGTGGCTCTTGAAAGCGGCAACTGGGATACTGTGTGTGCTCGGGTGGGCAAAGGAGTGACCTGGCCCGGGAGCAGGGATTGGAGCTAGGGGGAGCTCAGTCTCAGGACAAAATATGGCTCCTTAGGGGCACGCCCCAAATGCAAGCAGGATGCAGCTACAGTCAGTCACATGTTTTGGACCTGTCCTCAGATTCTCCAATTCTGGCTTCAGCTATTAATGAAAATGCATAGTTATGAAGGTGATAGAATGGAATTGCACCCTTTGATTCTGTTTGATATATATAAGTACTCTAAGCCTGCACACCTAGGCTTCAGATGTTTCTTCAAAAAGCTATTTTAATAGGGAAAAAAGTTATTTTGCTATGCTGGCAAGAATCCTTTGCTCCAACATTAAGCATGTGACGTGTACACATGATAGACTTATTAAAGCTAGAACGCTGTGGGATTAATGACGTCTCCTCTGAAAAAGGTAGAGAATTTCAACAGACTTGGGAGTGCTTTTGGAACACGTTACAACCTGCGGCTCGTAGCAGACTTTTGAACCAATAGTGTTGAGCTCCTCTCATGGTGATCCATTTAATGTCTTGTTTCTACATAGAGAGTTAAAGGGGGGGGGGGGGGCTGAGGGGATTTGGTGGGACGAAGGGGGTGGATTGTTGAATATGGTCTGTTATTCATGTTTGTGATGTTATTTGGTGATAATAATAAAGATGATTTCAACATAAGTCAAAATAAAACTACATATTTTTTTCATGCGTTTCAAAAGTTGGGAAAGAAGAGAGATGTGCTGTTGCTGGGAGATTTCAATCTGCCGGATGTAGATTGGAAGGTTACATCTGCGGAATCGGAAAGAAGTAGAGAGATCGTGGATGCTTTTCAAAGTGCTCAGCTCAGACCAGTGGCGTAGCCAGAAAGCAATTTTTGGGTGAGCCAACAGGTTGGATGGGTGGGCACTAGTCGTGTGCTGGTAAATGTTTAACAACAGGCTCTCTCCCCGGTCCACCTCTGTGCCTCCCCTCAAAATTGCAGAGCTGGCTATAGCTGGGAAGAGAGCCGGGGGAGGGGGGGGGCAATGCATTACTATCTCCAGGAAAAAAAAATTAAATGATCCCAGGTTCCAATCTAATTCTTGTTTAATGTGGGATAAAATGCCATAAATAAGTACATAAATATAAACTTTTAATATTGAGCACCTGATTCTCAAAGTGGACAAATTCTAAACACTATAATGAACATAAAATGATTTTTTCTACCTTTGTTGTCTGGTGACTTTGTTTTTCTGATCATGCTGGCCCAGTTTCCGATTCTGCTGCTATCTGTCCTCTTAACTCCATTTCCAGGGCTTCCTTTCCATTTATTTCTTTACTTTAAGCCTTTCTTCTTCATTTCTTGCCCTACATCCGTAAGTAAAAGCTGGGTCCTCCGCAGACTTGACTGTCCAGTGGATCCAGCTTCTGCCTATTTTCTTCATCCATGTGCAGTTTTTCTCTTCCTTTTCCCTTATCTCATCTCCTTCCTCACTCTTCCCTCCCCACTATCCATGTCCAGCATTTCTTCTCTCTCCTCCATCCATGTCCAGCAACCTTCCTCTCTCCCCTGCCCTCCCCTCCATCCACCCATGTCCAGCAACACTCCTCTCCCCTGCCCTCCCCTCCATCCACCCATGTCCAGCGATTCTCTTCTCTCCCCTGCCCCCCTCCAGCCACCCATACCTATGTCCAGCGATTCTCTTCTCTCCCCTGCCCCCCCTCCAGCCACCCATACCTAGTGATTCTCTCCTCTCCCCTGCCCCCCCTCCAGTCACCCATACCTATGTCCAGCGATTCTCTTCTCTCCCCTGCCCCCCCTCCAGCCACCCATGTCCAGGGATTCTCTCCTCTCCCCTGCCTTCCCTTCCAGCCACCCATACCCAGCGATTCTCTCCTCTCCCCTGCCCCCCCTCCAGCCATCCATACCCACCCAGCAATTCTCCTCTCTCCCCTGATTATCTCAGTCGAAGTGGCCGCATTATTGAAAGTCTTGCCCGTCTCTAGCCTTCCCTTCGAATTCGTTCCCTCAGAGTCCCGCCCTTGCGGAAAGAGGAAATGACGTCAGAAGGCGGGACTCTGAGGGAATGAACAAAGGGAAGGCTTGATGGGCAGGGCTTTCGATGACACGGCCGCTTCGATGGAGGTAAAAAAAAGATTTAAACCCCGGGCGAGGGGATGTTGGGTGGGCGGGCCTGGAGGAAAAGTGGCTGGGCCTGGGCCCCTCCAGGCCCGCCCATGGCTATGCCCCTGGCTCAGACAAATGGTGACAGAACCCACAAGGGAGGGAGTGACACTGAATTTGGTGCTCACAAATGGGGATAGCGTGTCAAATGTCCGAGTGGGTGCCCACCTGGGCAGCAGTGGCCATCAAACAGTTTGGTTTGATATGACAGCTGAAGTGGAGGGCGGCTACTCAAAACTCAAAGTCCTGGATTTCAAGCATGCTGACTTTAGTAAAATGGGGAAATACCTGAGGAAGGAGCTGATGGGCTGGGAGAATGAATGAGAAGTGGAAGGACAGTGGTCCAGGCTGAAAGAAGCTATAAATATGGCCACAAACCTTTATGTAAGGAGAGTAAATAAAAGCAAGAGGAAAAGGAAACTGATATGGTTCTCCAAGCAAGTGACTAAGAAAATAAAGGCTAAAGAGTTGGCATTCCTGAAATACAGAAAAACTCAAGAAGAGGAACACGGAGAGGAATGCCGGCTGAAACTGAAAGAAGCCAATAGAGAGATACGTCTGGCGAAAGCGCAAGCGGAAGAACAAATGGCTAGAAAGGTAAGGAGGGGGTGACAAAAATTTCTTCAGGTATATTAGTGAAAGGAGGAAGACTAAAAAGGGAATTGTGAGACTGAAAGATGCTGCAAACCACTATGTAGATAATGATGAAGAAAAAGCAAATTTGCTAAATAGATACTTTAGTTCTGTTTTCACAGAAGAAAATCCTGGAGAAGGACCATGATTGACTGGCAAAAGTACATATGAGAATGGCGTGGATATAGCACCGTTCACGGAAGAGAGTGTGTATGAACAACTTGAAAATCTAAAGGTGGACAAAGCCATGGGACCGGTCGGGATCCACCCTAGGATATTGAGGGAGCTTAGAGAGGTTCTGGCAGGTCCTCTTAAAGATTTGTTTAATAAATCCTTGGAGACGGGAGAGGTTCCATGGGATTGGAGAACAGCGGATGTGGTCCCTCTTCACAAAAGTAGTGATAGGGAAGAAGCCGGAAACTATAGGCCGGTAAGCCTCACTTCGGTTATTGGAAAAGTAATGAAAGCGATGCTGAAGGATAGTGAAGGATAGTGAATTTCCTGGAAGCCAATAAGTTGCAAGATCCGAGACAACATGGTTTTATTAAAGGGAAATCGTGCCAAACAAATCTCATTGAATTCTTTGACTGGGTGAGTGGAGAATTGAATCATGGACATGTTATAGACGTAATCTACTTAGAATTTAAGCAAAGTTTTTGACACGGTTCCCCACAGGAGGCTCTTGAATAAACTTGACAGGCTGAAGATAGGACCCGACGTGGTGAACTGGATTAGGAACTGGTTGACGGACAGACGCCAGAGGGTGGTGGTGAATGGAATTCGCTCGGAGGAGGGAAAGGTGAGTAGTGGAGTGCCTCAAGGATCGGTGCTGGGGCCGATTCTGTTCAATATATTTGTGAGTGACATTGCTGAAGGGTTAGAAGGTAAAGTTTGCCTTTTTGCAGATGATACTAAGATTTGTAACAGAGTGGACACCCAGGAGGGAGTGGAAAATATGAAAAAGGATCTGCAGAAGCTAGAAGAATGGTCTGAGGTTTGGCAATTAAAATTCAATGCGAAGAAATGCAAAGTGATACACTTAGGGAATAAAAGTCCACGAGAGTCGTATGTGTTAGGCGGTGAGAGTCTGATATGTACAGATGGAGACAGCGATCTTGGGGTGATAGTATCTGAAGATCTGAAGGCGACGAAACAGTATGACAAGGCGGTGGCCGTAGCTAGAAGGTTGCTTAGGCTATATAGAGAGAGTTGTGACCAGCAGAAGAAAGGAGGTGTTGATGACCCTGTATAAGCAGTTGGTGAGGCCCCACCTGGAGTATTGTGTTCAGTTTTGGAGGCCGTATCTTGTTAAGGATGTAAAAAGAATTGAAGCGGCGCAAAGAAAATCTACAAAAATGGTATTGGATTTGTGTTACTACTACTTAACATTTCTAAAGCACTACTAGGGTTACGCAGCGCTGTACAATTTAACATAGAGGGACAGTCCCTGCTCAAAGAGCTTACAATCTAATAGACATAGAGGGACAGTCCCTACTCAAAGAGCTTACAATCTAATAGAGTACTAGACATATGAGGAGAGACTTGCTGACCTGAACGTGTATACCCTGGAGGAAAGGAGAAACAGGGGTGATATGATACAGACATTCAGATATTTGAAAGGTATTAATCCGCAAACGAATCTTTTCTGTAGATGGGAAGGCAGTAGAACTAGAGGACATGAAATGAGATTGAAGGGGGACAGGCTCAAGAAAAATGTCAGGAAGTATTTTTTCATGGAGAGAGTGGTGATACTTGGAAAGCCCTCCCACAGGAGGTGGTGGAGATGAAAACGGTAATGGAATTCAAAAATGCGTGGGATAAACATAAAGGAATCCTGTTCAGAAGGAATGGATCCTCAGAAGCTTAGCGGATATTGGGTGGCAGAGCCGGTGGTGGGAGGCGGGGCTAGTGCTGGGCAGACTTCTACAGTCTGTGCCCTAAAAATGGCAGATACAAATCAAAGTCAGGTATACACATAAAGTAGCACGTATGAGGTTATCTTGTTGGGCAGACTGGATGGACAGTACAGGTCTTTCTCTGCCATCATCTACTATGTTACTATCACGCTTATGTTCGAAGGAGAAGGGCGCCAATCTTCTGACACAAATCGGGAGATGGGCACCCTTCTCCCAAGGTTGGCCAAATCGGCTTAATCGAAAGCTGATTTTGGACGTCCTCAACTGCTTTCGGTCGTGGGGACGGCCGAAGTTAAAGGGGCGTGTCAGCACTGTACAGAAGGCTGGACGGGGGCGTGGTTAACAGATGGGCATGCTCGGCCGATAATGGAAAAAAGAAGGGCGCTCCTGACAAACACTTGGCCGACTTTACTTGGTCAGTTTTTATTCACGTCCAAGCCTCAAAAAGGTGTCCGACCTGAACAGATGACCACCGGAAGGAATCAGGGATGACTTCCCCTTACTCCCCCAGTGGTCAGTAACCCCCTCCAACCATAAAAAAAAACACTTTAAAAATGCCGCTATGCCAGCCTCAAATGCCATACTTAGGTCCATCTCAGCAGTGTACAGGTCCCTGGAGCAGTTGTAGTGGGTGCAGTGTACTTCAGGCAGGCGGACCCAGGCCCATCTCACCCCCGTTTCACTTGTGGTGGTAAATGTGAGCCCTCCAACCCCCCCCCCCCCCACAAACCCACTGTTCCCACATCTAGATGCCTCCCCCCTTCATCCCTAAGGGCTATGGTAGTGGTGTACAGTAGTGGGGAGTGGGTTTTGAGTGGCTCAGCACCCAAGGTAAGGGAGCTATGCACCTGGGAGCAATTTTTGAAGCCCAATGCAGTGCCCCCTAGGGTGCCCGGTTGGTGTCATTAGTACATAAGTATTGCCATACTGGGAAAGACCAATGGTCCATCGAGCCCAGCATCCTGTTTCCAACAGTGGCCAATTCTGTTCACAAATATCCGGCAAGATCCCAAAAATGTACAAAACATTTTATACTGCTTATCTATCCCAGAAATAGTGGATTTTCCACAAGTCCATTTAATAACGGTCTATGGACTTTTCCTTTAGGAAGCCGTCCAAACCTTTTTTAAACTCTGCTAAGCTAACCGACTTTACCACATTCTCTGGCAACAAATTCCAGAGTTTAATTACATGTTGAGTAAAGAAACATTTTCTCCGATTCGTTTTAAATTTACTACATTGTAGCTTCATTGCATGCCCCCTAGTCCTAGTATTTTTGGAAAGCGTAAACAGACGCTTCACATCTACCCGTTCAACTCCACTCATTATTTTATAGACCTCTATCATATCTCCTCTCAGCCGTCTTTTCTCCAAGCTGAAGAGCCCTAGCCGCTTTAGCCTTTTCTCTTAGGAAAGTCGTCCAATTCCCTTTATCATTTTCGCTGCCCTTCTCTGTACCTTTTCTAATTCCACTCTTTTTTTAGATGGGGCGACCAGAATTGAACACAGTATTTGAGGTGCGGTCGTACCATGGAGCAATACAAAGGCATTATAACATCCTCATTTTTGTTTTCCATTCCTTTCCTAATAATACCTAACATTCTATTTGCTTTCTTAGCTGCAGCAGCACACTGAGCAGAAGGTTTCAACGTTTCATCAACTACGACACCTAGATCCCTTTCTTGGTCTGTGACTCCTAACGTGGAACCTTGCATGATGTAGGTATAATTCGGGTTCCTCTTTCCCACATGCATCACTTTGCACTTGCTCACATTAAACGACATCTGCCATTTAGATGCCCAGTCTCCCAGTCTCGTAAGGTCCTCTTGTAATTTTTCACAATCCTCCCGCGATTTTAGACTTTGATTAGCTTTGTGTCATCAGCAAATGTAAGTACCTCACTAATTACTCCCATCTCTATTTGATTTATAAATATGTTAAAAAGCAGCGGTCCCAGCACAGACCCCTGGGGAACCCCACTAACTACCCTTCTCCATTGAGAATACTGACCATTTAACCCTACTTTCTGTTTTCTATCTTTTAACCAGTTTTTAATCCACAATAGAACACTACCTCCTATCCCATGACTCTCCAATTTCCTCTGGAGTCTTTCATGAGGTACTTTGTCAAACACCTTCTGAAAATCCAGATACACAATATCAACTGGCTCACCTTTATCCACATGTTTGTTCACCCCTTCAAAAAAAATGTAGTAGTTTGGTGAGGCAGGATATCCCTTCACTAAATCCATGTTGACTTTCCTGCTTATAATCGAACGAGAAAAACGCCCAAGTTCCGACCTAAATCGGGAGATGGGCGTTTTTCTCACAAAAACAAATAAAGCGGTATAATCGAAAGCCGAACTTTGGACGCTTTCAACTGCACTCCGTCGCGGATGCGGACAAAGTTGACGGGGGCGTGTCGGAGGCGTGGTGAAGGCGGAACTGGGGCGTGGTTATCACCCGAACAGAGATGGGCGCCTTTCGCCGATAATGGATGCGTTTGTAGCTAGAATTTAGGGCACTTTTCCTGGACCCTGTTTTTTCACGAATAAGGCCCACAAAAGTGCCCTAAATGACCAGATGACCCCCAGAGGGAGTCGGGGATGACCTCCCCTGACTCCCCCAGTGGTCACTAACCCCCTCCCACCACAAAAAAATGATGTTTCACAACTTTTTACTTTCACCCTCAAATGTCATACCCTCCTCCCAAGCAGCAGTATGCAGGTCCCTGGAGCAGTTGTTAGGGGGTGCAGTGGACGTCAGGCAGGTGGACCCAGGCCCATCCCCCCCTACCTGTTACAATTGTGCTGCTTAATGCTTAGTCGTCCAACCCCCCCAAACCCACTGTACCCACATGTAGGTGCCCCCCTTCACCTCTTAGGGCTATAGTAATGGTGTAGACTTGTGGGCAGTGGGTTTTGAGGGGGATTTGGGGGGCTCAACACCCAAGGGAAGGGTGCTATGCACCTGGGAGCTCTTTGACCTTTTTTTTTGTTTTTGTAAAAGTGCCCCCTAGGGTGCCCGGTTGGTGTCCTGGCATGTGAGGGGGACCAGTGCACTATGAATCCTGGCCCCTCCCACGAACAAATGCCTTGGAGTTATTCGTTTTTGAGCTGGGCGATTTCATTTTCCATTATCGGTGAAAAGCAAAAACGCCCAGCTCACACCTTGGCGAATAAAACATGGGCGTCTATTTTTTTTGGAACATACGGTTCACTCCGCCCCTTCACGGACCCGTTCTCGGAGATAAACGCCCATGGAGATAGGCGTTTCCGTTCGATTATGCCCCTCTTTGTCTCATTAATCGATACTTTTAAATATGCTCTGTAATTTTGTTCTTAATAATAGTCTCTTCCATTTTGCCCAGCACCGACGTCAGACTCACCGGTCTATAATTTCCCGGAACTCCTCTGGAACCTTTTTAAAAAATCGGCGTTACATTGGCCACCCTCCAATCTTCCGGTACCACGCTCAATTTTAAGGATAAATTACATATTAATAACAATATCTCCGCAAGCTCATTTTTCAGTTCTATCAGTACTGTGGGATGAATACCAGCCGGTCCAGGAGATTTGCTACTCTTCAGTTTGTAGAACTACCCCATTACATCCTCCAGGTTTACAGAGAATTCATTAAGTTTCTCAAACTTGTCAGCTTCGAATACCATTTCTGGCACCAGTTTCCCACCCAAATCTTCCTCGATGAAGACTGAAGCAAAGAATTCATTTAATCTCTCCGCTACGGCTTTGTTTTCCCTGATCGCCCCTTTTACTCCTCGGTCATCTAACGGTCCAACCAATTCTTTTGCCAGCTTCCTGATTTTAATATACCTAAAAAACTTTTACTATCCAGCTTATTTTCGAAAGTGATGGGCACCCATATTTCGACCCAAATTGGGAGATGGGCGCCCATCTCGCAAAGGCGCCCAAATCGGTATAATCGAAAACCGATTTTGGGCGCCTGCAACTGCACTCTGTCGTGGAAACGGCCAAAGTTGATGGAGGCGTGTCGGAGGCGTGGTGAAGGCGGGACTGGGGCGTGTTTATCGGCCGAGCAGAGATGGGCGCCTTCAGCCGATAATCGAAAAAAATGGGCGTTTTTAGCGAGAATTTAGGTCACTTTTTTGGACCCTTTTTTTCACGAACAAGTCCCAAAAAAGTGCCCTAAATGACCAGATGACTACCGGAGAGAATCGGGGATGACCACCCCTGACTCCCCCAGTGGTCACTATCCCCCTCCCACCAAAGAAAAAACAACTTTAACAACTTTTTTTGCCTGCCTGTGTGCCAGCCTCAAATGCTATACCCATCTCCATCACAGCAGTATGCAGGTCCCTAGAGCAGTTGTTAGTGGGTGCAGTGGACTTCAGGCAGGTGGACCCAGGCCCATCCCGCCCCCTACCTGTTACACTTGTGGTGGTTAATGTTCAGCCCTCAAAACCCCCCCAAAACCCACTGTACCCACATGTAGGTGCCCCCCTTCACCCCTTAGGGCTATGGTAATGGTGTAGACTTGTGGGCAGTGGGTTTTGGGGGGGATTTGGGGGGCTCAGCACATAAGGGAAGGGTGCTATGCACCTGGCAGCTATTTCAATGTGTTTTTTTAATTTGTAAAAGTGCCCCCTAGGGTGCCCGGTTGGTGTCTTGGCATGTGAGGGGGACCAGTGCACTACGAATCCTGGCCCCTCCCACGACCCAATGCCTTGGATTTCTTCATTTTTGAGCTGGGCGCCTTCGGTTTCCATTATCACTGAAAACCGATAGCACCCAGCTCAAAAACGCCCAAATCCTAAGCATTTGCCCCGCACAACCCGTATTATCGAAAAAAAGATGGGCGCCCATCTTTTTTAAAAAATACTACTACTACTACTATTTAGCATTTCTATAGCGCTACAAGGCGTACGCAGCGCTGCACAAACATAGAAGAAAGACAGTCCCTGCTCAAAGAGCTTACAATCTAATAGACAAAAAATAAATAAATAAATAACTAAATAAAGTAATCAAATCAATTAATGTGAACGGGAAGGAAAAGAGGAGGGTAGGTGGAGGCGAGTGGTTACGAGTCAAAAGCAATGTTAAAGAGGTGGGCTTTCAGTCTAGATTTAAAGGTGGCCAAGGATGGGGCAAGACGTAGGGGCTCAGGAAGTTTATTCCAAGTGTAGGGTGCAGCGAGACAGAAGGCGCAAAGTCTGGAGTTGGCAGTAGTGGAGAAGGGAACAGATAAGAAGGATTTATCCATGGAGCGGAGTGCACGGGAAGGGGTGTAGGGAAGAATGAGTGTGGAGAGATACTGGGGAGCAGCAGAGTGAGTACATTTATAGGTTAGTAGAAGAAGTTTGAACAGGACGCGAAAACGGATAGGGAGCCAGTGAAGGGTCTTGAGGAGAGGGGTAGTATGAGTAAAGCGACCCTGGCGGAAGACGAGACGGGCAGCAGAGTTTTGAACCAACTGGAGAAGGGAGAGGTGACTAAGTGGGAGGCCAGCAAGAAGCAGATTGCAGTAGTCTAAACGAGAGGTGACACGGGTGTGGATGAGGGTTTTGGTAGAGTGCTCGGAAAGAAAGGGGCGGATTTTACTGATGTTGTAAAGAAAGAAACGACAGGTCTTGGCAATCTGCTGGATATGAGCAGAGAAGGAGAGAGAAGAGTCAAAGATGACCCCAAGGTTTCGAGCTGAGGAGACAGGGAGAATGAGAGAGCCATCAACAGAAATAGAAAACGGGGGGAGCGGGGAGGTAGGTTTGGGGGGGAAAATGAGAAGCTCGGTTTTGGTCATATTTAATTTCAGGTAGCGTTGAGACATCCAGACAGCAATGTCAGACAAGCACACTGAAACTTTGGTTTGGATGCAAGGTGAGATATCAGGGGTAGAATGGTAGATTTGGGAGTCATCAGCATAGAGATGGTAGGAAAAGCCATGGGATGAGATTAATGAACCAAGGGAAGAAGTGTAGATAGAAAAGAGGAGGGGACCAAGAACAGAACCCTGAGGTACACCGACAGGCAGAGGGATAGAAGTAGAAGAGGATCCACCAGAGTGAACACTAAAGGTGCGGAGGGAGAGGTAGGAAGAGAACCAGGAAAGGACAGAGCCCTGGAATCCAAGTGAGGACAGGGTATCGAGAAGTATGCTGTGATCGACAGTGTCAAAAGCAGCGGAAAGATCAAGAAGAATGAGGATGGAATATTGACCTCTGGATTTAGCCAGTAATAGGTCATTGGAGACTTTAGTAAGTGCAGTTTCGGTTGAGTGGAGAGGGCGAAAACCAGATTGTAGTGGGTCAAAAATAGCATGTGAGGAGAGAAAATTAAGGCAGCGGCAGTGAACAGCACGCTCAAGTAATTTGGAGAGAAAAGGAAGGAGGGAGATGGGTCGGTAATTAGAGGGACAAGTAGGGTCGAGTGAAGGCTTCTTAAGGAGAGGTGTTACCACAGCATGTTTAAAGGCAGCAGGGACAGTCGCAGTGGAAAGTGAGAGGTTGAGAATGTGACAGATAAAAGGAATAAGAGCAGGAGAGATGGCATTAAGAAGGTGGGTGGGAATGGGATCAGAGGAACAGGTGGTACATTTTGAGGAAGAAAGGAGAAGTGTAGTTTCCTCAATAGTAACTTCAGGAAAGGAGGAAAGGGAATGAGGGGAAGGAGAGAGAGGGGAACGGACTAGTGGAGGGAGAGGTGGTGAGGTAGAGAAAGCAAGGTTTATCTTTTGAACCTTGTTGTGAAAGAATTCAGCAAGGGTCTGAGAAGGTAATGAAGGGGGAGTTGGGGGAGGGGCACCTTGAGGAGAGAGTTCAATGTGGTGAAGAGAAGTCGAGGATTAGAGCCAAGAGAGTTGGTCAGTTGGATATAATAATCCTGTTTGGCACGTAAAAGAGCAGATTGGAAGGAGGTCAGCATGAACTTAAAGTGTAAGAAATCAGCAAGGGCCCGAGATTTCCGCCAGAGGCGTTCGGCGGAGCGGGTACAGGAACGTAGGTAGCGGATATTAGAAGTCAGCCAAGGTTGGGGTTTTGTACGCCTTACAGGGCGGGTCATCAAAGGTGCAAGGGTGTCTAAGGCAGAGGATAGAGTATTGTTGTAAGAAGAAACAGCCTCGTTGACAGACGTGGATGGTGCCACAGTAGAGAGGAGGTTTGAAACATGGGAGGATAGAGATGAAGGGTCAATATCGTGAAGATTCCTAGATAAATTAGATAAGATAGGACGGGACTGGGAGGGAGGAGATTTTAGTGTTTGTCCCGCCCCTTCGCATGACTGCCCATGGAGATGGTCACCCACTTTCGATTATGCCCCTCTATGTGTTTTTGCCTCCAATGCAATCTTTTTTTCCCAAGTCCCTTATAACCTTCCTTATCAGTGCTTTGCATTTGACTTGACATTGCTTAAGCTGTTTCTTATTATTTTCAGTCGTTTCCTTCCATTTTCTGAAGAATTTTATTTTAGCTCTAATAGCTTCCTTCACCTCACTTTTTAACCACGCCGGCTGTCATTTGGTCTTCCATCCCAGTGGCGTAGCCAGACCTGAGATTTTGGGTGGGCCCAGAGCTAATATGGGTGGGCACACACTGTCTATATAAGTATGAGTAGTGTCTCTTGGGATCCTACAAAATAATGCCTAAGAATTCACTTGATGATGGATTTCTAAGTAGTCTGCCCAACAGCTGCCCTGCATCAGTTTAACCACATACATACTTAATGGAAAAATTGATATTTTTAAATATAATTACATTATCCCACAATCTCTCCACTGCAAAATGCTATACACAAACTTGTGCAAAAACACACTCATATCTTTAAAACCGTAACAGCACTAATTCCAAGGACAGGATGAGCTACAACATTATGCTTGAAAAGGCAGAACTGTAATTACACTAGGCTCTAAAACACCAATACACTACCTCGTGAAAAAAGCAAAACAAAAAGGGCTGCGAATACTACATGCTAGCAGAATACTGCACCTTGATCACATTTGAAAAACACATGACACAACAGACATGACACAAGGAACTAAAGATCAAAAAATATGAAGGCAAAATACTGAACTGGAAAGTTAACTTAAGAAGTCAGACTCAGCATGCAGCAATACCAGAAAAATTTAAACTTACATGCAAAATATCACAGATGCAAATTTCCAAAAGATGACATATTCAAATTAATAAATTCTGAATAAAATAGTTTTTTCTACCTTTGTTGTCTGATCTATTCGCTTTGGTCCCAGTGTCTTCTGTTTTACGCAGTGTCTTCTTTCCATTTGATATTTTTTCACTCACCATGTCCACCATACTCCTGTGTCCTTATGCGTCCTGTCTACCATCTGTAGCCCTGCCCCTATCCTTCCTCGAGTTTCAGTATCTCCCCTCAACGTGTTCCAAACCAGCCCCTAAACTCAGCAGTTTTCCCTCCATCCATATCCAGCATTTCTCCTCACTCCCCTCCATCCATGTGCATCTACTTCCATTGTCTTCCCTTCCCTCCATCCATGTCCAGCATTTCTCCTCTCTCCTTTCCCCTCCATCCATGTGCATCTCCTTCCTTTGTCTTTCCTTACCTCCAGCCTTGTCCAACATTTCTCCTCTCTTCCCTGCCCTCCACTCCATCCATGTCCAGCATTTCTCCTCTCTTCCATCCCCTCTATCCATGTGCACCTCCTTCCTGACTTCTCTCCCCTCCCTCCATCCATTCGTCCAGCAACTCTCCATTCTCCCCTGCCCTCTCCTCCAGCCATCCATCTCCAGCAAATTTCCACTCTCCCCTTTCCGCTCCATCCATTCATGTCCAGCAATTTTCTTCTTTCCCCTGCCCTCCGCTCCATGTCCAGCAACTCTCCATTCTCCCCTGCCCTCTCCTCTCCTCTAGCCATCCATCTCCAGCAAATTTCCTCTCCCCTTTCCCCTCCTCCTTCCATCCCTGTTGTCCAGCAATTCACCTCTCTCCCCTGCCCATCCTGTTTCTGTCCATCCCCTTCCCCCTTCTATCCAGCGTGTCCCCCCTCCACCTTCACAGCATCTCCAAGCCAACTTCCGTTCCAGTCTACTCCCAAAGTCGCAGCGACGAACGGGCATGCAGCGCTGCGGTAGTAAAAGCAACAAGGAGACTGGTTCGACTCTCCGTCCTTCACTTCCTTCCCTCTGCATCCCGCCTTCCTCTGACGTCATTTCCTTTCGGGCGGGACGCAGAGGGAGGGAAGTGAAGGACGGAGAGTCGAACCAGTCTCCTTGTTGCTTTTACTACCGCAGCGCTGCCTGCCCGTTCGTTGTTGCGACTTCGGGTAAAAGTCGCCGTTCCAGTCGTCGTCGCTTGGGCGGGCCTGAGCCAAGATTGGGTGGGCCTGGGCCCACCCAGGCCCACCCGTAGCTACGCCCCTGTTCCATCCTCCTTTTTTAATATGCGGAATATATTTGGCCTGGGCTTCCAAGATGGTGTTTTTGAATAGCATCCACGCCTGATGTAAATTTTTGATCCTTGCAGTCGCTCCTCTAAGTTTTTTTTTTCACCGTTCTTCTCATTTTATCATAGTCTCCTTTTATAAAGTTAAACGCTAAAGTATTTGATTTCATATCAGACTCATTTTCGAAAGAAAAGGGCGCCCAAAAAGCAACACAAAAGGCACATGGGCGTCCCCTTGAAAGAAGGTCGCCCAAATCCAATAATCAAAACCAGGCCGTAAGGGCGTCCTTAGTTAGACCTGAAATAAAAGCGACCAGAGTATGGGGGAAGTCGTAGACCCATTAGCGATTTTGTGCAGTTGGAGAGTGGCGAGAGGGTTGTTCAGAGAGAAAGCTGAGAGTTTGTTCAGTACCTGTTAACCTTTGTCTGTGTGCCGTAGTCGGAATGTTTTCACCCTCACCTGCCTCATTTGTGTTTTACCATTTCAGTTTTCCCTACCCCTTCTAGCCCCCAAACCAGTGGTGTGCTGGAGATGGCTCGCTCCGGCTCGCAAGATCCGGTTGTTAAATTTTGCTTGGACTTGCGAGCCGGTTGTTGGAAAGGGCGAGCCGGGTCTCCCTCCCTCCGGATTCGGTCCCTCACTGACCCTACCTTGGCCATCAAATTCTTCGGGGCAGGCAGTGTTGCCTGCCCGCTGCCATCGCTGACTCTCCCCCGCTGCCTGTTTGCGCTTTAAAAATGGCCACCGAGACTTCCAGAGGCGGCCTCGCGAGACTTCTGTAAGTTTCAGCGGCCATTTTGAAGCGTGATCGGGCGGCGGAGAAGAGTCAGCGATGGCAGCGGGCAGGCAACACTGCCTGCCCCAAAGAATTTGATGGCCAAGGCAGGGTCGGTGAGGGACCGGATCCGGAGGGAGGGAGGAAGCAGGAGAATTTGCTGAACAAGTCGGGAGGGGGTGGAAGGGGAGAGAAGGGAGCTGCTGGGCATGGGTGGATGGAGGGGAGAGAAGGGTCGCTGGTGCATACAGGGCAGGGGAGAGGAGAGGAGGGTCACTGCTGGACATGGGTGGATGAAGGGCAGGGGAGAGGAGGGTCTCTGGGTATGGATGCATGGAGGGCAGGGGAGAGGAGGGTCACTGCTGGACATGGGTGGATAGAGGGCAGGGGAGAGAAGGGTCGCTGGACATGGGTGCATGCAGGGCAGGGGAGAGGAGGGGAGAGAGAAGAAATGCTGGACATGGATGGAGGGGAGGGAAGAGTGAGGAAGGAGATGAGATGAGGGAAAAGGAAGAGAGGAGAAAAACTGCACATGGATGAAGAAAATAGGCAGAAGCTGAGACCAGAAATGAAGAAGAAAGGAGGAAAGGAAAGAAATAAATGGAAAGGAAGCCCTGGAAACGGAGTTAAAAGGACAGATAGCAGCAGAATCGGATACTGGGCCAGCATGATCAGAAAAACAGTCACCAGACAACAAAGGTAGAAAAAAAATCATTTTATTTTCATTATAGTGTTTAGAATATGTTCACTTTGAGAATCAGGTGCTCAACATTAAAAGTTTATATTTATGTACTTATTTATGGCATTTTATCCCACATTAAACATGAATTAGATTGGAACCTGGGATCATTTAATATTTTTTTCCTGGAGAGAGTAATGCATTACCCCCCGGCTATAGCCAGCTCTGCAATTTTGGGGGGGGGGCGCAGAGGTGGATGGGGGGGGAGGGGCAGAGGTGGACGGGGTGGCGCAGTGGTGGATGGGGGGGGCGCCAAGGTGGACCGGGGAGAGAGCCTGTTGTTAAAAATTTACCAGCACACCACTGCCCCAGACACCACTACTCCTTCCTCTCTCTCCCCCATCCCCTCTCCCTATCCCTCTCCATTTACTGTCCCCCAAGTTCATATTTCATTCCCTTACCTGTTTGTAGTCTCTGTTTGTCTGTTTCTCCTGTGTACACGTTGGGTGAAGAAAAATGTTCTCCGATTTGTTTTAAATTTACTACACTGTAGTTTCATCGCATGCCCCCTAGTCCTAGTATTTTTGGAAAGCGTGAACAGACGCTTCACATCCACCTGTTCCACTCCACTCATTATTTTATATACCTCTATCATGTCTCCCCTCAGCCATCTCTTCTCCAAGCTGAATAGCCCTAGCCTCCTTAATCTTTCTTCATAGGGAAGTCATCCCATCCCCGCTATCATTTTAGTCGCCCTTCTCTGCACCTTTTCCAATTCTACTATATCTTTCTTGAGATGCGGCGACCAGAATTGAACACAATACTCAAGGTGCGGTCAGAAGTAGGCAAGATGCCATTGCACTATTTTCCACCCTCTGTCCATCCTCAGGATGTCGCGTTTTTTCCCTGGACGGGGGAAAAGGCGTTTTTCATTTATGGTGAAAAGCTGCGCCAGCCACAGCACATCCATTTCCGAGAAGTTTGGTTTTCTTCCCCGTGCAGCCATTTGTCCGACGTGTGTCATTAGTAGTAGTTGTAGTAGTGTGCACACTGACGTACCCACTCATTTATAGCGCGTCAAAACATTGCACGCACTACATAAACGTGTTATGACGTGCTTTATGACAGCCGGGCAGCCCCAACGAGAGGTACAGACCTCTCATTAGCTTTCCCGTTGTTTTCCAGCGTTAGGGCAAGCGGTAAACTTTGATGCATCTCATTTCAATAGAGTTTCTACACAGTTTTCTCATCTGCATTCCGTTTTCCTTTGCTGCTACCGTCGTCGGAAATTGGGCTTTATTGCATGCCAGGGTAGGAAAACTGTTCGTTAAAGCCTCGTTTAGTTTAGTTCATCTTGCCCTGAGTGGCTAGAGTGTCTGGCAGGAGAGTTTGTAGTGGGTGTTTGTCGGTGGTGGGAGAGTGAGTGGCAGCTTCTGTTTGTTGCTGCTGTGTTTCACCAAGTTGGTAGGGAGAGGTGAGCACTGGTGGCACTGCATTGCACCTGTAGTGTGGGCAAATGGAGGCACTAAATGCACAGGTGGCTTACATGTTGGAGGAAGAGGGGAGGCACAACAGGAGGTACTCACGCCCCAGAGTTTTCAGGCCCTGTAGCACTTTCCTAGACCTCACTGACCTGCAGTGTCTCACTAGGTACCGCTTTGATAGGGTTGCCATTCAGCACCTTTGTGACCAGCAAAAACCCCTCCTGCAGCCCAGGCCCCGTAGGAACAACCTCATCCCTGTGCACCTAAAGATCACTGCTTCTCTATCTTTTCTGGCCACTGGGAGTTTCCAGTCTCTCCTATCTGTGAACACGGGTCTCACCCAGGCTTCCATTTCTAACTGCCTCACCCAGTTCCTTGATGCCTTCCTTACCCACACCTCTGAGTACATCACCTTCCCCACCACCCCCCAGGCTTTGTAGAACAACATGGCTGACTTCTACGCTGTAGCTCTCTTCCCCTTGGTCATAGGCGCCATTGACTGCACACGTGTCGCACTCAGACCCCCTCCCCCAGGGCATGAGAGGCCACTTATAGGAACAGGAAAGCATTCCACTCACTCAATATGCAAGTTGTGAGTGATGCCCAGGGGTAGATTCTAGACGTGTGTGCCTGTTACCCAGGTTCCACCCATGATGCCTGTATATTGCAGCACTCAGGAATCTTCCGCAGGTTTTAGTGAGGGGAGATCACCAGCGGATGGCTCCTTGGTAAGTGCAGCATGGATCTGCCCAAACTATACCTCCTCCAACAGGCAGCCCTCAGCACTGTCTCCCTCCAGCTCAATCCACAACCCACTATTCCCCCCCCCCCCCCCCCCACCACCTCCACAAGGTACCCACTCCAAACAATACACACTCATCTTTCTCATCCTGCTTCTCCCCAAAGGTGACAGAGGCTACCCACAGTAGAGTTGGCCCATGACCCCCATAGTTCACCCACAAACAGGGTCAGAGGAGAACTACAACAGTAGACATTGGACCACCCGTGGCATCATCGAGCGCAGCTTCGGACAACTTAAGAACAGGTTCTGATGTCTGGACTGTTCTGGAGGGGGAGCTCCTGTACAGCCCCTAAAAGGTGACAAAGATATTCCTGGCCTGCTGCATGCTACATAATTTGGCAATGCGCAGAGGACAGGCCCTCCCAGAAGAGCCACAGCCACCAGAGTAGCAGGCCCCAGATGAACAGGATGAGGAGCCCCCTCCACCTCCTGCCCACAGAACAGAGCAGAGTGTACACCAGCTGAGGGTCAGAGCCAGGCAAAGACTGATCGAGACAAGTTTTGTGTGAGAGTAAGTTGACATTTATTTATATCACACACATTATTTACACACCAACACCACCCCCCCTCCCACCACCATCACCCGCTCTGTGCATATTCCCCTCCCTCCAACCCTCACCCCCAACCCCCCAGCATGTCCCATCACTTTCCCCACCCCCCTCCCCTGGCCTTGTCCCCGTCCCCTCCTACCCCTCCCACCGTGTTCCTTTGCAGCTAGTGCTGCAGGGGAGCTCCATTGAGAGTCCTCTGATGAGCTCCCACTCTCCTTCTCTGTGTCCACAAGGCAGCCTGCTGCCTCGGCTGCCCTGTGGAAGTCCGGCCACCTTGCGCTCTGTGGCTTGCCCTGCAACCTGGGCACAGGACCCAGGAGGGGAGCTGGTGTGGTGGCTGCTGGTCCAGTGGCTGGGGAGGCTGAGGATCTCAAGCTCCTCTTCTGAGCAGGCGGTTGCTGTGCAGTGGTGGAAGTCGACGCTAGTTGTTGGGCTGTATTAGGTGCTCTCAGGTCACGACATATGCTCTCGATGCTGTGCTCCAGCCGTTGGAGCTGCTGTATTACTTCACGTTGGGTCTGTACCGCTTCCCATTGCACCTGGAGCGCTTCCCGTTGGGCCTGGAGCGCTTCCCATTGCAGCTCCAATTTCTGGCTCCGGTAGTCTTCCATCTGCACATTCTGGCCCAGAAATTGTGTGGCGAGGCGCAGTAGCTGCCTCCTCTGGCTGGATGGCCTCTGCTGAGGAGGTGCCCCCCCTTCTGCATCTTCAGCTTCTTCTTCAGTGCCACCATCAGCAAAGGCTGCGGGTGGTGGAGGGAGAGCCTCTGCTGCAGGTGGTGGAGGGAGAGCCGGCGCTGCTGCTGCTGGGTCTTGTGGTTCCACCCCATGGTCCTGTGTGGTTTCTTGTGCAGGCCCACTGGTTTGCTGCTCTGTGTGCTGGGGCTGGTGGCCACTAGGGCCAGCTTCTTCCTCCTCCTGGTCGTCATCACCTGCATAGCAAAAGGGGACAAATTGTGTTGGTCAAAATAACCCACTTTTGTTTTTCAGCATTCATATACATAGCCCCACAGGCAAACACCCAGCATAGAGATGGTGAGAAAGGTAAAATTATGTATCATACCTGATAATTTTCTTTCCATTAATCATAGCTAATCAATCCATAGACTGGTGGGTTGTGTCCATCTACCAGCAGGTGGAGATAGAGAGCAATCCTTTTGCCTCCCTATATGTGGTCATGTGCTGCCGGAAACTCCTCAGTATGTCGATATCAAAGCTCCATCCGCAGGACTCAGCACTTAGAGAATTACACCCACAAAGGGACACTCTGCCCAGCTCACCACCGCCGAAACGGGGGAGGGGAATTAACCCAGCTCATCCCCACACAAGTGGGGGAGGGGAATCCGTCCAGCTCATCCCCGCGGAGCGGGGGAGGGACATCACCCTGCCAATGCGGGGGAATCTGGCTTATCCTGCAACCGCGGGAGGAGCTGACTGACCCTAACACCGCCGAAGCGGGAGGGGTACAAAGCTGCCCTACAGCCGCACGAAGTGGGAGGGAGCGCCGGCAGGTCTCAATCCAGCCCCGAAAAACAGAGGGGAGAGGAATGCAGCAGCTCACTGTAACACAAAATCATCTCAACTCCTGAAGAATCCAATTGAAAAAAAAAAACTTGAACACGAAGTCCTCCTGAATAGGAACTGAAGACTAAACTTGAACCTGAAATGCAACCAGGATAAAAACAGTACAGATATCCGGGAGGGGCTATGGATTGATCAGCTATGATTAATGGAAAGAAAATTATCAGGTATGATACATAATTTTACCTTCCATATCATCATGCTGATCAATCCATAGACTGGTGGGATGTACCAAAGCAGTACTCACCCAGGGCGGGACATAGAAATCCCTGACCGCAACACTGAAGCTCCAAACCGGGCCTCCGCCCATGCAGCCACAGTCAAGCGGTAATGCCTGGAGAAGGTATGAGCCAAGGCCCAAGCTGCCGCTTTGCAAATCTCTTCCAAGGAGACGGACCCGGCCTCCGCCATCGAGGCCGCCTGAGCTCTAGTGGAGTGAGCCTTCAGCCGGTTAGGCGGCACCTTCCCTGCGGCCACATAAGCCGCTGCAATGGCTTCCTTGACCCATCTTGCCACTGTAGGCTTAGCAGCCTGCAGACCCTTATGAGGACCTGCAAACAGGACAAACAGATGATCCGACTTCCGGAAATCATTGGTCACTTCCAAGTATCTGATGATGACTCGTCTCACATCTAGATATCTGAGAGCAGAGTACTCCTCTGGGTAGTCCTCCCTACGAAAGGATGGGAGACAGAGCTGCTGATTCACATGGAAGCGAGAAACAATCTTGGGCAGGAAGGAAGGCACTGTGCAAATAGACACTCCTGCCTCAGTGAACTGCAGAAAGGGCTCTCGACATGATAGCGCCTGGAGCTCTGAAACTCTTCTGGCTGAAGTGATAGCCACCAAAAAGACTGCTTTCAACGTCAGGTCTTTCATAGATGCCCTTGACAAGGGTTCAAAAGGCGGCTTCTGCAAGGCTCTTAGCACCAGATTGAGATTCCACGCAGGTACCACTGAGTGCAGAGGAGGGCGCAGGTGATTAACTCCCTTGAGAAAGCGCACCACATCTGGCTGCGAAGCCAGGGAAGCACCCTTCAGGCGGCCCCTGAAGCAAGCCAGAGCCGCTACCTGGACTTTAAGGGAACTGAGCGACAGGCCTTTCTCCAGACCTTCTTGCAGGAACGCCAACACTGAAGAAATTGGAGCAGTGAAGGGAGAAAGGGAGCCTGCCTCACACCACGATGCAAAGGTACGCCAAACCCTGGCGTAAGCAGTAGAAGTAGAGCGCTTCCTCGCTCTCAGCATAGTGGCGATGACCTTGTCTGAGAAGCCCTTCTTCCTCAGACTCTGCTGCTCAATAGCCAGGCCGTAAGACCAAAGGGGGAGGGATCCTCCATCACCACGGGACCCTGATGCAACAGGCCCTGCTCCGCTGGCAGTCGCAGAGGGCCGTCCACTGAGAGCCTGATCAAGTCCGCATACCAGGGACGTCTGGGCCATTCCGGACCCACCAGGATTACCCTGCCCGGATGCTTTGCCACCTGGTCTAGCACCCTGCCCAACATGGGCCAGGGTGGGAACACATAGAGAAGCTCCTGTGTCAGCCACTGTTTGAGAAGAGCATCTACTCCCAGAGATCGAGGGTCCCGTCCTCTGCTGAAAAAGCGCGGCACTTGGCAATTGGCCGATGACGCCATCAGATCTAGGCTCGGCTGGCCCCAGCGCTTCGTGATGTCCAAGAACGCCTGAGCCGATAACTGCCACTCTCCGGGATCCAAGGTATGGCGACTGAGAAAGTCCGCCTTGACATTCATGACTCCGGCAATGTGGGCCGCCGACAGCTGTTCCAGGTTTGCTTCCGCCCACTGGCATAGATTCATGGCCTCCTTGGCTAGAGGGACGCTCTTGGTACCTCCCTGGCGATTGACATAGGCCACAGCCATGGCATTGTTCGACAGGACCCGTACTGGCTTCAACGCCAGTACCGGGAGAAACTCCAAAAGCGCCAACCGAATGGCTCTGAGTTCCAGGAGGTTGATAGACCACTTTGCCTCTGCAGGAGACCAGAGTCCCTGCGCTGTCCTTCCCAAGCAGTGGGCTCCCCAGCCCATCAAAGAGGCGTCCGTCGTGACGACAACCCACTCCGGGGTCAAAAGAGGCATCCCTGCGGACAACTTGTCTGTCCTCAGCCACCAGCTCAGCGCCTTGCGCACCGCTGGGTCCAAGGGAAGGCGCACAGCGTAATCCTCCGACACTGGAGTCCAGCGCTGCAGCAGAGAGTGTTGTAGTGGTCTCATATGAGCCCTGGCCCAGGGCACTACTTCCATCGTGGCCGTCATAGAGCCCAACAGCTGCACATAGTCCCAAGCCCGAAGAGGAGAGGCTACTAGGAACTGGTCCACCTGAGCCTGAAGCTTGACAATCCGATTGTCCGGCAGGAACACTCTGCCCACTTGGGTGTCGAAACGAACTCCAAGATACTCCAGGGACTGAGTCGGGCGCAGCTGGCTTTTCTCCCAGTTGATGATCCACCCCAGGGAGTTCAAAAGAGCAATCACCCGGTCTACAGTTTTGCCGCACTCTGCATAAGAGGGGGCTCGGATCAACCAGTCGTCCAGATAAGGATGGACTTGTACTCCTTCCTTTCATAGGAAGGCCGCAATGAGGAGGAGTGGCCTAGTGGTTAGGGTGGTGGACTTTGGTCCTGGGGAACTGAGGAACTGAGTTCAATTCCCACTTCAGGCACAGGCAGCTCCTTGTGACTCTGGGCAAGTCACTTAACCCTCCATTGCCCCATGTAAGCCGCATTGAGCCTGCCATAAGTGGAAAGCGCGGGGTACAAATGTAACAAAAATAAATAAAAAAATAAATGACCACCATTACTTTGGAGAAGGTCCGCGGAGCAGTAGTCAACCCGAACGGGAGGGCTCTGAACTGGAAGTGTCGGCCCAGGACTGCAAAACGCAGAAAGCATTGATGAGGAGGCCAGATGGGAATGTGCAAGTAAGCTTCCTTGACGTCCAAGGATGCCAGGAACTCCCCTGCCTTCACTGCCGCTATAACAGGGCGGAGAGTCTCCATTCGGAAGTGCCGAACTTTCAAGGCCCGATTGACCCCTTTGAGGTCGAGGATAGGCCGTACCGAACCTCCTTTCTTTGGTACCACAAAGTAAATGGAGTAACATCCCTTGCTAAGCTGATCTTCTGGCACCGGAACGACCGCACCCAGGCGGATCAGATTGTCCAAAGTCTGCTGCACTGCCACAGCTTTGACCGGAGACTTGCAGGGAGAGTGCACAAACCCGTCTCTTAAGGGTCGGCAGAACTCTAGCTTGTAGCCATCTCTGATGACTTCCAGCACCCAAGCGTCTGACGTTACCCTGGTCCATTGGCCCAGAAACGAGGACAGGCGTCCTCCAATCTGCACTGGGCCATGGACCAGGGCCCCGTCATTGGGTACGAGACCCTGGGGGAGGACCGGAGGACGCACCTCCGGGACGGCGGTCTCTGCAAAAGGAATGCTGCTTGGGGGAGAAGTTCCTCTTGAAGGAAGAGGGGGCAGAGGAGCCCGACTTGCCCGGGCAATACCGACGGGCTTCCTGAAACTGTCCTTTGGAGGAACCGGGCCCGAGCCCTGACCTCTGGTAACCTCTTGCCCTTAGATGTGCCGAGATCGGTCACAATTTTGTCCAGCTTGACCCCAAAGGCAGCTTGCCTTTAAAAGGCAACTTAGCCAGGCGAGACTTAGAGGCGTGGTCAGCAGACCAATGCTTCAGCCAAAGCCAACGCCGTGCAGAGACTGTCTGAGCCATACCTTTAGCCGAAGCTCTCAAGACATCATACAGCAAGTCTGCCAAATAAGCCAAGCCCGATTCCAGGGCCGGCCAATCAGCCCTCAAGGAAGGATCCGAGGGGGAAGCCCGCTGTACAATCGTCAGGCACGCCCTGGCCACATAGGAGCCGCAAACTGAGGCCTGCAAACTTAAAGCAGCCGCCTCGAAGGACGACCATAAGGCCGCCTCCAATCTTCTATCTTGGGCGTCCTTAAGGGCCGTGCCACCTTCCACCAGCAACGCCATTTTCTTAGTCACCGCAGTGATTAAAGAATCCACGGTAGGCCAAAGAAAGATCTCCCATTCACTTTCAGGCAGAGGATAGAGGCGGGACATAGCCCTAGCCACTTTGAGGCTCGCTTCCGGGACATCCCATTGAGCCGAAATCAAGGTGTGCATGGCATCATGCACGTGGAAGGTTCTAGGCGGGCGCTTCGTCCCCAGCATAATGGTGGAGCCAGCAGAGGCTGAGGGAGAGACGTCCTCCGGAGAGGAAATCTTCAAAATGCTCATGGCCTGCACTAACAGGTTGGGCAAATCCTCTGAGCGAAAGATCCGCGCTGCAGAGGGATCATCCGCTCCATCCGAGCGGAAATCCGTCTCCTCCAAGGAATCCCCAAAGGACCGCTGGGAGAACTCTGATACGCTGCCCTCATCTACATCAGAGGAGACAGAGTCCTCTAGGTCCTGGAAATCCACCCGAGGGCATTTGCTTCCGGAGGCCTCAACCCCTTTATCAGACGGGGCAGGGGCAGCGTTTTGCATAAGAAAAGCCTGATGCAGCAGCAAAATGAACTCAGGGGAGAAGCCCCCCGAACTGTGCACTTCTGCAGCTTGGGCCAGGGCCCTAGACGCACCCTCAACCGGCGCTCGCAAGATCGGGGGAGAAACGTGCTGCGCATCCAAAATGACGTCCGGCGCGAAACTCCGAGAAGGAGCCGCGCGGGAAGAACGGCGCTTAACTTTGGCCGCTTTCTTACCGTCACCCGAATCAAGGGCGACCATAGTATTAACATCTCCCAGCTCGAGGGCGGCCCAAGAAGAAGCCGTCCGAGCAGAGTGGCCGGTCAACATGGAGTGGGCGAGCAGCGGGGGATGGGTGCTTATGGCGGGAAAAACCGCCGCACTGGAGGAAGAACCGGGACACTGACCGGACTCCAAACTGATGCTTAACAAAGGCAATTCAGGTTTTGAAATCCCCGCATCCCCGCTAGACGCACCCACGCGGTCCGGGGAGCGAATTCTCGCGCCCTCGCCCTCCGACGCCATAAGCCACGTGGAGACCGAACGGGGAACCCCCTGCCCGCTATAAAAAGGTAAAATTACCTGCTTCTCGCTCCGAGTTGTAACGAACTGGTGTCCCAGTGAGCAGCTGCAATAAACGTTGAAATAAACGCCCTTAAGGACGTCCAAAATTTTTTTTTTTTTTCAACGGAGCCAGCAGGAGGGGGGAGAAAAGGAGGGACCTGGCACCACCAGGTTTGCACTTGCTCAAGAAGAGCCCTCAACCCCAGGTACTCAACAAAACCTAAAAATTAGGCTTGGAGACCTAGCCAGAGCTGCTGCTGTGTGTGACCACCACCTGCTGAGATAGAGAACATACTGAGGAGTTTCCGGCAGCACATGACCACATATAGGGAGGCAAAAGGTTTGCTCTCTATCTCCACCTGCTGGTAGATGGACACAACCCACCAGTCTATGGATTGATCAGCATGATGATATGGAATGGGATTGGCAGGCAAGCCACAGATGTCATTGTACATGGTACAGAGCTGGAGATAAGGAGTGCAGTGTACTACAGAGACTGATGTGCAAGAGAGCCACACAAGCAGGTGGGTAGACATAGAACTGTGGAAGGAGTGCAGAGGATACAGTGGCTAGAGCACAGAGGTATGGGAAGGAGATATGCAGAGTTTGGTGATCAGGAAGGCCACCCAAAGCTGTGAAACAGTGGTAATCTACACACACATTGCTGGAAACCCTCCCCCCTCCACTCTCCCCTCCCCCTCCCCCCTGCTACTCCGTGTGTCATGGTCTGTAATGAATAGTGATTTGCATTGCAAGTGGTGTTCTCCTCCAATTTCCCTACTGAGGAGCACCACACTGTCCCCCACTTGTGTAAAACAGAGTATAGCACAGCACAACACATACCCCAGCTTCCTAATGGTCAACCTACCAGAGCCCTCAGGCTGTGCTGATGTGTCAAGTGACTCAATGCCATGGATCCCTTCTGGGGCAAGAGCCCATGAATAATGCGCTTGATGGGGGTCAAGTTAGTGGTGTCATCTGCTGGGGGGTTGGCACCAACCTTCCTCCTGACATCATGCCTCAGCCGGTGCCACTTTTGTTTACAGTCTTCCACATCCCTGCCACAGTGGAAGACCGCGTTGAGCTGGTCCCTTACTGCCTCCCTTTTACTCTGCTTCGTTGTAGCAGCAGCCAGCCTTTGGCCCGTGGGAGCAAAGAGATGCGTGTGCCTCCTCTGCATTTCCTGAACCAGCAGTTCAATTTCAGGGTCGCTGACATTACCTTTTCCGGTGGGTGGTTGCTTTGGTGCCATTGTACCACAAGTTCAAGGTAAGCTCATACCTCTCAGCTACCTCTTCCCTTTCTGCTATGTAGGTGCTAAACAAACACTTCTTGCATCTTGCAAAATCTCTTCTGCAAGATATAAGTTTGTACACCAGGAGTCAGGGGATGGCCCTTCTTGCCTTCAGCACAAAAATTCATTTGGAAATCAAATAGGAGAGACTCACAACAATGATTGGGGGTAGGGGGACATTACATTGGTACAGATGATGTCATTGAGGTGGACATGAGGACAGAGAGTACCGTTTGTGTGCAGTATTGTAGGGATGTGGGAATGTTTTTTCTTTCTAGTACATAGATTCTGTTAATGAATGTGCATGTGCACATATCACTGATTACCCTTGAATGCAGACTACATTCTCCGAGGACAAGCAGGCTGCTTGTTCTCACTGATGGGGTGACGTCCACGGCACCCCCTCCAATCGGAATCTTCACTAGCAAAGACGTTTGCTAGCCCTCGTGCGCCGATGCGCACTGCGCATGCGCGGTCGTCTTCCCGCCCGAACCGGCTCGTGTTCGTCAGTCTTCTTTTGTCCGCGCTTGGGACGGTCGTGTTTTGCCGCCGTTTCGTGCCCCTCAGAGGACCCTCGCGCGTCTTTCGTGTTTTCATTTTTAAAAAAACCCTTTTTCCCGTATTTCTAGTTTTTTCCCAGCGTAAGTTTTCTTTCGCTTTCAGGAGCGGCCTCGTTGGCCGCCCGCACGGGTTTTTTTCCCCTTTTTGTTCGGTGCCTCTTGTCATCATCGCAAATTTTGATTTCACCGGCGCGATTTTTCCGCCCATGACATCGAAGCCTTCCAGCGGCTTCAAGAAGTGCACCCGGATAATCTCACTCACTGATAGGCACGCCTCGTGTCTTCAGTGTCTGGGGGCTGGGCACCGCCCGCAGGCCTGTAGTCTTTGTGCTCTTTTGCAAAAGAGGACTCGGGTAGCGAGATTAGCCCAGTGGAACGTTTCTGTTCTCCGGCGCTTCGACGGCATCGGCATCTAGAGATTCGTCGGGTACATCGATGTCGGCAGCACCGAAGTCTTCGGGGACCGCATCGACGTCGACTGCATCGAAACGTCTTCCTCCTGCATCGTCGGTACCGAGGCTTCAGAAGAGGGCGTCGGTGGTACCAGGACCCCCTCTGGTGCTGATGTCGTCGGACGGTGGTGCTTCGTCTGGAGTGCAGGTGAGGGCTGTCCATTCCCCTGCTGGTGGCGGTGAGCCTTCGGGTAGGTCTCCTCCTGCCCTGAGGGCTCCTGCGGTACAGCCCCCCCAGGATCGACCTTCTTCGGCCCCGAGGAAGCGACGTCTGGATTCAACGTCCTCCTCATCGGTACCGTGGAGCTCCGGTGACATGCTTCGCTCGAAGAAGTCGAAGAAGCATCATCACCGGTCACCTTCCCGACTTGGTACCGGGAGCTCTGGGTCGCCGAGGGAGTCGGCACCCAACAGGCATCGGCACCGGGAGGACCGCTCACCCTCCATCCAGGAGGTGTCGGTGCGCTCTACCCCGGACAGCCCGGTACCGCCTCCATGCCCGGAACAGATTCTGACCTCGACGCCTGCACCGGCTTCTCAGTCTTTCTCTACAGCCGCTCTGCACGAGAGTCTCCGGGCCGTTCTTCCTGGCATTCTGGAAGAGCTGTTGCGCCCTTCTCCTCCGGTACTGGGGGTGCTTGCGCCACCGGTGCCGTCGAGTGAGGCGACAGCTGGCCCTTTGCCCGGGGTGAGGTCCCCGGTACCGGTGCCGCTTGCGGTACCGGTTTCGGCTGCCTCCCAGGTGGACTCCCCGACGACGTCGGGGGAGGGAACTTCGCCGCTGCCGGCCAGGGAGTCCACCTCTCGACGCTCCCACCGTGGCCGTGGTTCCACGGAGTCGAGACGGACACGGCTTCAGACACAGGTCCGTGAACTTGTGTCTGATACCGATGATGAGGCCTCGTGGGAGGCAGAGGAGGACATCAGATATTTCTCTGACGAGGAGTCTGATGGCCTTCCTTCTGACCCCACTCCCTCCCCTGAAAGACAGCTTTCTCCTCCCGAGAGTTTGTCTTTCTCGGCCTTTGTCCGGGAGATGTCTACGGCCATCCCCTTCCCGGTGGTTGTGGAGGATGAGCCAAGGGCTGAAATGTTTGAGCTCTTGGACTATCCTTCTCCACCTATGGAAGCGTCCACAGTACCCATGCATCATGTCCTGAAAAAGACATTGCTGGCGAACTGGACCAAGCTACTAACTAATCCCCACATTCCCAAAAAGATAGAATTCCAATATCGGATCCATGGGGACCCAGAGCTGATGCGCACTCAGTTGCCTCACGACTCTGGTGTGGTGGATCTGGCCCTGAAGAAGGCTAAGAGTTCTAGGGAGCATGCTTCGGCGCCCCCGGGCAAAGACTCTAGAACCTTAGACTCCTTTGGGAGGAAGGCCTACCATTCTTCCATGCTCGTGGCCAAGATTCAATCTTACCAGCTCTACACGAGCATCCATATGCGCAATAATGTGCGGAAGCTGGCGGACTTGGTGGACCAGCTCCCTTCTGAGCAAGCCAAGCCGTTTCAGGAGGTGGTCAAGCAGCTGAAGGCATGTAGGAAATTCCTGGCCAGAGGGGTATTTGATACCTTTGATGTTGCGTCCAGGGCCGCTGCTCAAGGTGTGGTGATGCGCAGACTCTCATGGCTGCGTGCCTCCGACCTGGAGAATAGGATCCAGCAGCGGATTGCGGACTCCCCTTGCCGTGCGGATAACATTTTTGGGGAAAAAGTCGAACAGGTGGTAGAACAGCTCCACCAGCGGGATAACACTTTCGACAAATTCTCCCGCCGGCAGCCTTCAGCATCTACCTCTTCAGGTAGACGTTTTTATGGGGAAAGGAGGACTGTTCCCTACTCTTCTGGTAAGCGTAGGTGCAATCCTCCTTCTCGACAGCCTGCGGCCCAGGCTAAGCCCCAGCGCGCTCGCTCTCGTCAGCAGCGTGCGCCTCAGCAAGGCCCCTCAGCTCCCCAGCAAAAGCCGTGGGCGAGCTTTTGACTGGCTCCAGCAGAGCATAGCCGAGATCAAAGTGTCCGTGCCAGACGATCTGCCAATCGGGGGGAGGTTGAAAGCTTTTCACCAAAGGTGGCCTCTTATAACCTCTGACCAGTGGGTTCTCCAAATAGTCCGGCAAGGATACACCCTCAATTTGGCCTCCATGCCTCCAAATTGCCCACCAGGAGCTCAGTCTTTCAGCTTCCAGCACAAGCAGGTACTTGCAGAGGAACTCTCCGCCCTTCTCAGCGCCAATGCGGTCGAGCCCGTGCCACCCGGGCAAGAAGGGCTGGGATTCTATTCCAGGTACTTCCTTGTGGAAAAGAAAACAGGGGGGATGCGTCCCATCCTAGACCTAAGGGCCCTGAACGAATATCTGGTCAAAGAGAAGTTCAGGATGCTTTCCCTGGGCACCCTTCTTCCCATGATTCAGGAAAAATTGGCTATGCTCTCTGGACTTAAAGGATGCTTTCATGCATATCCCGATACTGCCAGCTCACAGACAGTATCTCCGATTCCGTCTGGGAATGTGTCACTTCCAGTATTGTGTGCTACCCTTTGGGCTCGCCTCTGCGCCCAGGGTGTTCACGAAGTGCCTGGCTGTGGTAGCAGCAGCGCTTCGCAGACTGGGAGTGCACGTGTTCCCCTATCTCGACGATTGGCTGGTGAAGAACACATCCGAGGCAGGAGCTCTACAGTCCATGCAGATGACTATTCGACTCCTGGAGCTACTGGGGTTTGTGATAAATTATCCAAAGTCCCATCTTCTCCCAGTACAGAGACTCAAATTCATAGGAGGTCTGCTGGATTCTCGGACGGCTCGTGCCTATCTCCCGGAGACAAGGGCCAACAATCTGTTGTCCCTCGTCTCCCGGGTGCAAGCGTCCCAGCAGATCACAGCTCGGCAGATGTTGAGATTGCTCGGCCACATGGCCTCCATAGTACATGTGACTCTCATGGCTCGTCTTCGCATGCGATCTGCTCAATGGACCCTAGCTTCCCAGTGGTTTCAGGCTGCTGGGGATCTAGAGGACGTGATCCACCTGTCCACGAGTTTTCTCGAATCCCTGCACTGGTGGACGATTTGGTCCAATTTGACTCTGGGACGCCCTTTCCAAATTCCTCAGCCACAAAAAGTGCTGACTACGGATGCGTCTCTCCTGGGGTGGGGAGCTCATGTCGATGGGCTTCACACCCAGGGAAGCTGGTCCCTCCAGGAACAAGGTCTACAGATCAATCTCCTGGAGTTACGAGCGGTCTGGAACGCTCTGAAGGCTTTCAGAGATCGGCTGTCCCACCAAATTATCCAAATTCAGACAGACAATCAGGTTGCCATGTATTACATCAACAAGCAGGGGGGCACCGGATCTCGCCCCCTGTGTCAGGAAGCCGTCAGCATGTGGCTGTGGGCTCGCCGTTACGGCATGTTTCTCCAAGCCACATATTTGGCAGGCGTAAACAACAGTCTGGTCGACAGGTTGAGCAGGGTTATGCAACCTCACGAGTGGTCGCTCAACTCCAGAGTAGTGCGCCGGATCTTCCAAGTGTGGGGCACCCCCTTGGTAGATCTCTTCGCATCTCGAGCCAACCACAAGGTCCCTCAGTTCTGTTCCAGACTTCAGGCCCACAGCCGACTGGCATCGGATGCCTTCCTCCTGGATTGGGGGGAAGGCCTGCTGTATGCTTATCCTCCCATACCTCTGTTGAAACTCAAGCAAGACCGAGGCACCATGATTCTGATTGCTCCTTTTTGGCCGCATCAGATCTGGTTCCCTCTTCTTCTGGAGTTGTCCTCCGAAGAACCGTGGAGATTGGAGTGTTTTCCGACCCTCATCACCCAGAACGAAGGGGTGCTTCTGCATCCCAACCTTCAGTCTCTGGCTCTCACGGCCTGGATGTTGAGAGCGTAGATTTTGCCTCTTTAGGTCTGTCAGAGGGTGTCTCCCGTGTCTTGCTTGCTTCCAGGAAAGATTCCACTAAGAGGAGTTACTTCTTTTTATGGAGGAGGTTTGCCGTCTGGTGTGACAGCAAGGCCTTAGATCCTCGCTCTTGTCCTACACAGACCCTGCTTGACTACCTTCTGCACTTGTCTGAGTCTGGTCTCAAGACCAACTCTGTAAGGGTTCACCTTAGCGCAATCAGTGCATACCATTACCGTGTGGAAGGTAAGCCGATCTCGGGACGGCCTTTAGTTGTTCGCTTTATGAGAGGTTTGCTTCTGTCAAAGCCCCCCATCAAACCTCCTACAGTGTCATGGGATCTCAATGTCATTCTCACCCAGCTGATGAAACCTCCTTTTGAGCCACTGAATTCATGCCATCTGAAGAACTTGACCTGGAAGGTCATTTTCTTGGTGGCAGTAACTTCAGCTCGTAGAGTCAGTGAGCTTCAAGCCCTAGTAGCTCATGCTCCTTATACCAAATTTCATCATAATAGAGTAGTCCTCCGCACTCACCCTAAGTTCTTGCCAAAGGTGGTGTCAGAGTTCCATCTGAACCAGTCAATTGTCTTGCCAACATTCTTTCCCCGTCCTCATTCCTGCCCTGCTGAACGTCAGCTGCACACATTGGACTGCAAAAGAGCATTGGCCTTCTATCTGGAGCGGACACAGCCCAACAGACAGTCCGCCCAAATGTTTGTTTCTTTTGATCCCAACAGGAGGGGAGTGGCTGTGGGGAAACGCACCATATCCAATTGGCTAGCAGATTGCATTTCCTTCACTTACGCCCAGGCTGGGCTGGCTCTTGAGGGTCATGTCACGGCTCACAATGTTAGAGCCATGGCAGCGTCAGTGGCCCACTTGAAGTCAGCCACTATTGAAGAGATCTGCAAAGCTGCGACGTGGTCATCTGTCCACACATTCACATCTCATTACTGCCTGCAGCAGGATACCTGACGCGACAGTCGGTTCGGGCAGTCGGTGCTTCAAAATCTGTTTGGAGTTTAGAATCCAACTCCACCCCCCTAGGCCCAATTTTTATTCTTTTCCAGGCTACACTCTCTGTTAGTTGGATAAGTTGTTAGGTCAATCTCAGTTATGTCCTCACCGTTGCGAGGCCCAATTGACCATGTTTGTTGTTTTGAGTGAGCCTGGGGGCTAGGGATACCCCATCAGTGAGAACAAGCAGCCTGCTTGTCCTCGGAGAAAGCGAATGCTACATACCTGTAGAAGGTATTCTCCGAGGACAGCAGGCTGATTGTTCTCACAAACCCGCCTGCCTCCCCTTTGGAGTTGTGTCTTCCCTTGTCTTGCTATATACGGGACTGACGAACACGAGCCGGTTCGGGCGGGAAGACGACTGCGCATGCGCGGTGCGCATCGGCGCGCGAGGACTGACAAACGTCTTTGCTAGTGAAGATTCCGATTGGAGGGGCTGTTGTGGACGTCACCCCATCAGTGAGAACAATCAGCCTGCTGTCCTCGGAGAATACCTTCTACAGGTATGTAGCATTCGCTGTTTGTGCTTACACTGCTGAGGGAGCTCTTATATGTGTAGCTACAGGAGATGGCCCTGATAGCCCAGGAGGGGGGGGGAGCAAACACTTACCTCTCCAACCTGTCCCTTATCTCACACCAGGCTTGGATTGAGACAGTCCTGGGGGGGCAGGTGGTGGTGGTAGCGAAAAAGAATGCACAAGTGCTTCAATCACAGGTGCACTAGGCACAAAGTTTCCTGCTCACTAAAATTTGGCTCCCGTCTGAGAGCCATGTTTCTCAGTAAATAACCATTGAAAAACGTGCATCGCCTTATATGGACGCCCATGCGTGATGGGCATCCTTACATGCACAGTTCCATATATGGACGACCATCCGATATATGGACAGGTCAGTACGTGCACATCCTGGCATATATAATGGCTGCACACATGGACGGCCGTCATGCATGGACGTCCATGGACCATCGTCATGCGTGGGGGGCCTTATCTGGATGAGTACGTATTCACACGTGTGGAGCCTTCCTTATATGGATCATTATCAAGTGTGCGAACTTCATATATACACAATAAAATATGTATGTTCCTTATATTTTCCATAGCTGCATGTTCCGGAAGTACAGTGCATGTAGTTGCGGATATGCAGATATGGGGAAAATATAAGGAACATTGAGAAGTATAAAGTACAGTAACAAAGACGTGTTTCTCACAGAACTGCCGAAGTATGTCCCTGTTACAGGGCCACCGTCCTTAGGTCGGCCTAATAAGATGGACGTCCTTCGGCAGTTCTATGAGATACGTGTCATTGTTACTGTACTAAGGACATCTTTGCAGTATTTTTCCTATACTTTGGGCGTCCCTGATTTGGGCATTTTCAACTGCGATAATGGAATGTCTAAGCATGTCCATGCTATTTTTCCATTATACCTACCTGATTTTGGCCAACTTCGTGAGGGCATTCTCATTCAGACTTGGACGACCTTTTGAAAATGCCCCTCCACGTATACTTCAAAGCTAATATCAAATCCGATCATATTATGATCACTGTTATCAAGTGGCCCCAGCACCATTACCTCCCGCACCAGATCATGCACTCCACTAAGGACTAGGTCTTCCTTCTCTCGTCAGCTCCTGTACCAGCTGCTCCATAAAGCTGTCCTTGATTTTATCAAGGAATTTTATTTCCCTAGCGTGCCCCGATGTTACATTTACCCAGTCAATATCGGGGTAGTTGAAATCACCCATTATTATTGTGTTGCCCAGTTTGTTTACATCCCTAATTTTATTTAACATTTCTGCATCTGTCTGTTCATCTTGGCCAGGCGGACAGTAGTACACTCCTATCACTATCCTTTTCCCCTTTACACATGGAATTTCAATTCACAGTGATTCCAAGAAGTGTTTTGTTTCCTGCAGAATTTTCAATTTATTTGATTCAAGGCTCTCCTTAATATACAATTCTACCCCTCCACCAATTCGATCCACCCTATCACTACGATATAATTGACCTGAACATGTATACCCTGGAGGAAAGGAGAAACAGGTGTGATATGATACAGACGTTCAAATATTTGAAATGTATTAATCTGCAAACGAACCTTTTCCGGAGAGGGGAAGGCGGTAGAACTAGAGGACATGAAATGAGATTGAAGGGGGGGGCAGACTCAAGAAAAATGTCAGGAAGTATTTTTTCACGGAGAGAGTGGTGGATGCTTGGAATGCCCTCCCGTGGAAGGTGGTGGAGAGGAAAACGGTAACGGAATTCAAACATGCATGAGATAAACATAAAGGAATCCTGCTCAGAAGGAAGGGATCCCCAGAAGCTTAGCCGGTGGTGGGAGGCAGGGCTGGTGGTTGGGAGGTGGGGATAGTGCTGGGCAGACTTATACGGTCTGTGCCAGAGCCGGTGGTGGGAGGCGGGGGTGGTGGGAGGCGGGGCTGGTGGTTGGGAGGCGGGGATATTTCTGGGCAGACTTATACGGTCTGTGCCCTGAAAAAGACAGGTACAAATCAAGGTAAGGTATACACAAAAAATGGCACATGTGAGTTTATCTTGTTGGGCAGACTGGGTGGACCGTGCAGGTCTTTTTCTGCCGTCATCTACTATGTTACTATGTAATTTGTACCCCGTTTTGACAGTGTCCCACTGGTTATCCTCCTTCCACCAGGTCTCAGAGATGCCTAGTATATCTAATTTTTCATTTAGAGCAATATATTCTAACTCTCCCATCTTATTTCTTAGGCTCCTGGCATTCGCATATAGACATTTCAAACTATGTTTGTTGTTCCTATTTACATCATCATGCTTAGTACTTGACAGTATTAATTTGTAATCTTTTGTCTGATTTTTATTTTTATTTAAGGACACCTGATCTACTACGGTCTCTTTTGCCAGAGTGGCAATCATTTTCAAAATTTAGTTTTCCTAAAAGAAAAGTGGATAGAATTGTAGGTCAATAAAGTTGTTGGGATAAGAATGTTAACAATAGTTGCAGTATTTTTACTTTTTATTCAAAAAGTATTATATTAGGCAATAACTTTTTACTTAAGTACATTTTTATTGTGTTCTTCACTGCACTTTTACTTAAGTATTAAAATATGCATTTATTTTTACTTTTACTTAAGTACTTTGACCTAGTATTTTAAACAACACTGCACACTGGCCAAACACATGTATCCTGTGCAGCTGAACACCTGGCCTGGGACAGAATTCAAACAATGTACCACCACCTCATATTTCCATTTTCCATGATAGTGGGTACCTCTTGAAAAGAAAACTGCTTACTCCTGTGAGACTCTCGGAGACACCAGTGCACTGGGCTATGTTTGAGCAAACCCTTGGGTTCCTCAAGAGCTGCTTCCAGTGCCTGGACAGAACAGAAGGGGATCTCCTCTGTTTAGTCCTGAGAAGAGCTATGATAACAAATACATCAAAGCAATTATTACAAAATCAGGAAGGGGGAGGTGGAGTGAAATGATTCAGGCAAGATGGCGCTTTATGGCTGCAGTGGCTTGGCACACTTCTACCAGCTCCAGCACCACCACGGCCAGCCCATCAATAGAGGCCATCATTTCCCACATCTCTGTTACCAGCTCCCTGGCAATAGAGGGCTGGCCATGAGGGCCAGTATGAGGGTCTGGGTGTTGTGGCTACTGGGGTTTCCTTTAGTAGCGTAGCCAGGTTGAGGGCATGGGGGAGCGAAGAATGTACTGCCGATGGCGCCAGCACATATTTTAAATGCCCAGTCTCTCTCTCATGTACCCCCATCTTCGCCCAGTCTCTCTTTCTCTGAAACCTCCCCCCATCCTTCACCTAGTCTCTCTCTCATGTATGTCCTGCTCCTAGCCTTCACCCAGTCTCTTTCTCAAAGCTTGCAACCTATTCTCCTCACCTGGCTGACTTCAGATGCTGAAGAAACAGCATATTTCCTGCTTCTCTGATGTGACTCGGATCTCTGTAAGCTTAAGCCAAGCATTTCAAGAAGTTTGGTTTGGTCTGGCTGTTTTTTTGAAGCACCACAACCACAAACCATTCAGGAGCATTAAATCCTACACACCAGAGTGCAGTATTTGTGTGTCATGGTGACTTGGTGCCAGGGGTTTGTTGAGCCCTGACTTATGTCATTTTTCATAACTAGCTGCCAAGCCAAATAGCAGCACTTGGTGGGCCAGGTTCTAGCTTGTGGGCCGAATGTTGGACAAGCCTGATATAGCTGATTGTGGTTGGTCTGTGGTCTATACATATATTCAGCACCGCTGACTACCCAGATAGTGGCACCAAATATTTGTGTTTTTAAAAATATGCATTTATAAAAACCTGCTGACCACTGTGACTGAAGATTGACCTGCCATTGTGGAGGGGCGGAGCAAGATGGCGGCACCAACAGCTCCTTGTGAGTGATTCACCTGAGTCTTCTGAGCTTTCTTTCTTTTTCTTCATTTCCTATGAAACATTTTCTTACTTACCGCGAAAATGCCACATATGAAGAGGAAGGGATCCGTTAGAGTCGGAGCCCAGCCGACACTGGCATCAACGCCAACTCAGCAGACCCTGGAGAGTTTCATAACGAGGCAATCCACTCAGTGTGTGATCGGAGACCCCGCTGATCTTTTGGCGCAAGTAGAAGCCGGGATCTTGGGGTTGGACACGTCGTTTTCCCCTCCGACGCTCTTTACACCTCTGCAACCGGCTGTAATCGGCGACGACGATGGATCCCTAATCCGCAAAGACGGAAAAAGGGCAACATGTCTGGGACCCGTAGCCAAATTAACAACCGAGGCCTCAATTTCATCTGAGGCTCAGAGTGCTGTTATGGTGCAGAGGCCAGGAACAACTATGGTCTCCTCTGCAAAGGTAACGCTGGAGGCCATTTGGGAAGCGCTCCAATACTGGTGCCAGCAGGGTTCCCACGCCTGTTGGTCAACATTTTACAGGACCAGGACACTGTACCAGTGACTTCACAGTGAGAATCCTCAAAGGTAACTTTAAAACCATACAAGAACGTAAGACCTTTGAAGTCAGAATGATTGAATATTTTAACACCCAACAGAAAGGACTTAACAAGGATCTGGGGTTCCTAGCCCATTATAAACCATAAAGCTGTATGTCTCTGTTGATCACCCTCCCCTCACCTATCCACACCCACCCTGTTAGAAAGCGAATGCTACATACCTGTAGAAGGTATTCTCCGAGGACAGCAGGCTGATTGTTCTCACTGATGGGTGACGTCCGCGGCAGCCCCTCCAATCGGAATCTTCACTAGCAAAAGCCTTTGCTAGCCCTCGCGCGCCGATGCGCACCGCGCATGCGCGGCCGTCTTCCCGCCCGAAACCGGCTTGAGCCGGCCAGTCTCATGTGTAGCAAGACAAAGACAAGGGAAGACACAACTCCAAAGGGGAGGCGGGCGGGTTTGTGAGAACAATCAGCCTGCTGTCCTCGGAGAATACCTTCTACAGGTATGTAGCATTCGCTTTCTCCGAGGACAAGCAGGCTGCTTGTTCTCACTGATGGGGTATCCCTAGCCCCCAGGCTCACTCAAAACAACAAACATGGTCAATAGGGCCTCGCAACGGCGAGGACATAACTGAGATTGACCTAAAAAATTTACCAACTAACTGAGAGTGGAGCCTGGAACAGAACAAACAGGGCCCTCGGGGGGTGGAGTTGGATCCTAAAGCCCAAACAGGTTCTGAAGAACTGACTGCCCAAACCAACTGTCGCGTCGGGTATCCTGCTGCAGGCAGTAATGAGATGTGAATGTGTGGACAGATGACCACGTCGCAGCTTTGCAAATTTCTTCAATAGAGGCTGACTTCAAGTGGGCTACCGACGCAGCCATGGCTCTAACATTATAAGCCGTGACATGACCCTCAAGAGCCAGCCCAGCCTGGGCGTAAGTGAAGGAAATGCAATCTGCTAGCCAATTAGATATGGTGCGTTTCCCCACAGCCACTCCCCTCCTGTTGGGATCAAAAGAAACAAACAATTGGGCGGACTGTCTGTTGGGCTGTGTCCGCTCCAGATAGAAGGCCAATGCTCTCTTGCAGTCCAATGTGTGCAGCTGACGTTCAGCAGGGCAGGAATGAGGACGGGGAAAGAATGTTGGCAAGACAATTGACTGGTTCAGATGGAACTCCGACACAACCTTTGGCAGGAACTTAGGGTGAGCGCGGAGGACTACTCTGTTATGATGAAATTTGGTGTAAGGAGCCTGGGCTACCAGGGCCTGAAGCTCACTGACTCTACGAGCTGAAGTAACTGCCACCAAGAAAATGACCTTCCAGGTCAAGTACTTCAGATGGCAGGAGTTCAGTGGCTCAAAAGGAGGTTTCATCAGCTGGGTGAGAACGACATTGAGATCCCATGACACTGTAGGAGGCTTGACAGGGGGCTTTGACAAAAGCAAACCTCTCATGAAGCGAACAACTAAAGGCTGTCCTGAGATCGGCTTACCTTCCACATGGTAATGGTATGCACTGATTGCACTAAGGTGAACTCTTACAGAGTTGGTCTTGAGACCAGACTCAGACAAGTGCAGAAGGTATTCGGCGACCCAGAGCTCTCGGTACCGACATGGGAAGGGGACCGGTGACGATGCTTCTTCGACTTCTTGGGACGAAGCATGTCACCGGAGCTTCCCGGTACCGACGAGGAGGACGTAGAATCCAGCCGTCGCTTCCTCGGGGCCGAGACCGAAGAGGGTCGGTCTCGGGGGGGCTGTACCGCAGGAGCCCTCAGGGTAGGGGGAGACCCACCCGAAGGCTCACCGCCACCAGCAGGGGAATGGACAGCCCTCACCTGCACTCCAGACGAAGCACCACCGTCCGACGACATCAGCAGACGAGGTCCCGGTACCACCGACGTCGATGCAGCTATCCGATGTCTCGGCGCCGATGCAGAGGGCCGATGCCTCGATGCACTCGATGCACTGGCCGCCGAGGTTGAAGGTCTGGACGCTGAAGACGTCGATGCACTCAATACCCCCGGTGCCGATGCCGACGAAGAGCCCGAGAACAAAATGTTCCACTGGGCTAACCTCGCTACCTGAGTCCGCCTTTGCAAAAGGGAACACAGACTACAGGCCTGAGGGCAGTGCCCAGCCCCCAGACACTGAAGACACGACGCGTGCCTGTCAGTGAGCGAGATTACCCGGGCGCACTGGGTGCACTTCTTGAAGCCGCTGGAAGGCTTTGATGTCATGGGCGGAAAAATCACGCCGGCGAAATCGAAAGACGAAATGGCGAAATTTGGCACAGAAAAAAGGGAAATTTCGACCGGGGCCTAAGTAAGGCCTACCCCGACGACGAAAGAAAACTTAACGGGGCGAAAAAACTCGAAGTAGAGGAAGGAAAAACCGAAAGTGGCTAATCCGAATGATTTCTGGATTTCTCACAGAAAAATGTTGAAAATGACGCGCGAGGTCGACTTTCCGGGGCACGAACGGTAAAACACAACCGTACCGAGCGTGGAGAAAAGAAGACTGGCCGGCTCAAGCCGGTTTCGGGCGGGAAGACGGCCGCGCATGCGCGGTGCGCATCGGCGCGCGAGGGCTAGCAAAGGCTTTTGCTAGTGAAGATTCCGATTGGAGGGGCTGCCGCGGACGTCACCCATCAGTGAGAACAAGCAGCCTGCTTGTCCTCGGAGAATATCAATGATATGCTTTGATGTCCCCATGCATACTTCCTACCCACCCCCCTCCTCCCACCCTGTCAGACTGTCATAGTAATGCTTGAATGTTTTCACTTATATACACTGTCAGCTAGCACATTTGCTTATTTCCGATCTGAGGAAGAAGGGCAACCTTCGAAAGCTAATCAAGAAATGTATTAAGTTATGTCCAATAAAAAAGGTATCATCTTATTTTCTTTTCCATGTTTTATTTTGTTTGATTTCTATTGATCAGCTTATAATCGAAAGACAAAAACGCCTATATTGGCCTAAATCAGGAGATAGGCGTTTGTCTCCCAAAAATGAATAACGCGGTATAATCGAAAGCCGAACTTGGACGTTTTCAACTGCACTCCATCGCGGAAGCGTACAAAGTTGACGGGGGCGTGTCGAAGGCGTGGTGAAGGCGGAACTGGGGAGTGGTTATCGGCTGATCAGAGATGGGCGCCTTTCACCGATAATGGAAAAAAAATATGCGTTTTTAGCGAGAATTTAGGGCACTTTTCCTGGACCCTGTTTTTCCACGAATAAGGCCCCAAAAAGTGCCCTAAATGACCAGATAACCACTGGAGGGAATCGGGGATGACCTCCCCTGACTCCCCCAGTGGTCACAAACCCCCTCCCACCACAAAATATGCCGTTTCACAACTGTTTATTTTCACCCTCAAATATACCCACCTCCCTGGCAGCAGTATGCAGGTCACTGGAGCAGTTATTAGGGGGTGCAGTGGACTTCAGGCAGGTGGACCCAGGCCCATTCCTCCCCTACCTGTTATAATTGTGCTGCTTAATGCTTATTAGTCGTCCAACCCCCCAAACCCACTGTACCCACATGTAGATGCCCCCCTTCACCCCTTAGGGCTATAGTAATGTTGTAGACTTGTGGGCAGTGGGTTTTGAGGGGGATTTGGGGGGCTCAACACACAAGGGAAGGGTGCTATGCACCTGGGAGCTGTTTTACCTTTTTTTTTTTTTTTTGTAAAAGTGCCCCCTAGGGTGCCCGGTTGATGTCCTGGCATGTGAGGGGGGACAGTGCACTACGAATCCTGGCCCCTCCCATGAACAAATGCCTTTGATTTATTCGTTTTTGAGCTGGGCGCTTTCATTTTCCATTATCGCTGAAAAACAAAAACGCCCAGCTCACAAATTGTCAAATAAAACATGGACGTCTATTTTTTTCAAAAATACGGTTCGGTCCGCCCCTTCACGGACCTGTTCTCGGAGATAAACGCCCATGGAGATAGACGTTTTCGTTCAATTATGCCCCTCACTGTGATGGCTTCAACGGGCAAAATAGAAACACTTGTGAGTAATGTTCAAAACTTATCTGTTGCATTTACATCGATGAAAAATGAGGTTAATGAGAAAATAAATCTGTTGAATGAGGAAAATATTAAATTGAAAGAAGTGTCGTTGAAACTTATAAAGGATAATACACTGATACATAACAAACTGGAATACTTTGAAAATTATAATCGAAGGTTAAACCTTCGTTTGTTGAACTTTCCTCGAACCTCAGTGTATACTCCGCTGGAATTATTTAAATGACACCTGATAATATACCACCTTTAAACAAAATATACTTTTTGCCTACAAAAACAACTAAAGAAGACCCACAGAATCCTTTACAATTACAAGGAGACTTGAATGTTTCAGAACTTTTGGAAACTTCTTTATCATCATCAATAATGGAGAGGCAAACGTTGCTTGTATCATTCATTTTTCAACAAGACTTAGAATCTGTGAGGAAAAGGGCTTTAAAAAACTTGCAAATTCCATTCTATGGGGGGATAGTTTGGGTTTTCCCGGATGTTACTAAACAAACCCAAGCAAGGAGAAAAGATTTTTTTGCATTACGGACTGCCGCTTTAGCTTTGGGCGCTATGTTTAATTTGAACTATCCCTGTAAATGCAACATAAAATATATGGGTGTAAAATATGTTTTCTTTATTCCTGAACATTTAAAAAAATTTATCGATCAGAAAAAGGTATTATGATGCAAGTTGGAATCATGCAGTTTGATCCAGGGATAAAGTATAGATGTTATTATTTAGTGGACAATGTGTTAAGCTTTACTTCAACTTTAATGACTAATTCTCATCTCCTGAGTTTGTAACGACTCTAGCCCCTCTTATTTGGTGGTCTAATACAAATTGAAAAAAAAAATGTCTTTATATTAATGATTTAAGATTTCCTGGAATCAAGTAATCTGTTTTTTTTCTGATTCAAGTATTGTATGTTTGTAAAATTTAAAATGATAAATAAAGAATTAAGATTGACCTGTTTGTGTAGTATATTTATTTTTGGACCACTCAGAACATTTGAATTTGTATGTCCTCTGGCAATTCTTTGAGTAAGCAGCCAGATTCTAAAATTGGCACTAAAATTGTTCAGTTTTGGAGGCCGTATCTTGTTAAGGATGTAAAAAGAATTGAAGCAGTGCAAAGAAAAGCTACGAGAATGGTATGGGATTTCCATTACAAGACTTATGAGGAGAGACTTGCTGAACTAAACATGTATACTCTGGAGGAAAGGAGAAACGGGTGATATGATACAGGCGTTCAAATATTTGAAAGGTATTAATCCGCAAACAAACCTTTTCCGGAGATGGGAAGGTGGTAGAACGAGAGGACATGAAATGAGATTGAAGGGGGCAGACTCAAGAAAAATGTTAGGAAGTATTTTTTCACGGAGAGAGTAGTGGATGCTTGGAATGCCCTCCCGCGGGAGGTGGTGGAAATGAAAACGGTAACGGAATTCAAACATGCGTGGGATAAGCATAAAGGAATCCTGTGCAGAAGGAATGGATCCTCAGGAGCTTAGGCAAGATCGGGAGGCGGGGCTGGTGGTTGGGAGGCGGGGATGGTGCTGGGCAGACTTATACGGTCTGTGCCAGAGTCGGTGGTGGGAAGCAGGACTGGTGGTTGGGAGGCAGGGATAGTGCTGGGCAGACTTATACGGTCTGTGCCAGAGCTGGTGGTTGGGAGGCAGGGCTGGTGGTTGTGAGGCGGGGATAGTGCTGGGCAGACTTATACGGTCTGTGCCCTGAAGAGCACAGGTACAAATCAAAGTAGGGTATACACAAAAAGTAGCACGTATGAGTTATCTTGTTGGGCAGACTGGATGGACCGTGCAGGTCTTTTTCTGCCGTCATCTTCTATGTTACTATCCAGCTTATAATTGAAAGTGATCGCCGGCCATCTTCCGACACAAATCGGGAGATGGCCGGCGATTTTTTAAAAGCGGCGAAATCAGTATAATCGAAAGCGGCATTTTTGACTGCATCGCCGCTTTCCCGTCGCTTCGCCGGCGAATGTTCAAGGGGGCGTGTCGGTAGATTAGCGAAGGCGGGCATGGGCTTGGCTACCAGATGGCCGGCTTTCGCAGATAATGGAAAAAAAAAGCGTCGTTAAGCAGTATTTCGCCGGCTTTACTTGGTCCTTTTATTTTCATGACCAAGCCTCAAAAGGTGCCCCAACTGACCAGATGACCACTGGAGGGAAAGGGGGATGACCTCCCCATACTCCCCCAGTGGTCACCAATCCCCTTCCAAACTAAAAAAATAAAACTAAAAACCTTTTTTGCCAGCCTGTATGCCAGCCTCAAATGCTGTACCCACCTCTATGACAGCAGAATGTGTTGTATCCTCCGACAGCCTTTCCCTGGTTGCGATGTGGCTCTCGGGTGAGTGTGACACCTTTTCTGTTAGGTGCCCTGCAGAGTCACATTAGCAATGCATTGTGGTGGGTGTAGGGTACTGGGCTCTACTCCCATGGTGCTTCCCCCCCCCCTGCTAACTGGGTCAGAGTGTGCCCTGTTTTGTTTCCTGTTGTAGTCCATTTGATAGTGGCCATTTTTGTAAGCCACTTTTGGATCCCTTTCCTGTGTTACCCACGTTAGAGAATGTAGTTCTTACCTTGCATGGTGCTGAAAGAGGGCATTGTACACCATTGTGCCAGCTCTGACCTACTGCTAATCTTAGTACCAGGGGACTCTTTGCCAGTGGGGCACAACCTCTGATCTGCAGTTAACTGTGAGTAAACGTGCTTATTTCAAGAAAGGACTTTTTCAGAGAGATTAGTCTTTAGGTGTGAACTGGTATGCCAAAGTTATACAGCAGCAATAAGTCCTAGAGGCTGTATGTAGGTCCCTGGAACAATTTTAGTGGGTGCAGTACATTTGTGGGTAGTGGGTTTGGGGGGCTCAGCTCCCAAAGTAAGGGAGCTATGCACGTGGGAGCTTTTCTGAAGTCCAGCGCAGTGACCCCTAGGGTGGCTGGTTGGTGTCCTGGCATGTCAGGGGGGCCAGTGCACTAAAAATGCTGGGTCCTCCCATGGCCAAATGCCTTGAATTTGGCCGGGGTTTGAGATGGCCGACATAACTTTCCATTATCGCTGAAAAACAAACCCGGCCATCTCAAACCCGGCGAACTCCACGGCATTTGGCCGGGCTAAACCGCATTATCGAAAAAAAAAGATGGGCGGCCATCTTTTTCGATAATATGGTTCTGGTCAGCTGTAGCACCGCCACCAACATAGATCGCCGGCGATCTATTTGGCCGGCGACATTCGATTATGCCCCTCCACGTATGCTATTCCAAAGAGACTTTCCAGGCAAAGTTTCTAAAATGACCTCCAAAGATTCATATTTCCAATTGTTACGTGCATTACAAATCCACTGAAAACTAATCCTCTGACATGAACATTTGATTATTATATTACAAGAGAAAGTGGAACAGCAAAGGGAGTTAATATTGGGGTTTTTTCTCCTAGATATTTAGCCAAAGCTTTCCAAACCTGTCCTGAGAATACCACTGCCAGTTGGGTTTTCAGGATATCCACAATGAATATGCATGAGATCAAATTTGTGAATATTGAGTCTCCAGTGCATGATGATTGATTTCATGCATATTCACTGTAGATATCCTTGAAACTCAACTGACTGGGTGTCCTCAGGATAGGTTTGGGGAAACTGCATTTAAAGATACAGTAGGACTGATATTTCTATACAGCAGAGAGGTTAAAGAATGTAACTGCAATTTCAAACATTTAATGATGCAAATATAATGTCTGATTTACTAAGCTTCACCCCCCCCCCCCCCCCATATACACGCAGAATAGTAGAATATCAGTTCCATAGATGAAAAAACGTGATCATTCTCATGTCTAATAAATCATTGTAATCAGGAAGTATCTCAAAGTTGAGTTACCAAAGTTCTATTATAGCTTTTTCCTCTCACAATTGCAAACCATGGGGAAAAGCTCGTGGTTCCTCTCCATAAAGAGCTTTGTCTCTCAGATACTCTTCCAGGCATTCAACGACATAGTCATCCACACGGACATCAAACTTATTGACAAATAAATGATGCTGCTGAAGCATCCAGTGGAGATCTCCAGCCCAATTAATACAGACGGACCGTCGCACAATACCTGTGCATAGGGGATAAGCTGCCCCTTTACTTATATCTCCAGAATGATATTGCCATTTCTGTAGCCTTGCAATTGCATTTGAGTCTGAAAGGTCATATTTTTCATGGTATGGAGAAGATCCAGGGACACCGGGCATTCGATTTAGTGTTGCCCACAGGTGTTCTTCCGGCATATGGGTATCCTTTGACCATTCTATTAGCTTCAGCACTTCAGGATTTTCCAATACGTACTTCACAAATTCTCTTGTTACCACAAAATAAGCACTTCCAACAAACAATGGAGAACTGATTGGTGGAGGACCCTTTGTAATATTAGTTCTCTCTACATATGTACTAGTTTTATAAGCGAACTTCCAACGAACTTCTTTACCTCCTGGCTTTTCAGACTCTAAGCTGTTCTTACCATTCAATACCTTCAGGGCTCTGACTATCTCAGCATTGGTTTTTATTGGGAAGTCAGTGCCACAAGTGTTTATCAGATATCTCCAGGGCACTGCACTTTTCAGCAGATCCTCCATGCAGTTCAGATCAGCTTGAGCCCTGAACCATGATGTGTAAACCAGTTTTTCTAACTTGGATGCTATAAATACATTTTTAAAACAAGAAACAATGGCTCGAACAGCTTTCTTGTATATCTCAGGAGACTTTTCATCCACATGGACACAGTAGATATTCTGAGGGTTGTAAATTGCCCTCAAAAGTCTTTCAAACATTTCAATTTGTTCATGGATAGCCATGGAATATGCAATGGGAAAATTCTCTTCCTCTTTGCTTAGTGGAAAAGGAATAAACTTCCGGCTTGTCTTGTAATGCTCACAGTCTTTAGTAAAGTTCAAATAGTCCATTTCGTTTACACGCAGCTCCTTATTGCTAGCATTCTTTTGGAGCAAAAGTGCCCATTGCACCGCTTGTTGATCTCCTTTTATTATTTTGGAACAGTTGGTTTGATCTCTGGAAGACAATTTCATTGAGGTGAAGAATTGGGTCTTGCAGTACCTGTTTCTCAGATTGTTTGCCTCTTGGTGCAGATCATCCAGGCCACATGGTTGAAAAATGTATTTAAGCGCTATGATGGCAATTGAAAGCAGTCCAAGAAACAAGAAATAGTGATTCCGTCTCATTAAAAGCTTTCTCCAACTCATTTTTCAAATTCATATGATTTGCAGTTTTTGTTTTATATCTGTTGTTTGTATTTTTCTCTAGTCCATATGCTGTGATAGGGAAGCTCCTTCTGGTGAGCTCCTCCTATACACACTCTGGTATTCCCTTTCAGATTTTCTCTGTGTCCTCAATAAAGCCCAGCCCCTCCTGTGCTCCACTTAAATGGGGTGTGCTTCTAGGGATCTTCTCTGCCTTTTAAGCACAGAACTGGCAAGAAGTGCACAACTGAAGCCAGTTTAAATGAACGACCATAATACAAATTTATTATAAATCATGTGGTAAAGCCTAATACCAACTCACTACAGTTCAAAACATAAAAAATATTATTCATGCCTTACAGAAATGCACATGGTGCCATGACGCACAAAGACAATGGGCACCAGTTTCTATCTTACTCACAGGTGGGCAACCTTGGTCCTTGAGGACCGCAACCCTGTTGGGTTTTCAGGATTTCCACAATATTCCTGAGATTTATTTGCGTGCACTGCTGCCATTGTATGCAAATAGATCTCATGCATATTAATTGGGGAAATCCTGAAAACATGACTGGGTTGCCACCCTCGAGGAGCACGGTTGCCCACCTGTGAAATAACCTTTTATCCCTCCTTTGTCAATAACAGAGGACCAGACTATCTGGTATCCCTCCCCCTTTAATAGACAATTCCAAAGCACTAAACTTTTGCATCCTTACTCTGTCAGGCACTTAAACACTTTCATAACACTGCACAAACAGGCTTAACTTAACCTAGCTATTACAGGACACTCCTCTCTTTGACTCTCTCACTGTCAGAATTTTGGCTTGAAGGATTAATACTTCTATCCCTTTAGCCCTACCTGGGTTCTGACCTCACAGGCTGCCGTGGCTTCCTTTGGCTGTGGTTCTCCCTGTTCCTCAGGAGTACAAGCAAGTGCTAGCTGGGTTCACATGAAATGTTTCCTGACTCCTCCTTCCCCTCTTCAGGTGCCTCTGCCTCTGCTTGACTAGAAATAGCCAGACTTCAGAGGGGACAGCTCAAAGCCTAGCTCTGCTTCTGGCCAGAGGGCTTCTCCTCTTCAGCTAGAAGTATCTTTTATTCTCCTCTTCTTTCTTTTTAAATTCCTTTCTTTCTGAGTCAGCTTCTCCAGCTTCTCTCATTACAGCCCTCCTGGCTTCAGAGCATATGGGCTTATGGCAGTGTTTCTCAACTTTTATTCTGTTGTGACACTCGTTACGGACAAGGTTCATGTATGTGACACACTGTTTCATTGTTTAACTCTTAGTATGAATTTGCCTATCCCATATCACCATATCAAAAGCTATACACAACACATCAGTCCCAGATTTCTCACTTGCCATACAGCAAATATATATATATACTCAGCTTCTAATGTCACCTCAGTAACAGCAACACAAAATTCCTCCACTGCCAGATACTGTGAAGCAACACGAAAACCTACAAATATGCTACTCAAACTATATAGCAAATAGAATCTATGGATGGCAGACCTGCAACATTTTCTGTTGGGGCTGAAGGCTGCAGTTATTATTGGGGGTAGTGGGGAAGCAGAAATAGGGACCAGTTGTGGGGGATTTCAAGAGCCTAACTCAAGATTGCTGGCCTTCCCAGCTTTCAGGCACTAATCAATGTACAGGAAATTCAGGCTTGCTGTCTATACCACATTTTTTGTGACATACCTCCCACCTCTTTGGGAAATACCAGTGTGTCTCAAAACGCTGTCCAAGAACCACTGACTTGAGGGAAATGTAGTCTTAACTCCTTTTGAAGGGACACAAACTTTAAGTATGTCTGAACTTGTACCCAGAATATTCCATGTTTTTTTTCCCATTTTTGCTCCTACCTAGGCAGCTGCATCTGGGCTGCACAGCACACTACACTACATAACAATGAATACGAGAAGCCACATTGTTGTAGATACTGTAGTTACCATATCAGGATTGGGAAAATAGCACCCTTTTGCCAAATTTCAAGTTGTTAATAATTTCTCCAAGGATATCTTCCATCACATAGCATAATTCTCCTTGTAACCCTGGTTGGAATCACAGGGTAATAAAGGCAGACCACAGAACATAAGCTTTCTCTTATAAGTTCCAACTTAAAATATTTAATCATCATTGCCTCCACAATGCAGCAATTGTAACGTAACATAGTAAATGACGGCAGATAAAGACCTGAACGACCCATCCAGTCTGCCCAATAAGTAAAGAACAATTTGAAGCTCTTAGTTCCATGGTATAATGATTTGTCACTTTTACTGTTCTTTGACCTGATTTGATCTGGAGAAAGATAGATTCTCTTAGCTTTGTCCTGGACCATACAAAGATGACCTTATAAATCATTGTTTTGGCTTTGGTTGGCTGCATGGCCCAGTCCAGAACTCTTACCTATTTCGTTTCTGCATCTAGAAGGAAAATGGAGCTGTCAGGCAATATAATCCTAAACTGTACTAAAGTGTGGATTTCAATGCCATAAATTATTTCATGTTAACTCCTTGCACACTAGTGATTTGCACCTAGGATTTACTTTAGCAATGTTAGACTAAAAGGAAGTATGTACTGTGGCTTTTCTGTGCTGCTCCCTTTTCACTCCTTCTGTGAAAACTTCTACCAAATTGCAAATATTCAGAAACAAAAAGCAATAGCATCTAGCCTGCCATGATTCTGTTCTCAGGTTGTGTCCAAACACCTGGGATACAGAATTTTGCCTATTCTTACTCTTCTATATGTTACATCTTTGCTATACCCTTCGCTATCAGTTATAATGTTCTATTACGTATTGTGTTGACGTTGTAAATAGTATACCATGCCATACTTTGTATTGTTTTTGAATATTTTTACTGCTGTAATTGTCTATTGCTCATGCTTTCTGTACACCGCCTTGAGTGAATTCCTTCCAAAAGGCGGTAAATAAATCCTAATAAATAAATAAATATTCTGTTTTTCCAGAAAACCTCCCAGTAACCAAAAACATTATGCAATGACTAAACCTAGAACGCAGCACAATAATGAGAAATAGGAAAAATACAGGATTTAATCTCTAATTGACCTATTTCTCAAAGTCCTGGCAGAAGAAAGAAAAAAGGAAAAGATATGTCTGATAATTTTTTAGATGTGCTTATCTCCAACAAGAATAGGAAGCTGCACACCACGGTCTTTCGGAAAACAACAGATAGAAACACATTTTTGGATTACAGAAGTTGTCATGCAAAGAAGCTGAAAGACAGTTTACCTTTTTCCCAATTTATACGCTACAGACGGATATGTTCAGAAGATACTGAATATCGAGAGAAAGCTAAGGAATTAGGTATTAGACTGATGAATAGGGGGTACCCTGAAGAGATAATTCACAAGGCATACAGACGGGCCAAATACAATAATCGGGACTATCTTTTCATGCAGAGACACAAAGAGAAGACAACTGACAATGAACCAATTACGTGTGTGTTACGTCACAGTAACATGTCCAGAAAGGTTGCCAGCATAATCAGAAGAAATTGGCACGTAATACAAACACTACCTGGGTTAGATAAAACAGAGCTGAGGTTGTCTTTTAGTAGGGGATGGAACTTGAAAGAGATTGTATCACCCACAGTTTTGAGACAACCATTGACAGAACACGTAACTGTAATATGTGCATGATGATGCTGGAAACAAATGAATTCACTGATCCACAATCCAACAGGATATATAATTTACACCACAGCACATCTTGCACTTCGGAATAGGTAGTTTATTGCATTATTTGTTTATGCAACAAACTATATATAGGTCAGACGTCCAGAAGACTGTCCACGAGATTAGTGGAACACAAAAGCAATGTTAATACTAACAAAACGACAGATCCGTTAGCAGCGCACTGCATTAAAAAGGACATGCATTTGAAAGTTTAAAGTGCTTAGTACTCCAACATCTTAGATGGAACGTAGGTGGAGGTGACAAGAAACTCCGTTTATTACAACAAGAGCAACGGTGAATTCATTGGTTGAATACTTTACACCCATATGAGATTAACACTAAAATTGAATGGAATCAATTCTTTTGAAGCAACTTACCTGCAATTCTTTTCAATCAATTCTTTTGAATCAATTCTCCTGCATGATTAACATCAATTAAGACTGACCACGTCAATCTACACGTGGGTCAGGATGTCATCTCCCCATTGGCGAACCACATTTTGAATGACGTTTAGCGTTTGACATCAGGCTTTTTAAAGGGAAGCCATGTTGCTTGCAGTTGAGAGATAGTAAGAACTGCAGCATTCAGTTTAAGGAAATTGTGAGTTTCACATGGAGGTCCCTGCATTCTGAATGAGTGATGCGACTACATTAGCATTATGTATTTTTCAGGAACCACAGCATTGGTTATAGGCGGTTGATACCACGGACCCTGAGGCAGTCATCGAAACCCGGGCCGAAGTCGGGCTGTGGAGGCTATGAGACACAACTAGAAAGCTGTTGAGATAAGTGCAACTTAGAACCGTTAAGATTTAAATCATTTGGTTCAAGTGTGAAATTGCAATTTAAGAGGTTTTTAGCCCATGATGAATGAAAGGGGGCTCCCTTAAGTTGGTGTTCCAACGAAGGAGTTCTCCTTGGCATTTGAGGCTTTTTCCTCATTCAAAACATTGCATCATGCACAACCAGTATTTGGATATCCTAGCACATTTTATCATTGACAATTTTTTGTCTCAGTTACAATGTAGAAACCTATCGTTTGATGCACCTATTCTTTGACTCATGATAGGTTGATCTCTTGGCCGTATTGACTATAACGCGGAGCTTCTCTTTTTTTTACTAAAACGACACAAATAATAATACGATTATATTTCCTATGATCTGGTTCACATGAACCGCTCTCATATCATGATCACTCAAACCCTCTGTGTCAAAGATAATATATATTCTTAAATTACTTAGAAATAAAGGCCAAAAACAAGTTGTAATTATCAAATTACATTAATATTTTGTATTCTTGTTCATAATAATATCAATAAAATTTCAGGAAAAAATAGATTTCCAAACAGCTCCCTTTTTAAGAATGAGCTTACAAATCTCTCAAAAATGTCAAGGCTATAGCTGACAATAGAATAAGCATGAGAAAACTTTTTTCTCTACCCAGTGAAATAGGAACAATGTTTCTGCTTGCTTTTTAGAGTTTTCAGTCAGTAGAAAAAAAAAAAACCACTGAAAGCCCCATTTTGTATACAGGTTCTAAGAGGAACATGGGAAGCTCAGGTCAGGATGTTCAGAATTTTACAAAAGATCTTGACTACAGATAAATTCAGCATTAAGAATACTTTCTATAAGACTGTTTGGACTTTATTTATTGAAAAGTTTTGACAATAATTAGCTATTCTATCACAGCTTTTGAGAATAAGGGCCCTCTTTACTAAGGTACATTAGTGTTTTTAGCATGCCTGCAGTTAGCACGCGTGCTAAACATATAGGCGCCTATAGGGATATTGTAGGCACGTACATGGTTAACACACATTAAAAACATTAACGTGCCTATAACGCTGCTTAGTAAACAGGGCCCTAAGAACAAATAAAATAACATGGCTAGAATTTTTCAGTTTAAACTTGTCTCTGAGCTTCACTGGGTGCAGATAGGTACCAAAGCATAGAGCTGTTGGTCTCAGCTAGGAAATGAAGAGAGTTTAATAAATTGTTCATTTCCTGGTATTATCAGAATGGTTATGTCAGTGTATGGTTAAAACCTATGCTCGGCAAAAATAGCACTGATGACATGACTATAAGAAATGTTATGAAATTTAACTTATGACATTTTGTGTAATGTTTCATAACTTCAGGATATGGATTTTAATGAGTGCATTCTTCTGATATTTTCCTTGTACAGTGAAGAATTGCAGTATGGTAAAATTATGCCTTACCTGCTGAAAATTTTCTTTCCTTTAGTAGCAGCAGATGAATCCAAGAACTGGTGGGGTTGTGTCCATCTACCAGCAGGTGGAGATAGAGATTACAAAGCTGAAAGCCGTGATACCAGATGACCAGATCCTCCTTCATCTCAGTACGTCTCATCACCAAGCAGAATCAGACAAGAAACCAGGAAGCCTTCCTCACCAACTATACAAAACAGAAATTTGTCAGTCTGACTTAAGAGAAACCACAACTGCGATGGAGTCCTCGTCAGTGGTTTGTCTGGGAGGAAGTGTTCAGCGTTGCCTGCCTGCCTGCCTTGAAATCTTTCTTCTCCCCAGGCTCCGCTGCCTCGGTCCCTGCATTTTTTTTCCGCTCATCGCGTAGTGTTCTCATTCACACAGGCAGCTCCACTCCCCCCTGCTGCCTTCATTTGGCCCTACGTAAACAGGAAGTGCATCAGAGAGGGCCGGATGGACACGGCAAAGGGGAGCGGAGCTGCCTGTGTGAATGGCAGCACTGTGTGACGGGTGAGAAAAAGAATGCAGGGACCAAGGCAGCGGAGCCTGGGGAGAAGAAGAATTTCAGGGCATGCAATGCTGAACGCTGCCTCCCGAATGGCCGTTCCTGGAGCCGCGGGAGAAAAGGCAGTGACAGCGAGCGAAGGATGTTGGATAGGCGGGCCTGGAGGGCACAACTAAAGTAAGTGCTGGACTTTGGGGGGGCGGGCTGCAGGAAAGGGATAGTTTTGCCAGAGTCGGACTTGTGGGTGGAAGGTGATTGGAGGGAAGGGAGAGAGTTACTGGATGTGGGAGGAAGAGGAGGAGGGGATCTGAATGGAATGGAGAGAGTTGCTGGAGGTGGGAGGAAAAGGAGGAGGAGATCTGGATGGAAGGGAGAGAACTGCTGGACATGGGAGGGAGAGGAGGAAGGGGCTGGAGAGCTGCTGGACAAGGGAGGAAGAGGAAGAAGGGACTGGAGGGAAGGGATAGAGTTGCTGGACATGGAAGAGCAGGAGGGGACTGGAAGGAAGGAAGAGAGCTGGTGGACATGGGGGAGAGAGAGGAGGAAGGGGCTGGAGAGATGCTGGACAAGGCAGGAAGAGGAAGAAGGGACTGAAGGAAAGGGAGAGAGCTGCTGGACATGGGAGGAAGAAGAGGAGGGGACTGGATGGAAGGGAGAGAACTGCTGGTTGTGGGAGGAGGAGGAGGGGACTGCAGAGAAAGAGCTGCTGGATGTGGGAGGAAGAGGAGGAGGGGATCTGGATGGAAGGGAGAGAGCTGCTGGATGTGGGAGGAAGAGGAGGAGGGGATCTGGATGGAAGGGAGAGAGCTGCTGGACGTGGGAGGAAGAGGGGGAGGAGAACTGGAGGGAAGGGAGAGAACTGCTGGTACAATACAAGGAGGGAGGGAAGGGAAACAGAGATACCAGACCAAGGAGATGAAGGAAAAGGGAACAAATACTAAACCTACAGCGTGAGGGAGGAAGGGAGGGCGGGGTGGGTGGGCAGGCAGGGAATCAAGCAACAAACCAGATGCTGGAAAGAGGAGGGAGTGAGAGGGAGAGAAGCTGGATGGGGTAGGGTCAGAGAGGGTAGAGATATATTGGCACTGGGGACAAAGACAGGGGAGAAGCTGGACAGAGAAATATAGGGACACAGAGAAAGGGAGATACTAAACATGGAGGAAGATAGAGGTACAGAGATGGAAGAAGATGGATAGTGGACATGGAGAGAGAGTTGAAATATCAAATGGACATGAAACCTTGGTGAGTGAGTTAAGAGAAGACAGAAGGATGTAGAAACTAGAGCCTGGGACCAACATGACTTGGAAAAATGAAATGAGCAGACAACAAAAGGTACAAAAAAAAATTTATTTTTCTATTTTGTGACTAGAATATGTCAGATTTGAAATGTACATCCTGCCAGAGCTGATGTTAGATATGGCTGAGGCCCAAGGCAGATATTTAGGAGGGGACCCCAAAGCTTACTAACAGGCTGCACCTTCTTCAGCTTCCAGCTGACCCGGGGTTCTCTCTGGCTAGGGGGCCAAACGCAGTTGCCCTAGTTGTACCTCCCCTAACACTGTCTCTTGCATGTGCTATCATATTTTGCACAGTATAGGAGAAACTACATCTCTTTGTATTTCTCTGTGCTGTGCTAAATGCAAGGTCTAGTCTCTTGGGATTTTGATTTAATTTGTTTATGGTTTGTGGTCACTTATTCTGTATTTGGCATTTGTGTTCTGTGTGTGTGACCAAAGTATTCTGTTAGCATCAATTTTCTATGTAGTATTCTACAGTACTTTGGCTTGTTCAGTTTTCTTGATGTATTGATATTTTAGGGCCCCACTGTAATATTTAGGGCATATTTGGGGGAAGTATATGTGTGTTGGTGGACTGTGGCACAGTGGAGGATGAAGAGTGCACCCTCTTATATTTCCCCTAGCTCTCAATGTGGCCTACAGCCACTGAGGCCAGCACTGCTACTCCCATTGAAGCTATTGGAAGTGGAGTAGGTGTGCGGTAGGAGTAGGGGCGTGGCCATGGCATATCAGGTGGCAGGTGTTTCTCTAGTGCCCATCCATCCAACCTGTTGGCCCACCCAAAAATTGCCTTCTGGCTATGCCACTGGAGGGAAAGTGGCTGGGTCTGGGCCCATCCAGGCCCACCCGTGGCTACACCCCTGATTCAGAGAATGTAATGCTCTTAGAAGAACAGAGGGTTAATGAAAATGAGGAAGAGTGTGAAAATATGTTAACCAGACTGGAAGAGACTTGTGGGAGATTATAGATGAAAATGCAATAGAGGGTAAAAGAAGAAAGTAGGGAATTGTGAGAAATGTTTAAATATATTGTGTTTTCATATAACATAGTTGCAAAAGTAGAATGTATAGTTTAGGATAGAAAGCATCATATTATAGCTGTCTGAATCCCTAGACAAAGGAATTGTGTTTCTCTCACAGTCAGGCCCCAGAGCTGAGATAAACTGTAAAAACACTTCAGGGACAACCATCTGCAAGATAGCAGTGAACTATAAACAAAGAAAAGCAGAGGGGAGGGGGAAGGGAATAAATTAATTAAGTCTTGCTTCATCAATTGGATTTTGAGTCCTGTTTTAGTATAGGTTCTCAGGTTATCTGGGGACTGTTTATAACACTTTCAAAAATTGGCCAAGATTAAGGAAATAGCGGATACAAGGCCTGCTGACTCAATTCAAATTTCTTACAATTCTGTTTCAGCCTGTTTAACTTTAAATACTGTTTAGTCACTAGATGGCCAGTCTTAATTCCTACAGTCTTACCATTTCCTTTCACTGGCGTCAGCGTAGTAACAACTCTTCAATGCACCTACACAACAGGGCACTATACATATTAAATAAGGAAATACTCTAGAAGTTCAGAACCCTTTGGCAGTTTGATTCATTCTATGGCTCCCAGATGAATACCGGTTCATCACCAGTCTTTGCAATGTATCCTTCAAAAATGAAGCAAACCATCTCAAAACACTCTCACCTGCCATTATCTCCGTCAGATAGTCCAAGAATAAAGAATGATGGACTTTGTCAAAAGTAGGGTTACCATATTTGCAGATAAAAAGAGGACACGAAAAATAAAAATGGTTGTTACCTTTGCTAAAAAAAATATTTAATAGCAAATGTGTAAATGTCTTTTAGTCAATGAATATACATAAAACGGTAACTGACTTATAGTACAACAGTTAACAATAATATACTTTTCAAAAACTTCCAGATTAGTTTGACTGAGTCAGGGCCAACGAGAGAAACAGCTGGGCCCAGGGCAGGACCGCTGACTGTCCCCCCCCCCCCCACTACCTGGGCTGTTGCATCATGAGCACCCCCACTACTCAGGTTGCCCCTTTAGCTTCCTGTGTCTGACTCAAGGAAGTTTGATGTTTACTGCTCCTCCCTCGTTCTGTCGTCTCCTGCTTCTGTGTGCCAGAGACAACAGGCCAAGGGAGGAGTAGTCAGACCATCAAACCTCCTTGAGTCAGACACAGGAAGGTAAGGGGGTGGCAGATCACTTGGGTTATCATATTAATAAAGTCATCCGGGTCCTGGCACACAGGAGCAGGAGAGAGACCTGGAAGCAAGCAGGTAGGGCTTGCCGGTGCCAAGCCCTCCGTCCTCCCCCCCCCCCTCGATGACCCTGGACTGAGTCTGAGCCCAAGCGTACCTATCAGAAGAGCGGATATCTCTTAACAACTTTGGCTGGCTTCTGAGATATGTATGAAAGTCTTTGCCTGACATATGCTTAAAGTTGTGCTGTTTGAACAAAATTCCTTTAACAGATTCAACCAGCAGGGAAACAGAGAGGAGATCAGCCTTTCTCTCTCTTTAGCACCCTCATGTGTCCAGACTGACTAATAAGCCACAGATGGTTATGTCTGCATTAGCGCACTGCAGCCGCTAGCGTGGCTTAGTAAACAGGAGTAAATATCAAAGGAGCAGAAATAAACTACAGTAGTCCACAGCCGGACGCATCATTCCCCATGGTTAACCTCAGGGCTTACTACAACTCCAATTTCTTCTCTAGTCAGAATGAATTCAATCTGGGCTCAAAGATACCTGGTTGGTGCTAAGGTACGTTAAGACATTCAGTGATCTTCCCGAAGTGGGCTGTGTAGTTGCAACTCGTCGCATCAATTCTCCCTCAGGGGTGGACTGTATTATATGCCTCGGAGCCTCAGAGGTCGGAGGGCAAATCTTCTGAGCGCCTTTCCTTTTCCCCATATCTGCCAAGGGCAGTCTGGGGTCTGGTAAGCACACAACATTAGAGAGAGCAGCGCTTCAAGCATCTGATCTGGACGCCATTCTGTTTGCATTATTTTTAAAAATACATTAGTTAAATTCTTTTTGTTAGAAAGTTCAATAGTTGTACAAAAAGTATCCGTGAACAGAATACATGATTATCAAAGTATGACACCAGAAAATAACAATAGAAAAATAGTTGTTATTTCCACCCCCTACAATAAACCAATCGATGACCCCTCACCAACACATAAAACCATTAATCCCATCCTCCCTATAATTCCCCAACCCCACTCACTCACCCAAACTCGAAGCCCTGAAAATGTTATTATATTCTAGAGTCTGTATCTTTAAGTCCATTCGCACTTGGCTATGTGCTCTAGGGGATATCTACTCTATGTAGTTCTCCCAAATATCTAGAAATGCTTTTTGTCTTTTGGGATATAAGGGGAAAGGGAATGGGGCTTGATATACTGCCTTTCTGTGGTTTTTGTAACTACATTCAAAGTGGTTTACATGCCTTGTGTATACAGGTACTTATTTGTACCTGTGGCAATGGAGGGTTAAGTGACTTGCCCAGAGTCACAAGGAGCTGCAGTGGGAATTGAACCCAGTTCCCCAGAATCAGAGTCCGTTGCACTAGCCACTAGGCTACTCCTCCACAGTACCATTAATGTATGGAAGGGCCCTGATTACTAAGGTGTGCTAGCATTTTAAGTGTGCCTATAGTGCATCTTAGTAAACAGGGCCAAAGGTTATTCCTTGAGTACCAAATATTCAGAGGTTAATTTTGCAGCTAGTGATTTAAGGTACATTTTTTCAACACCATATAGGCTCTACTCAGAAACAGCCTTTCCACCCGAGTTCTGGCCCCATATAAGTTTGATTTATTGAATAGAATCCCCACAGCAGTTATGCAAATATGTTATAACTAGTAAAAAAGGCCCGTTTCTGACACAAATGAAACGGGCGCTAGCAAGGTTTTCCTCGGAGTGTGTATGTGAGAGTGACTGTTTGAGAGTCAGAGTGAAAGTGTGAGTGTGTGAGAGTGACTGTTTGAGAGTCAGAGTGAAAATGTGAGTGTGTGAGAGAGAGAGTGAGTCTGGGTGTGAGTGTGTTTGTGAGAGAGTGTGTGTGTGAGAATGAGAGTGTGTGCAAGTGTGTATGTGAGACACAGTGTGAGAGAGAGTGTGTGTGTGTGGGCGAGAGAGAGAGTGTGTGTGAGACACAGATTCTCTGTGAGAGTGAGTGTATGAGACCAAGCGAGTGTGTGAGTGACTGTGTGGCACATAGAGAGTGAATGTGATACAGTGTGAGACAGAGTATGTGAGAGTGAGAGTCAGAAAGACATTGTATATGAGAGAGAGAGTGTGAGCCCTGCCCTCCCAATCCATGGCCATCTGTCACCTGCCCCCTCCATCCCTATCCAAAAATTCCCCTCTCTGCCTGAGCCCTGCCCTGCAATCCATATCCATCCATGCCCATCTGTCCCCTCCATTCATCCCTATCCAGCAATTCCCCTCTCCCTGAGTCCTGCCCTTCCAATCCATGCCCATCCGTGCTCCTCTGTCACCTGGCCCCTCCATTCATCCCTATCCAGCAATTCCCCTCTCTCCCTGAGGCCTGCCCTGCAATCCATATCCATCCATGCCCATCTGTCCTCTCTATTCATCCCTATCCAGCAATTTCCCTCTCTCCCTGAGTCCTGCCCTCCCAATCCATGCCCATCCATGCTTCTCTGTCCCCTGCCCCCTCCATTCATCCCTTTCCAGCAATTCCCCTCTCTCCCTGAGGCCTGCCCTGCAATCCATATCCATCCATGCCCATCTGTCCCCTCCATTCATCCCTATCCAGCAATTCCCCTCTCCCTGAGTCCTGCCCTTCCAATCCATGCCCATCCATGCTCCTCTGTCACCTGGCCCCTCCATTCATCCCTATCCAGCAATTCCCCTCTCTCCCTGAGGCCTGCCCTGCAATCCATATCCATCCATGCCCATCTGTCCCCTCTATTCATCCCTATCCAGCAATTTCCCTCTCTCCCTGAGTCCTGCCCTCCCAATCCATGCCCATCCGTGCTCCTCTGTCCCCTGCCCCCTCCATTCATCCCTTTCCAGCAATTCCCCTCTCTCCCTGAGCCCTGCCCTCCCAATCCATGCCCATCCATGCTCCTCTGTCCCCTGCCGCCTCCATTCATCCTTTTCCAGCAAGTCCCCTCTCTCCCTTCCATGACCCCCCCTCGCATCCATGCTCCTCTCTCTCCCATGTCCCAGCCTGGCCCGCCCTCTTCTCCCCCCCCCTTCGCATCCATGCCCCCCCCCTTCACATCCATGCTGTCGCATCCATGCATCCCTTTTTGTTTTTTTTCTTCTTTTTAAATTTACCTCCGTGGCGGTTCCGGCAGCGAAGCGTCAGGGAAGGAGGCGGCGCTCCCGACATCTAGCTTTCCCTTCGCTGTGTTCCGCCTTCTTTTGATGTCATCCTTGACGTCAGAAGAAGGCGGAACACAGCGAAGGGAAGGCTAGACGTCGGGAGCGCCGCCTCCTTCCCTGACGCTTCGCTGCCGGATTTGTTTGTTTGTTTTTTTCCGCCCTCGACGTCATGACGTTTGACGCGAGGGCGGGGCAGAGACGGCTGGCTGGCTTGAAGGCTTCACACCACGAATCCACGAACCCTTCAGCCTCGGAGTGACGTCAGATGGCTTCATGGCTTCAGAACGTTGTCCTCAGAACGTTGAGGGTGCGTTTTATTATATTAGATTGCTCCCCAAAAGGTATGTATCTTTCTAAATTTCAAAATGCCACGGAAAAAGGTGTTATCGCCATTTTAGCTTTTCAGACATCATACTGTACTAGCACAGCCTACGTGGAAGGCCTGTTGTTGAGAAAAATAGGCTCTGTGGATTACTCTGTACTGACATTCTTGCAACTCTGCATTATATACCACCCTCGGTATTGCTTGAATTAAATGTTGAAATTGAATACAACCGAAGGGGCGTCCCATATTGCGCTCAGTTCTGGTCGTTGTATCTCAAAAAAGTAGCGGAATTAGAAAAGGTTCAAAGAAGAGCGACCAAATGATAAAGGGGATGGAACTCCTTTCACATGAGGAAGGGCTAAATAGGTTAGGGCTCTTTAGCTTGTAAAAGAGGCGGCTGAAGGGAGATATGATTAAGGTGTACAAAATCCTGAGTGGAGTAGAACTAGTAGAAGTGAATCAATTTTTTACTCTTTCAAAAAGTACAAAGACTAGGGGCACTCAAGGAAATTACATGGAAATACTTTAAAACAAATAGGAGCAAATATTTTTCACTGAAGGAATAGTTAAGCTCTGGAACTCATTGCCGAAGGATGTGGTAACAGCGATTAGCGTATCTGGGCTTAAAAGAAGGTTTGGACAAGTTGTTGGAAGAAATGTTCATAGTCTGCTATTGAGACAGACATGGGGAAAGCACTGCTTGCCGTGGGATTGGTAGCATGGAATGTTAATATTACTGTATTTGGGTTTCTGCCAGGTACTTGTGACCTGGATTGGCCACTGTTGCAAACATGGTACTGGGCTAGATTGACCATTGTTATGACCCAGTATGGCTATTCTTATGTTCTCTACTCCACCCCTCTATCCGGGGTACATATGTCTTATGTGGTTGATATTTGTGAAGCTCCCTATGCAGCCAAGACAGAATGTTTTAAACTACATTAATATGAACCACTGTAACTCTTTAATGCACATTAGTAAATGAGGCCCATAATTTTGAAAATACAAACTGTGTATATTATTTTCATTTTGAGTAAAACATGTAGTCAGGAACACCTCCTGGCAAAATGGGTAAAAGAAATGTATTGTGGGGTTTTATCCATGTTAAGAAAGTTAATTTTCAAAAAGTCAATTAACCTGGGTAAAATGTGTTTTACCTGCAGAAATCAGCTATCAGAGTTGCCGTCTATCTTAAGAGGAACAGATATTTTTTGGTGAGGGCTCCAAGGTTAAAATGGGAGGTGGGCACTAGGTATACAGATCTGCTTTTTATCTGCAACACCCTATATTAGCCTTCTACAACCCCCCCCCCCCCCCCATGTCTGCCTTCCTCCTCACTCACCCTTTCTAACAGTACCAGCTAACTAGTGAAAAGCTGTCTCTCTGCTTCCCACAGCTCTGTTTCCTGGCTCTTGCAACATCTTCCAGTCACTCAAAGCTCCTTCCCTGGCTTGCTCCCTACCTGCTGAGTATTGCCCTTAATTGGTTAAGTGCTGACTCCACCCCGGAATGTCCCCAGAATAGCTGGTTTCATCTTGAGCACTAACCAGGCATGTAAGTGCCACTGAAAATTCCCAATTAGCCCAGACAGGTGATTTAAACAGCCAGGAGCCTCCCTTGGCCTTTTAAATCATTTTGAATATTAGCCCCAACATATTTAAAAGACAGCTTGATTAACACTCAAATATAACACAGTAATTAAATACTGTTCAAGGTATACAGGAGACTTATAATAAACTAACCCCCACATATTCATTTGGTGGCAGGGATGCCTGAGAACATAGGAGAAAGCACATCTCAGACGAGACCAAGAATTGTAATATTTTGAACATTGTTGATACTTTTTGCTACTACTTTACTTTGGGGGCCCTTTTACAAAGCTGCAGTAAGCACTAATGTGTGCTAACTGTAGCAAAAAATAGCATACCACAGGGTGCGCTGAGGCATCCTGTGGTAATTTCAGGATGTGTGTGTGCTTCCCACATGCTAAAAAATAATTTTTTTTGTGGTGGGGTTTAATTTAGATTATTAAAGTTTATTAAAGCTTGATATACTGCCCAAACTGGCAGTTTACAATCTAAAATAACATTAAAATAAGAAAATTGAAAGGAACTACAATGTACTGATAGGACAGGTTCAGGCATTCAGCAGTAAGATCAGTAACTCGATATAAACAAAAGGATAGATGGAGGTAAGGAAGCAGGGATTTTACAAGGCATAGGCATAGGCAGTTCCTTGTGACTCTGGGCAAGTCACTTAACCCTCCATTGCCCTATGTAAGCCGCATTGAGCTTGCCATGAGTGGGAAAGCGCAGGGTACAAATGGATTTTTTAGCAGCAGTTAAACTTCAGTTGGGAGGAGGTCCAATTTGTTACAATCCAGAGTTTCCTCCAGGCCTAATCCACTCGCTTTTCAGAACTTGGGAACAGAAAGGGTTGCAGCAGTGGGGTCAACTGTATGATGAGGGTGATAAATTAATAACGCGGGCAGTCGGCATATACTCATACATACTTCTTGTCAGCTAATCACATATACTGGAGTCCTTTTCCGATATCATTTGGAGTTTATTTGGCCGCAGCCAGGTGCATTAACATTTCAAATCTTAATCTAACACATATAATTTCTAATACTTAACATTATGACTAGTAACATTACATATACATGTATGTATGGGTACACAGCTTCCTCTGTCCGACAGGTCGTGCCGTTGGAGCAGCCTGTTCTCCCGCTGTAGTGCCTCTTGCGGCACCAATCTCTCCGGTGTATCCCGTTAGAGGACATACCCATGATCCTTTTCTTCGGCGCATCCCGTTGTAGGATGCACCCCGACCTCTTTCTCTTGATCTGATGATGTGGGCCTCCTGGCCGTCAGAGCCAGTAGACAAGCTATGACTCAGCTACCATGCGGCATATGACTCTTGGTTACATTTTAACTTTACACTAAGCTGTTTCACTTAACAGTATCACATTTCTTATCATTTTGTCTGTCCGTCGGCTGTGTACCTGTTGCTGTGATCGTGTCACTGCTGTAACTTGACGCCACTGCCTGCAGTAGCGACTCCTCCTCACTTGCCGCAGGCTCCCCCTGACTCCTGACTGCGGCCTTCGACAAAAGTTATTGACTCGATGTAGTCTTGCAAATCTGAATTAAAATGTCTAGCTCTACATCTGATAAATGGACCCCGTCTGCTCTATACATGCCCTCACAGGACTCTGTTATTAGATCATGCGTGACAACATGCCCTCTAAGGCTGTGCATGAATTTCATCATCCATATATTGAGTTTCTTCCTGGTCCTATCTATTGCTTGGGGGGATCTCGCCCCTCTCCATACTTGCCGTGGGATGACATTAGACAACACCAAGCGGAACCTTGGCATTCAGCTGGCTAATTCCAGGGTACTGGGCTAAATGGACCATTGGTATGACCCAGTATGGCTATTCTTATGTTCTCTACTCCACCCCTCTATCCGGGGTACATATGTCTTGTGTGGTTGAAATTTGTGAAGCTCCCTATGCAGCTAAGACAGAATGTTTTAAACTACATTAATATGAACCACTGTAACTCTTTAATGCACATTAGTAAATGAGGCCCATAATTTTGAAAATACAAACTGTGTATATTATTTCCATTTTGAGTAAAACATGTAGTCAGGAACACCTCCTGGCAAAATGGGTAAAAGAAATGTATTGTGGGGTTTTATCTATGCTAAGAAAGTTAATTTTCAAAAAGTCAATTAACCTGGGTAAAATGTGTTTTACCTGCAGAAATCAGCTATCAGAGTTGTCGTCTACCTTAAGAGGAACAGATATTTTTTGGTGAGGGCTCCAAGGTTAAAATGGGAGGTGGGCACTAGGTATACAGATCTGCTTTTTATCTGCAACACCCTATATTAGCCTTCTACAACCCCCCCCCCCCCCTTATGTCTGCCTTCCTCCTCACTCACCCTTTCTAACAGTACCAGCTAACTAGTGAAAAGCTTTCTCTCTGTTTCCCACAGCTCTGTTTCCTGGCTCTTGAAACATCTTCCAGTCACTCATAGCTCCTTCCCTGGCTTGCTCCCTACCTGCTGAGTATTGCCCTTAATTGATTAAGTGCTGACTCCACCCCGGAATGTCCCCAGAATAGCTGGTTTCATCTTGAGCACTAACCAGGCATGTAAGTGCCACTGAAAATTCCTGATTAGCCCAGACAGGTGATTTAAACAGCCAGGAGCCTCCCTTGGCCTTTTAAATCATTTTGAATATTAGCCCCAACATATTTAAAAGACAGCTTGATTAACACTCAAATATAACACAGTAATTAAATACTGTTCAAGGTATACAGGAGACTTACAATAAACTAGCCCCCACATATTCATTTGGTGGCAGGGATGCCTGAGAACATAGGAGAAAGCACATCTCAGACGAGACCAAGAATTGTAATATTTTGAACATTGTTGATTCTTTTTGCTACTACTTTACTTTGGGGGCCCTTTTACAAAGCTGCAGTAAGCACTAACATGTGCTAACTGTAGCAAAAAAATAGCATACCACAGGGTGCGCTGAGGCATCCTGTGGTAATTTCAGGATGTGTGTGTGCTTCCCACATGCTAAAAAATAATTTTTTTGTGGTGGGGTTTAATTTAGTTTATTAAAGTTTATTAAAACTTGATATACTGCCCAAACTGAATGTCGGATCAGGGCAGTTTACAATCTAAAATAGCATTAAAATAAGAAAATTGAAAGGAACTACAATGTACTGATAGGACAGGTTCAGGCATTCAGCAGTAAGATCAGTAAATCCATATAAACAAAAGGATAGATGGAGGTAAGGAAGCAGGGATTTTACAAGGAGAGAGAAAAACACAGAAGTGGTAGCAGAGGCAAGGAAAAACAGACTGGAGCCACCTCTAAAGCTGACCACCGGAAGAGAAGGTAAGTCCAAAAGTGAAGGAGTGGCCTAGTGGTTAGGGTGGTGGACTTTGGTCCTGGGGAACTAAGGAACGGGGTTTGATTCCCACTTCAGGCACAGGCAGCTCCTTGTGACTCTGGGCAAGTCACTTAACCCTCCATTGCCCTATGTAAGCCGCATTGAGCTTGCCATGAGTGGGAAAGCACAGGGTACAAATGGATTTTTTAGCAGCAGTTAAACTTCAGTTGGGAGGAGGTCCAATTTGTTACAATCCAGAGTTTCCTCCAGGCCTAATCCACTCGCTTTTCAGAACTTGGGAACAGAAAGGGTTGCAGCAGTGGGGTCAACTGTATGATGAGGGTGATAAATTAATAACGCGGGCAGTCAGCACATACTCATACATACTTCTTGTCAGCTAATCACATATACTGGAGTCCATTTCATATAATTTGAGTTTATTTGGCCGCAGCCAGGTGCATTAACATTTACAATCTTAATCTAACACATATAATTTCTAATACTTAACATTATGCCTAGTAACATTACATATACATGTATGTATGGGTACACAGCTTCCTCTGTCCGACAGGTCGTGCCATTGGAGCAGCCTGTTCTCCCGCTGTAGTGCCTCTTGCGGCACCAATCGTCTCTCCGGTGTATCCCGTTAGAGGACACACCCACAATCCTTTTCTTCGGCGCATCCCGTTAAAGGATGCACCCTGGTCTCTCTCTCTTGATCTGATGATGTGGGCCTCCTGGCCGTCAGAGCCAGTAGGCAAGCTGTGACTCAGCTACCATGCGGCATATGACTCTTGGTTACATTTTAACTTTACACTAAGCTGTTTCACTTAACAGTATCACATTTCTTATCGTTTTGTTTGTCCGTTGGCTGTGTACCCGTCGCTGTGATCGTATCACTGCTGTAACTTGACGCCACTGCCTGCGGTAGCGACTCCTCGCTTGCTGCAGGCTCCCCCTGACTCCTGACTGCGGCCTTTGACAAAAGTTATTGACTCGATGTAGTCTTGCAAATCTGAATTAAAAATGTCTAGCTCTACATCGGATAAATGGACCCTGTCTGCTCTATACATGCCCTCACAGGACTCTGTTATTAGATCATGCGTGAGAACATGCCCTCTAAGGCTGTGCATGAATTTCGTCATCCATATATTGAGTTTCTTCCTGGTCCTATCTATTGCTTGGTGGGATCTCGCCCCTCTCCATACTTGCCGTGGGATGACATTAGACCACACCAAGCGGAACCTTGGCGTCCACCTGGCTAATTCCATAAAATCGCTTTGTATGTGCTTCCTGAGTACTATGCTATTAACCTGTGCCATATTGTTGCCTCCCGCATGTATTATTAACGTATCCGGAGGGTGGCAGGGTCTGCAACTTCCAGCGTAAGTTCGGCATTAGTTGTGACCATGTCATCCCCCTAATACTTATCCATGTAATTGATACCTGTCTGTCATGCATACCGAAGTTCTCCCCGGCTGGTCTGATATCCGCCCTCTTATGTGCCCAGTGAACGTACGAGTGTCCGCATATCCAAATTCGCTTCTGCTCGGTCTGGCAACCTGTAAATCATGTGAAGTGGGGTGTTATACAATTAATACAGGATACTGTCCCCAGGACATGGGTCAACCGCGAGGGTCGCTTAACAAGTGGGTCTAATGTAGCGCTTATAAGCATTCGACTTCCATCTCCCTAGCTCTTTGATTCTGTCTACGGGCAATCCATTTGCCGCTGCTGTGGTGGCCGCTCTGATTCTAAAGGAGTGCGTACTATATGCGCTAGCCTGCATGCCTGCCCATTGGACACACATGCGCAGTACCCTGGAAAATTGGAATCACGTTAATGGGGTATGATTTTCATGCACTAATAGCCAGCTCAGGGTGGGCGGCCTTCCCCTCAAATATGCTTCTAGATTGTTAACGGGGCATGTTGGGTCGCCCACTATCCGTCTTAGCAGAATGTGGGTTCCTTTGGCCAGTTGGTCTGTTTTGGATTTCCTAATAACTATGTCAGTGGCCTCGCTGCTCATAGTCACATCACGAATCAGCACTCGGAAAGCGAATAGAATGTTGGGTATTATTAGGAAAGGTATGGAAAACAGGTGTGAGGATGTTATAATGCCGTTATATCGCTCCATGGTGCGACCGCACCTTGAGTATTGTGTTCAATTCTGGTCGCCGCATCTCAAGAAAGATATAATGGAATTGGAAAAGGTGCAGCGAAGGGCAACTAAAATGATAGCGGGGATGGGGCGACTTCCCTATGAAGAAAGACTAAGGAGGCTAGGACTTTTCAGCTTGGAGAAGAGACGGCTGAGGGGAGACATGATAGAGGTATATAAAATAATGAGTGGAGTGGAACAGGTGGATGTGAAGCGTCTGTTCACACTTTCCAAAAATACTAGGATAGGGGGCATGCGATGAAACTACAGTGTAGTAAATTTAAAACAAATTGGAGAAAATGTTTCTTCACCCAACGCGTAATTAAACTCTGGAATTCGTTGCCGGAGAACGTGGTGAAGGCGGTTAGCTTGGCAGAGTTTAAAAGGGGGTTAGACGGTTTCCTAAAGGACAAGTCCATAAACCTCTACTAAATGGACTTGGGAAAAATCCACAATTCCTGGAATAACATGTATAGAATGTTTGTACGTTTGGGAAGCTTGCCAGGTGCCCTTGGCCTGGATTGGCCGCTGTCGTGGACAGGATGCTGGGCTCGATGGACCCTTGGTCTTTTCCCAGTGTGGCATTACTTATGTATTCCCATGTCCAACCTGGCAGTTTTGGATTTGGCTACTAATTCGCTAATCCTTAGTGCCCCATGGAATGCCAATGAGAGAGCGCATTTGAATAGGCGGGTCTCGTACACGCTGATACATATCTCACCTAAGGTCTGGAATAAGTGTGTCAGCTCGTCTATTGTAATAGGGTGTCTGCTATCTGGTTGTGTCACCGTCTCCTTGTTCCAACCCCTCATCATTCTAGTAATGGAGAATTTTCTCGTCGGGTTGTCTATACCCACCACTTTTGTGAAGAAACTTATACTCGCTATCGTGGTTGTTATCTGCGCTCTGCTAACTCCTGCTCTATGCGACGACAGAATAAAATTAACCAAAGCATGTACACTGAATATGTCAGTCTGACCCTGTTCTTCCATGTAATGAATAAATGATAGGAAAGCTGCTGTGTATCTTCTCCGTGTGGCCTCAGACAATGATCGCAACACCAAGTCCCAGTACTCTACGGGCCAAACTGCCATATGCTGACTGGAAGCGGAGTCTGCGTCTTGTCCGCCCCTGGTGCCAGGGCCTTGAATTCTGCAAACTTAAAACGAGAGAGAGCGTCTGCTATAGCATTCTCTTTGCCTGGAATGTGTTTTGCTCTAATAGTAATGTTGCATACAAGGCACTGCAAAACTATCTCTCTGATCAGGTTAATTGTTAGCATTGTGTTGGCTGACAATCTATTAATGGCCTCCACCACTGCCATATTGTCTGATTGAAAGATAATTGCCCTGTCCGCTAAGCAATGACCCCAAACATGGAAAGAAGCCATGGTCGGGAAAAGTTCTAAAAAAGTGATATCTCTCGTGATACCTGCCTCTTTCCAATGTGTAGGCCAACGAGCTGCGCACCATGCTCCCTGACAATAGATCCCGAAGCCCTCTCCCCCTGCTGCGCCTGTATATAATTGGAGAGCCACAGCCTCTATTGGGGTGCCTTGCCAAAATGATATTCCATTAAAATTGTGTAGGAACTGTGCCCAGACTGCCAAATCTTCCTTAATGTCTTTAGAAACTCTGATATGATAGTGCTGCTTCTCTATCCCTTTGGTTGCTAAGGCTAATTTTCTAGCAAAGATGCGCCCCATCGGTATGACTCTGGTTGCAAAACAAAGGAGACCCAAAAGCTCCTAAAACTGTTTTAAAGTCGCTTTCTTTTTTCATTCTCATCTGATTTACATCTATAGTTAGCTTTTGTATTTTGTCTTGCGGTAACCTAGAGTACTGCTCTTTCACATCTATTTCTATCCCTAAGAATGTGATAACTGTTCTCGGGCCTACTGTTTTGTCAGCAGCTAGTGGTATGCCGAATTCCTCCGCTACCTTATTAAAAGTCTTGAGCATGACTGCGCAGTCATGTGCATCCCGGCCTATGAACAAGAAGTCATCGAGTTAGTGGACCAGAGCTCCTACTGTTGCTACTTGCTCGACTACCCAATGAACAAAAGTACTGAACTGCTCAAAGTATGCACACGAAATTGCGCAGCCCATGGGAATACATTTGTCAAAATAAACCTGCTCCTCAAACCTAAAGCCTAAAAGTGGAAATGAATCTGGGTGAACGGGTAGGAGTCGGAACACGGCTTCCACATCTGCTTTCGCTAAGTGTGCTTGCGGTCCGTGACTCCGTATAACTTCTATCGCTTGGTTGAAGGATGTGTATTGTACTGAACAACATTGGGGATCTATATAGTCATTCACAGAGTTTCCTAGCGGATGGGAAAGATTATGAATGAGCCTAAACTTTCCTGGTTCTTTCTTAGGTACTAACCCTATTGGAAAAATGATCATAGACTCGAATGGGGGTTCTCTGAATGGGCCTGCTATTCTTCCTAGTTTCAACTCCTTTTCGATTTTTTCTCTTGCTATCACTAAGTGTTTGTTAACGGATACTGCGTTTCTATGGTAGGTGACTGGCTCATGTTGAGGTCCTGTGTATGGGATGCGGTACCCGCTTTCAAAACCAGCGGTAATGGATGCTGCTGCTACTCTATCGGGGTACCTTTTGAGCCAGTGTGCCATAGCTTTATGCTTGATGGGTGATGGGGCCATTTCCTCCTGTGCTCTGATTGACCATTTGCCTGCCTCCTATCCCTGTGTTGCCTACACTGAGTCGCTGAATGTCCTCCTCCGCACATTGTGCAGGAATGGCGAAACCTACATGGTTGCTAAGTACACTGCCCTTGATTAAATTGTCTGCATGGATGTTTTGCTGCTGGCATCATATACTGTTTTTGCCCCGTTCCCTATGACTGAAATGTCTGCAAGAATCTGTTGCCTATTGGGTCTACCAGGTTATAATTTCTGTCATGTGCGAAAGGTCTGTGATCTGACATTTCATCCAGCCAGAAATCTAGTACCCTATCCTGCTTATAATCGAAAGAGAAAAACGCCTATATTGCGACCCAAATCGGGAGATGGGCGTCTTTCTCCCGTGGGCGCCCAAATCAGTATACTCAAAAGCCGATTTTGGGCGTTTCCAACTGCAATCCGTCGCGGAAACGGGTAAAGTTGACGGGGGCGTGTCGGAGGAGTGGTGAAGGCGGAACTGAGGCGTGGTTATCGGCCGAGGAGAGATGGGCATCTTTAGCTGATAATCGGAAAAAAAAAGGTGTTTTTACCGCGATTTTGGGTCACTTTTTTTGGATCCTTTTTTTCACGAACAGGTCCCAAAAAAGTGCCCCAACTGCCCAGATGACCACTGGAGGGAATCGGGGATGACCTCCCCAGACTCCCCCAGTGGTCACTAACCCCCTCTCACCAAAAAACCCCCACTTTAAAAACTTTTTTCCTAGCCTGTATGCCAGCCTCAAATGCCGTACCCACCTCCATGACAGCAGAATGTGTTCTATCCTGTGACAGCCTTTCCCTGGTTCTGATGTGGCTCTCGGGTGAGTGTGACACCTTTTCTGTTATGCGCACTGCAGAGTCACATCAGCAATGCATTGTGGTGGGTGTAGGGTATTGGGCTCCGTGATTCCACTAGCTTGTGGCAAATGCTCACGATGTTGGTAGTTGGTAGGCTCTACTCCCATGGTGCTTTTCCCCCTGCTTACTGGGTCAGAGTGTGCCCTGTTTTGTTTCCGGTAGTCCATGAGGTAGTGGCCATTTTTGTAAGCCAGTTTTAGATCCCTTTCACGTGTTAGCCACGTTACAGAACTTAGTTCTTACCTTGAATGTGGCTGAAAGAGGGCATTGTACAGCATTCTGCCAGCTCTGACCTACTGCTAATCTCAGTATCAGGGAGAATCGTTGCCAGTGGGGCCATAGGAGCCAACTTTTCATAATTATTGGGGGTGCTAAGCCCAGTAGAAATAACCCCTCCCTGGACACATGCAAAGAATTTTCTCAATATTGGGGGTGCTCAAGCACCCACAGCAACCACAGAGTCGGCTCCTATGAGTGGGGCACAACCTCTGATCTGCAGTTAACTGTGAGTAAGCATGCTTATTCCAATAAAGGACGTTTTCGGAGAGACTAGTCTTCAGGTGTCAACTGGTGTCCCAATGTTATATAGCAGCAACAAGTCCTAGAGGCCTGAGTGTATGCAGGTCCCTGGAGCACTTTTAGTGGGTACCGCAGTGCACTTCAGCCAGGTGGACCCAGGCCCATCCCCCCTACCTGTAACACTTGTGCTGGTAAATGGGAGGCCTCCAAAACCCACTGTACCCACATGTAGGTGCCCCCTTCACCCCTAAGAGCTATGGTAGTGTTGTACATTTGTGGGTAGTGGGTTTTGGGGGAGGGGGTTGGGGGCTCAGCACCCGTGGTAAGGGAGCTATGCATGTGGGAGCGTTGTCTGAAGTCCACCGCACAGACCTCTAGGGTGTCCAGTTGGTGTCCTGGCATGAGTGTACTACGAATCGTGGCCCCTCCCACGACCAAATGGCTTGGATTAGGACGTTTTTGAGCTGGGCGTTTTTAGTTCCCATTATCGCTAAAAAAAACAAACGCCCAGCTGAAAAACGTACATTTTTTCGAAAATACGGTCTGTCCCGCCTCTTCACATACCCATTTTCGGACATAGACGCCCATGGAGATAGGCGTTCGCGTTCGATTATGCCCCTCCACGTTTCCATATTATGGTTGGATTGTCTGCCATGGTTTTTCTGAATTTAATATCGTAATTCAGCCATGCCCATCCACCATAACGCTTATGAGCCCTAATGATGGTGTCCATGTACGATCATATATGGGCCCATCTCTGGTTCTTTTTCTATCACAACTGTTATGAAAATATGAAATGCAGATACCCAATTCAAAATGGATTTAAAAATCTTGGGTCTCTTTTCTCGCTGAAATGGCCAGAGAAGTTTGTCATTACTGTTGTCGCCCTCATCTGGCTCTCGTAAGAAGTGTGAAAATATATCTATAAATTCCTTTTTGAGAATTTTTTTCTTTCATCGTTTTAGATACACAACTAGATAACGTGAATACTCCACTTAATACATCACTTCTGGGGTTACATACTCCTACGCCATACCCCCCATTATCAACTAATTGGAGCTCTGTATTAGCTGTCTGCAGTGGCATATCCGGTTGTCCCGTACTAGAGCTTGCTGCTGGCCTGAACTCGTACTCTTGCAGCGCGCTCCTAATGCCCACTGCTAATGATGTATCTTGCCTCTGTGTATTTATATCTGTCAACTGAGTCCTGAGCGTAACCCTGTCTGGCGACTTACCCCGTGAAGACTCTAGGGTAGTCGATGTCGCCTCTAATGCAGGTCTCAGCGTCGCACCGGGCATATGTGGCGATGTATTTGCTAATCCGCCACCTAAGGATTGTAGTTGCTCCGTTACTGAGGATACTCCGTGCCTTTCAACCAGTTTGGTCAAGTCTGCCATAAGAGCACCTAGATCAGCTGCAGACTGTCCTCGCGCTCCCTTAGACTTGGCTCCTGCTTTCGCGCTGGCTTTGGGCTGTCGAGTGGCATTCTTCTGTTTGTCGCTTGTCTGCTTTTTTGCGGTCTCCTTTTGCCCTTGCCGGCTCGCCACTACTGCCGCTGTATGTCTCTTGGAGCGCTGAGATGGCATTTCTGTCACAGAAAAACTAACAAGATAGTCAATTACTGAACATGCTTTCAACACTTCCTTGCACTTGATAGGGAAGCCCTCTGTATACTGCAACACGTTTATATGCATTTAAATGGCTACAGCATCAGAGAGTTATAAGTTGTCCTTATTCTTACTCACCAGCCCAGGTACCAATATCAGTTTGAAAATGTTAGGATTTCAGTATGACCTGTACATAATCTACTATTAGTAGATTAGTTAATAAGAGTAAAATTTAAACTATGCTGATAAAGACAAATTGTAAGTAACACTGGAAAATGAGAAATTATCTCCACCATTTGCGATTCTTTGCATATCCCATAAGTTTTCCAGGGAAAACTATAATAAACAAGATTGCCCAAGTCTGGATACAACTCCCTTTCTTTTTCCAATGCTATTCTTAAAGTAGCGTTTTGCTGCCTTCTGCTGCCTTTCTGTTGTCCCTGCTCTTGTTATGTACTTGCTTTAAACGTGCTCATCTTTTACCAGTGATCCCAAGACCTCATGTCATCGTTTTTTGTTTTTTTGCAATATGTGCCCTCGCGCTGCCTCACCCCTCTTACCGACAGTACTGGATCTCAATTGGATGCTGCCCAGCAGACGCGGGCCAGTGAACCCCTTTTCTTCGCTATTTAAATGCTGGCCAATAATCTTACCCTTGCGCCGGATTGAATGCGTCTGCCCGACCTCCCTCCTACAGCAATCGCCGGTACCTTTGTCCACTCGCCCATCTACGCAGTATCGCTGCTGGCACAGTGACGTGCGACCTGCCACGAGGCTTTTTGGACGCGTGCACGCGCACTGTCTGTTCTGACGGTACCCGCGCGACGCATTCGGCAACTCCTTGCCTTCCTCTATGTTCGTGGCTAAGGCCATTCATTCTATGCCCCGCTCCCTGCCGATGCTCACCCGTTTGTTTTAATCTCTCCCTCCCACGTGTTATGGGATGCGAGTGCACGCCCTGTCCGATCTGCCAATACTGGCGCGGTGCTCTCGGCGAATCATTGTTTTCCCCATGCGTCGCTACACCCCGCTTGCTTTTCTTCACTCTCCCTCTGCCTGCTATACATCCAACCCTCATCTACCGCCGCTTGCGATCACGACTGCACGGACTGCCTACTCTGGATGTACTGGGGTGGGTGCTTGCAGTTACTCATTGCCCCTTTTCCCACGCGTCCAGCCCCACTGCTCCATATGCTTTGCGTATCTCTCTTTCTGCCCGCTAACCCTCCACACCTACCGCTGCTTGGAACTGCCGACAGGTGTACTGAGGCCTCTTACAGGGTAAGTGACTGGCAAGTGAGAGTTCAGCGTTGCTTCCTGCGCTGGCTGGATCAAAGTGGGCTGCCTGTTCTCGCCCCGTGCCTTTTTTACCCCTCACGCCCCTCCTCTTCATCCCTGTCCCTCACCTTCTTAACCCTTTTCTTACTTTTATCCTGCACCTCTTCCCTTACCCTATCTCCGCCTATCCCTTCTTCCTCTGCCCCTCCCTCTCTTCCTTCCTTTTGCTCTCCTGGCCTTCCGCCCGTTTGTGTACGGCATTCCCTTAAAGGGGTCTGCCTTCTTCTTTTTCTTCTGAACAATGGCCAGGGATATAAGCTTCCACATTCACACCCTTATGCCTATTTACAGTTAGTGCATTTATGAGGTCTTTTACAAAGGCACGGTATCATTTTTATATGCGCTAAACACTAGAGATGCCCACAGGAATATATGGGCATCTCTAGCAGTTAGCGCATGCTTTTTTTTTAGCATGTGCTAAAAATGCTAGTGTGCCTTTGTAAAAGGCCCACTTAGTGTCCTCAAAAAAAATCAGATCATGATTGATGGGCCCTTATACCTTTTTAGAGGACATTTGTGAGAATTTGAGGTCTACCAAGATTTTGGTGGGTACGCTCTATGGTTACCTTAGGGATCTTAGGGTTCCTGAGCTGAGTCATAGAAGCAAATGGGAACAAGAATTGGGAGTAAAACTATTCTATGGAGGAGTGGGACTCTGTGGAGCAATCTCTAGCTAAAATTGCGATAACCTCTAATGTTAAAGGGAACATCCCTCAATCTTCACCATTGTGTTGGAGAGACTGGGGAGCCAGGGGCACTATGGGACATATTTGGTGATCATGTCCGAAGGCCAAAGTTTTTTGGAATACTATTCATTTTCAGATTAAATGGATTACTGGCCTGACAATTCCATGGGATCCGATATGCGCATCTGAAAAATTTATTTTTGGGCGCACGTAATGGACACACGCCAAGTGGCATTTGACGCGTGCAGGTAATTACCTCCCAGATTCTTTACCACTAGTTCAATGGCTGGCGGTAAGGTCTCAGACCCAAAATGGACATGTTGCAATTCTGATTTTTCAGCAAAAAAAAAAAGGCCTTTTTACAGGCGCACTAAAAAATGGATGGGCGCACAACCAAAACCCGCGCCTACACTACTGCAAGCCATTTTTCAGCGCCTTTGTAAAAGGACCCCTTAGCAAGGAAGTCAATTCTATGTCTTGCTGACATTCATTCATGGCATCTGCTATTGACATATTTGGCAGATCTCAACACAGCTCCTATTATGTGTTTTTTCATCCCGAATATGCAATGTAGCTCCTATCAAGAATAATTCCAGGAAGGTGATCTCTAGTAATACTGCACTCGTGCCATGCTTCTGGCTGAGCCTTTGTTCACCATAAACCCTGGAAGTAGATACCAAATCCAAATCCATATAAAACGTTTGTGAATAATTCTAACTGTTGAACACTAATAGGTCAGACCATTAAAGGACTGCAAGAATGATTCCCAGACCTCTAAATCATTCTTAATTGCCATCTTTTCTTTTATGAAGTGGTGTCATCTCATCATACCCACTATGGCTAAGGCTAAGCACCAACTAAAGTTATAAATGCTATAGGGGTGTGGAAATACACAATCCTTAGATGATGTCAAAACACACTACTTTCCACCAACCTGAAAATGATTAGAGATAATACTGTTCTAGGCCTCACAGAACTCCTAGATTATAACCATCTATTGGAGCTTAAATGGCTCTAAGGAGATCCGCTATTCATCATTGGCCCAAAAACCTTCTGTAATGTGTGTTTTTTATCTTTCACACAGCTACACAAATGCAAAAGTGATCTGTTATGCTGTTAAGCTAAATATCACTGATAGTTTGACATTGTTATTGTGTTGATCTACAGAATAGTATGAATGTAGGTATTGAAAGACCACTTATCTTTCAAACCGCTGGCTACCAGCACTAGGAAGTTCTTCAATTAGAGCTCGTTCCTTGTCTTCCTCGCTCCAAGCCAACGATGGCCAGCATTTCGTCAGGTTGCTTCAGGGTCTTGGTAGCGGGACATTTTTGGAAACGGTCTCTAGTTCTGTTGTGTCTGCCTGTGCTCAGCGCTTCATGAAATTCTGGAACATGGGAATAACTCTGTAAGCGATACAAGAAGTCCCAATAGGAAATGAAACTGTTGCCAGCCACTTTTTTTGGCAATTTTCATGCTCTTGAATACCTTCAATATCTTATCTTGCAGCAGTTTTGAAACCCTGTCATGTACAGATCTATCACTAGAATGTTATCAATAGGGAGGAACCATTATTTTTTTTTTTTACCTTGACAAAATTGTACCAGCATAATTCCCTGGAAAATTGGTAAAAGGGTTTTGCATTCCTTAAGGCTACTACTGATGAAAAAATCCTGAGGGTAATGTGTAACATTCTGTGACACCCTGTGGTCTGCTCCACTATTTAATGCAGTATGGAGCTGAACCTTTCAAAATAATCTGTGAGAATGCACTGATCATAATAAGAGCCCATGAATGCCAAACCTAACAAAAAAGGGATCTACCATTTCCTAGTAGTAGGTGGAAGACAGATTCAGTATCAGCTTTTGCCATCATAATGTGGATGCCAAATTGCCTGATGAAGGTTATTAAGTGGTTGAATGAAGCATACTGCACTGAGGATAACTGCGGGTTGATGTAATCATTCACAGATTCCACCTTGGGGTAAGACTAATTATTGTATATGAGCATAAAATTTCTCATCTCTTTCTTTGGAACATTTCCTAGCAGTGAGATGATCACGTGGTGGGGAACGTTTATTTATTTAAGATTTATTTATCACCTTTTTGAAGCAATTCACCTAAGTTGGTGTACAACAAATGTAAATTTGACATAAAACATTTGTAATAATAGTAACGGTATCTCAAAACCAGAACCATTCAGTCATACCTTCTCTATCTAGAGCAGTGTTTCCCAAGTCCGGTCCTGGAGTACCCCTTGCCAGTCAAGTGTTCAGGATATCCATAGTGAATATGCATAAAAGAGATTTGCATATAATAGAGGCAGTGCATGCAAATGTCTTTCATGCATATTCACTGTGGATATCCAGAAAACCTGACTGGCAAGGAGTACTCCAGAACTGGACTTGTGAAACTGATCTACAGCAAGATTAGATTCTACATGTGAGTTTACATTTTAAAAATTTGGCTCCAGCCCTATGGAATTCTCTTCCTGCGCATCTTCATTTAGAGACCAATTTACAAAAATTTAAGAAAGATCTGAAGATGCATTTTTTTTAGGTTGTACTTTTAGACCTTTAGGGACTCATTTCAAAACAAAACAACGTCCAAAAATCGTCATAAGATGGGAGATGGACATTTTTCACTGAAAAACATCAAGTTGCGATTTTTGACACTCCATTTTAATACATTTTTCTGTGTGTATTTTGGGTATGTTTTAGGCGGGACATGGACTGCACTAAAAGGTACACTTTTTTCTGCAATAATCAAAGAAAATGAAAACATCTAAGGCCACAATTAAGATGCTTTGGCAAGAATAAAAATGAATGACAAAGATGTTTTTGGATAGACCTGTTTCAATCACAAATAAGTGACCAAAAGGTGCCCTAAATGACCAGATGACCACTGGAGGGATTAAAGCATAACTCCCTTACTCCCCCACAGACCCCTCCCACCCACCCTAAGATGTGACAGTGACGGTACATACCAGGCTCTATGATAGCTTTAGATATGATGGCCATTCTTGTTAGAGCAGCAGGCAGGTCCCAGAAGTAGCCTAGTGGTTGCTGCAGTGGACTGTAAAGAAGGAAACTCAGGCCCATAACCCACTCTATTACACTTGTGGTGGAATGTATGAGCCCTCCAAAAACCACTAAATACCTACTGTAACTATATGTATACTGCACACGGCCTTGAATGAATTCTTTCAAAAAGGCGGTAAATAAATACATATAGGTGACATCTGTAAGCTTGAGGGTTATTGTAGTGGTATACAGTGAGTTACAGTAGGGTTTTCTTTGTTCCTGGAGGGCTCACCAAGGGGGTTATGGTGAGATGTGTACCTGGGACCTTTTATGTTGTGAAGTCCACTACAGTGTCGCCTAGACTGCCCCCCTGCTCGGCTGGGATGGGATGTCTCTGTGTCCAGTCTACAAAGAATGATGGCCCCCGGACATCCCAATGGCTGGTTTTTGGATGCTTTTCTCTTGGATGTTTTTTTTCCAAAATGGTCCCAAATGAAAATTGCACTGAGCACAAAACATCTAGAAAAGGTGATTTTCAAACCAAAAAGATAGATGTTTTTCTGGTTCGAAAACAGCTATGTTTACCACTTGATTTTTGGACGTTTTTAGGAAAACATCCAAAATGAGATTTAGATGTTTTATCAACAATGCCCCTCATAGGGTGATGGAATAAGTCTCCGTAACCCTCACTTTTTGGAACACTAATCTTTTCATCCTTACTTTTATTTTATTTTTGACTTGGTTAAATTTTTTATCTTGTAAACCGATTCAGTAATTATGTTCAGAGAGATGGTATAATAAATAAATAACCATAATAAATATTCAAATATCATCATACTGCACAATGCACAGTCTGATATACTTGCTATTGTTTTTGTTCTGTTGTCTTGAACATTTCAATAAAGGCCTCCTTGAAGTTAAAAAAAAAAAAAAAAAAGAACCACAAGGTAAACTTAGAAATAGGTAAGATAAATTATATTAATAAAAATAATATGACACAGGGAGGAAATTATCAATGTTATGTGGGCTACCATTAAGAAGTGTTATTTTACTGTTAACTAGTAATAAGAAACTAGCAGGCTCATTTTTGGAAGAGATGGATGTCCAAAAAGTGACATTAATCAGCATTTGGACGTCCATCTCACAGAAATGTCCAAATCGGTATAATCAATACCACATTTTGGACATCTTTCTCGGAAGTCAATCGGGGGGCGTATTGGGGACATGTTCAAGGTGGGACTTGGGCGGTCCTAACACTTGGATGTTTTTGAGCCATAATGGAACAAAGCAAAAACGTCCAGCTCTAAAACTTGGACGTTTTGAGCTAGACCTGTTTTCCTTACGAATAAGGCACAAAAAGGTGCCCCAAATGACCAGATGACCACTGGAGGGAATCAGGGATGACCTCCCCTTACTCCCCCAGTAGTCACTAACCCCCTCCCACCCCCAAAAAGTGTGTTGAAGAACATTACTTGCCAGCCTCTATGCCAGCCTCAGATGTCATACTCAGATGTCATACTCAGGTCCATGACAACAGCATGCAGGTCCCTGGAGTATTTTAGTGCACTTCAGAAAGGTGGACCCAGGCCCATTACCTCACTACTTGTGAGCCCTCCAAAACCCACCAGAAACCCACTATACCCACATATAGCTGAGGAGGAGCGTGATATGACTCTCACCTCATCTACCACAAGTGGTCAAAGGCTGCACTGTGGGTTGAGAGATAGGGTGTATAGTTTTGGTGGTAGAGGCTGACCAAAACTGTCTGAAATGAAAGCTTTTGACTGAAACCAAAACTGCAGCCGAAACCCATCACCTGGTTTTGGCCAAAACTGAAAACTCAAGTTTGGTTGTGTGAATGCAGTGGCGTAGGAAGGGGGGGCGGTGGGGCGGTCCACCCCGGGTGCACGCCGCTGGGGGGGGGGGGGGTGTTGGCTTCGCTGGTTCACTGCTTTTTCTGCCCCGGAACAGGTTACTTCCTGTTCCGGGGCAGAGAGAGCAGGGAACCAGCAGAGCCGACGCAGCTCCCAGCGATGTGCACTCGGGGCGGAGCAGCCCTCCCGCCCACCCTCTTTGGTAAGAATATGCTCTGGGGGGGGGGGGGGTGCATGCGTGTGCCGAGGGGGGGTGCGCAGCGGCAAACCGCCCCGGGTGTCAGCTGCCCTCGCTACGGCACTGTGTGAATGTAAACCAGTATGTGCCCCTGGGGATTGTCAGAGCTTGCAGTTTGCATCTCTCTGCAAAACCCACAGTATCAAAGCCAGAATAATTTACTAATGAAAGACCGTATTTTACCTTCAAGCAAAATAGCCTCCACACACATGGACCACAGCTGATGAAAACTAAAACTAAAAGCACAGTGCTTTTACACAGGCTGCGCTACACTTGTAGAGTCAGCTGGTATCATTTAAACTATTGGGAAGATCATAATTGCATTACTTGAAATCACAGTGCAAAAAAGAAAAGGAAGAAAATAATACAAAAGCCCCCCCCCCCCCCCGCCCCAAGATTACCTTACATTCGCTGGTGGTCTAGTGGTGTAGTCAGGGTAGGAGCGATGCCCCAATCTTGGCAGCCATTTTGAGAGCAGAACTGGAATATTCAGAAGTAACTGGGGATTGCTTATGTCCCACCTACACCTCTAGACCACCAGGGATTGTAAAATAAGCCCAGGGGGGCCTACAGGTGGGGTGAGGGGGAGGAAGACAAATCGGACAAAATATAAATTTTCAACTTCCACCGAAAGCACATGGCCATTGGCTGAAACTGGGCAGAAAAAGAATTTGGGGCCAGTTTCGATGCCGTAACCAAAACTGAAATTTGGTCTGCCTCTGTTTGGTGGCTGCACATTTCTTTTTGGCACTTAGAGCTGCAGCAGTTTTTGCTTTTGAAGTGCTGTTTCAGCTAATATATTTTTCTGATGCCACAGTCTTATTCACGATGGTCTTTTTTGATGTGCCCTTTGGGTTTATGGTCTTCTTTGTCTTTGACTTCACTTGTGAGTCTATTGGGTGACATGACCTTAAAACCAATTAGTTCATGCAGATAAAGCAAAGGAAAAAGGCAGAAAAGTTAACATACAGGTTTCCATTCCACTGCAAAAAATAAAAAATCCCGTGGAATTTTTTGTAACATGAAGATTATTCTTTATATAACCTCAGTGTTGCTTCTTTTCTGTTAATTCCAGAGAACTTAGGAATTGAACAACCAACTTTACACATACTAATGTGCATATTCTCCCAGATTCTGTATAGGTCATCCAAGTGTGGGCGCAGATTCCAGATCCATGCGTACTCACTTAATTAGCAGTAATAATGACTTGCACGTGGATCTGCCTTAGATCCAATTCTATAACGTGTGCCTAAATTTTATACACAGCAAAACAGGGGAACACTTATACGTGAAGTCCAAGAAGAAAGAAGAAGCAGAGAGTGTGACACAAGCTTCAACACAGGGAGTGTCTGTCACAATTCCTTTATTGCACCAAACAGAGACCCAACATAGGGCCGTGTTTCGGTGGTAAGAACCGCCTGCCTCAGGGGTCAAAAATACAGTATCTGTTGTTGAATGAATTTGAAATCCACGGTGCCCAAAAGGAAATGTGTTGAATACACATATTCCAAAGGTGTGTAAAAAAACCGCCTTGATGCCAAAATCGCCACTGTAGCACACCTTTGGAATTTGTGTATTCAACACATTTCCTTTTGGGCACTATTGATTTCTAATTCATTCAACAGACTCCTGAGGCAGGTGGTTCTTACCACTGAAACACGGCCCCGTGACGGGTCTCTGGTGCAATAAAGGAATTGTGACAGACACTCCCTGTCTTGAAGCTTGTGTCGCACTCTGTAATCCTTCTTTCTGCCTAAATTTTATAGTATGCAACTCAAAAGGGGGCATGAGTGGATCTTGGGTGCTCCCAGAAATTAGACGCAATGTTAAAGAATACTTGCATTTGCGCACTTGTCTGCCATTAGTGAACTATAACCCTCACATTAAATTTTAATGTGAAGACATGTAGAGTTGTGCATGGCAGAAATCCAAAGGAGCTGTATCATAGTAACATAGTAGATGACGGCAGAAAAAGACCTGCATGGTCTATCCAGTCTGCCCAACAAGATAACTCATATTTGCAGCTTTTTGTGTATACTCTACTTTGATTTGTACCTGTGCTCTTCAGGGCACAGACCGTATAAGTCTGCCCAGCACTATCCCCGCCTCCCAACCACCAGCCCCACCTCCCAACCACCGGCTCTGGCACAGGCACAGACCGTATAAGTCTGCCCAGCACTATCCTCACCTCCCAACCATCAGCCCTGCCTCCCAACCACTGGCTCTGGCACAGACCGTATAAGTCTGCCCAGCCCTATCCCCGCCTCCCAACCACCAGTCCCGCCTCCCGATCTTGACTAAGCTCCTGAGGATCCATTCCTTCGGCACAGGATTCCTTTATGCTTATCCCACGCATATTTGAATTCCGTTACCGTTTTCATTTCCACCACCTCCCGCGGTAGGGCATTCCAAGCATCCACTACTCTCTCCGTGAAAAAATACTTCCTGACATTTTTCTTGAGTCTGCCCCCCTTCAATCTCATTTCATGTCCTCTCGTTCTACCACCTTCCCATCTGTGTCATATGTCCCCTGTCTCACCTCTCCTCTACGGTATACGGTATGCGATAACGGGTGAGATGCAGTTGTTTATTGGTTCAGGAGAGAGACCTCAGGTTGGCAGTGTCTGAGGAACTCAAGGTGGCAGCCAAAAGTAGAAGGATGTTAGGCAGCATAAAGACAGCCATAACCAGCAGGAAAGAAGAGGTGACATGAGGTCTCACTTGGAGTACTTTAGTCAGTTTGGTACATAGGAGCTAGCTTTGTGAGTGCTTGAACACCCCCAATATGAGCAAACTCTTTGACTCTGTCTAGGAAGGGATCATTTCCATTGGGTTTAGCACCCCCAATCATTTTTAAAGTTTGGCTTCTATGGTTTGGGAAACTTTATCTGACTAAGAATGTAAAGAAGACACACGTAATTCAGAGAAAAGTGATCAAATTGCATCAGAAGATCTCTGAAAAGCAACTTGAAGACCTAAATATGTATACCGTAGAGGAGAGGTGAGACAGGGGACATATGACACAGATGTTTGCATTCTTGAACGGTATTAATAGAAACAGAGAAATGATTGCAGAAGAAGGCCATATGGCCTATCCAATCTGCCTATCTATACAGTCTATTATCTTTTTGTAGCGCCCTCTGAGTTTCTGCACTGTCTTCATCCAACTGTAGCAAAGCTACTAATGTCACAGTGGAAGGTGGTAAGCAAGCCTCCCCTGGATTAAGAGATACATCCACCCATAACCGCTTCAGCAGTAAAAAAAAAACAAAAAACAGCGTTGGCACTGAAAACATGTGATAACCCTTAGAAAAATAAACACACATTCTTTTAAAAGAAACTTCTTTATTGCCCCATGGCATAAGAAAAAACTTGTGAAGCTGCTTTTCTTTAAAAGTAGTCAAGCTCTCAAAATTACCCAGAATACCTCTAATATCCTCTCATGAAATCATATTCTCTAAATGCAGTATTTTTTTACGATTGTAACATTAACCTTAAAATACATTAGTGTGTATATCACTCAGTTTGCTAAAAACTATGTTACTATCCAGCTTATTTTCGAAAGAGAAGACACCCATATTTCGACCAAATCGGGAGATGGGTGTCTTTCTCCCGTGGGCGCCCACATCGGTATAATCGAAAGCCGATTTTGGGCGTCAACTGCACTCCGTCGCGGAAACGGCCCCAAGTTGATGGGGCGTGTTGGAGGCGTGGGAAGGCGGGACTGGGGCGTGGTTATCGGCTGAGAGATGGGCAGCTTTCGCCTATAATGGAAAAAAATAGCCATTTTTAGCAAGAATTTAGGTCACATTTTTTGGACCCTTTTTTTCACAAACAAGTACCAAAAAAGTGCTCTAAATGACCAGATGACCACCGGAGGGAATCGGGGATGACCTCCCCTGACTCCCCCAGTGGTCACTAACCCCCTCCCACCAAAAAAACAACTTTAAAAACTTTTTTTCCCAGCCTGTATGCCAGCCTCAAATGTCATACCCAGCTCCATCACAGCAGTATGCAGGTCCCTGGAGCAGTTGTTAGTGGGTGCAGTGGACTTCAGCCAGGTGGACCCAGGCCCATCCCCCCTACCTGTTACACGTGCTGGTTAATGCTGAGCCCTCCAACCCGCCCCCCCCCAAACCCACTGTATCCACATGTAGGTGCCCCCCCTTCACCCCTTAGGGCTATGGTAATGGTGTAGACTTGTGGGCAGTAGGTTTTGGGGGGGATTTGGGGGGCTCAGCACACAAGGGAAGGGTGCTATGCACCTGGGAGCTCTTTTACTGTTTTTTGTTAATTTGTAAAAGTGCCCCCTAGGGTGCCTAGCTGGTGTCCTGGCATGTGAGGGGGACCAGTGCACTATGAACCCTGGCCCCTCCCACGACCCAATGCCTTGGAGATGTTCATTTTTGAGCTGGGTGCCTTCGTTTTCCATTATCGCTGAAAAACGAAACCACCCAGCTCAAATCCACACAAATCCAATGCATTTGGCTGGCACAAACCATATTATCGGAAAAAAGATGGACAACCATTTTTTTTCAAAAATACAGTTTGTCCCGCCCCTTCACGTACCCGTTCTTGGAGATAGACGCCCATGGAGATGGGCGTTCGCGTTCAATTATGCCCCTCCACGTGTTACAGTTCATTTCTCCCTCTCTCTCAGAAAGTTGCTTTTCTTTTAATTACAGGACCCTCCTTATAGATAAGGAATTTCATAAAAGAATTCTTAAGAAGGTTCTGTTTTACAAACTTTCCTTACAAAAAAAACATTCTCAGTTAACTATTTAAGTAGTTCAAAAGCAATGTCTTTCAAAGGAACAGAGAAGAAAAAAAAAATGAATTGACCCCCCCCCCCCCCCCCAAATATATACATAGTAACATAGAGGGGCATAATCGAACATCGCCGGCCAAATAGATCGCCGGTGATCTATGTTGGCGGCGGCGCTACAACTGGCCGGAACCGTATTATCGAAAACAATGGCCGGCCATCTTTTTGTTCGATAATACGGTTTAGCCCGGCTAAATGCCTTGGATGTCGCCAGGTTTGAGATGGCCGGTTTTGTTTTTCAGCGATAGTGGAAAAAAATGCCGGCCATCTCCAACCCGGCGACATCCAAGGCATTTGGTCGTGGAAGGAGCCAGCATTTGTAGTGCACTGGTGAAGGGGGCACCTACATGTGGGTACAGTGGGTTTTGGAGGGCTCCTATTACCAGCACAAGTGTTACAGGTGGGGGGGGGGGGGAATGGGCCTGGGTCCGCCTGCCTTAAGTGCACTGCGGTACCCACTAAAAGTGCTCCAGGGACCTGCATACACGCAGGCCTCTAGGACTTGTTGCTGCTGTATATCTCTTTGAAAAAGTCCTTTATTTGAATAAGCATGTTTACTCACAGTTAACTGCAGATCAGAGGTTGTGCCCCACTGGCAAAGAGTCTCACTGGTCCTGAGATTAGCAGTAGGTCAGAGCTGGTAGAATGGTGTACAATGCCCTCTTTCAGCCACATTCAAGGTAAGAACTAAGTTCTCTAACGTGGGTAACACATGAAAGGGATCTAAAACTGGCTTACAAAAATGGCCACTACCTCATGGACTACCGGAAACACAACAGGGCACACTCGGACCCAGTTAGCAGGGGTAAAATCACCACAGGAGTACAGCCCACTACCCTACACCCGCCACAATGCATTGCTGATGTGACGGTGCAGTGCACCTAACAGAAAAGGTGTCACACTCACCCGAGAGCCAAATCACAACCAGGGAAAGGCTGTCAGAGGATAGAACACATTCTGCTGTCATGGAGGTGGGTACGGCATTTGAGGCTGGCATACAGGCTGGCAAATAAGGTTTTTATTTTTTTAGTATGGGAGGGGGTTGGTGACCACTGGGGGAGTATGGGGAGGTCATCCCTCATTCCCTCCAGTGGTCATCTGGTGAGTTGGTGCACCTTTTTGTGGCTTGGTCGTGAAATAAATGGACCAAGTAAACCTGGCGAAATACTGCTTAACGCTGTTTTTTTTCCTATTATCGGCGAAAGCTGGCTATCTGGTAGCACGCCCATACCCACCCATGTCCCGCCTTCGCTTCGCTGCCACCACGCCCCTTGAACTTTCGCTGGCGAGGCTGTCAAAAAAGCAGCTTTCGATTATACCGATTTCGCCGCTTTTCCGAGATTGCCGGCCACCTCCCGATTTGTGTCGAGAAATGGCCAGTGATCACTTTCGATTATGAGCTGGATTGTAACATAGTAGATGACGGCAGAAAAAGACCTGCACAGTCCATCCAGTCTGCCCAACAAGATAACTCATATGTGCTACTTTTTGTGTATACCCTACTTTGATTTGTACCTGTGTTCTTCAGGGCACAGACCGTATAAGTCTGCCCAGCACTATCCCCGCCTCCCAACCACCAGCCCCGCCTCCCGCCACCGGCTCTGGCACAGACCGTATAAGTATGCCCAGCACTATCCCTGCCTCCCAACCACCAGTCCCGCCTCCCACCACCGGCTCTGCCACCCGATCTCGACTAAGCTCCTGAGGATCCATTCCTTCTGCACAGGATTCCTTTATGCTTATCACACGCATGTTTGAATTCTGTTACCATTTTCATTTCCACCACCTCCCGCGGGAGGGCATTCCAAGCATCCACTACTCTCTCCGTGAAAAAATACTTCCTGAGATTTTTCTTGATTCTGCCCCCCTTCAATCTCATTTCATGTCCTCTCGTTCTACCACCTTTGCATCTCCAGAAAAGGTTCGTTTGCGTATTAATACCTTTCAAATATTTGAACGTCTGTATCATATCACCCTGTTTCTCCTTTCCTCTTGTAACGCAAAATCCCATACCATTCTCGTAGCTTTTCTTTGCACCGCTTCAATTCTTTTACATCCTTAGCAAGATAAGGCCTCCAAAACTGAACACAATACTCCAGGTGGGGCCTCACCAACGACTTATACAGGGGCATCAACACCCCCTTTCTTTTGCTGGTCACACCTCTCTCTATATCTCTGTATGTGTGCACACAAAAGGTTTATACTTGCAAGATTTTTCTCAAAAAGGCTGTTTGCTCTGCCTCCCTGTTAAAGCTCTGTTTCAGCAGTTCTGGTCCCACAGCTTTCTCTCTTTCAGTTGGAGCTTTGATTCTGCAGCTCTGTCTCTCTCTGCTGAGGTTTTGAATCTGCAGCTCTGTCTCTCTGGAAGCCCTGATTCAACAACTCTGATTCTTCAGCTCTGTCTTTCTCTGCTGGGGTTTTGAACCTTCAGCTCTGTCTCTCTCTCTGCTGGAGTTTTGAATCTGCAGCTCAGTCTCTCCTAGTTGTAGATTTAAACTTGTAGTTCTGGCTCTCTGTGGAAGCTCTGATTCAACAACTCTGAATCTGCAGCTTTCTCTGGCATTACTACAAGCACTTTTCCCTCAACTTTTCAGACTTTGATCCCTAATCTCTCTCTGTAAAGCTCATAACAGCCATAGCCCTTTTCTTAACTTCCTACTCTTCCTTTAGCTGTAACCATAACAACCAGAATGCTCTGACATCATCTTTCCCTTACTATCCAATCAAAAAGTCTTTCAGGGAAGTCACAGTTTGTACTGATGAAGATGGAACTTTGAATCTTTAAATATCAGCTCCATTTTTTAAACTGAATTCCCATAGACTTTAACGGGATAAGACATTTTCTTCAATATGTTAGCACCTGAATATGATACCTCTTCCCCACTCGCTGCACTCCTATAGCACACCTCTTATGACATCTTCACAAGTTTAGATTTTAAAAATCTGTCACACCCTGAAAATGCCACATTTTCCCCATTAAAAACAACCAAACCATTACGAAAATTCCCCATTAATCACTTAATAAGTTCCCATAAATTCCCTCTATCAAGTATAACCCTTAGAATATTAAAACAGGTGCTCAAAGATGTTTAGCCCCCTTGAAACTGCACCTTTCTATAATCCAGCCTCAAACCAACTCCACTTTCAGCCAGATCCCAAAGCTCACCTGCATTTATCCTCTTCATTCCCCAAATACTAAAAAAACAACAACACATATTCTCCCTCACTCATAGCCAGCAAGCCCAGCTGTTCACAGCTTATGCCAGCTCCTGTTCTGAACCCCCAGGTATTTATTAATTTCTTTTACTGAGCTTACATCTTCCTAGTGGGACCTTGGCCAGAGTGATCCCCATTTGCTGATTCTGGCACTGGGTTCAAATTGGCACTGGTGACCCCCTAGTGGTAACCTTGAGGTACTATCTCTAGGGGGGGGGGGGGGGGATGGTCAGGTTCTTTTTTCACATTGTAGTACCATGAGATTGCTGCTAGGAATTGCTGGAGTCATTATAAACCCTTTTTGGTGTGTTTCCTGGTGGAGCAAAGTGACATCAGAGGGAGTTTCTGGGGGCCTGTAAAGTGAGATGGCTTTGATTTAGGGGTGTCAGGTTTTGGGGTGAGGCTGTCAGAAGGGGCCTTATCTATAGGGAGGGGGGAGGTCATTTGGAAGGATAATGTAGGATGGAGTGACAACATCATATAACTATGGATGGCCCCTTTAAGATGTAGCCCAGGAGCACCAGGCTGTGACTTTGTGGCTCAATGCTCCCAGGGCAGTAGAATAACAAGTGGCTCACAAGCACCATTATTCATTTACTTCAGGAGTACCTGGTACTGAGCAGTGTTGTTCAAAGTACTATGTCAACATACTTAAGCAAAAGGAAAAATAAATGTATATTTTAATACTTAAGTAAAACTACAAGTACAGTGAAGAACACATTAACACCTATGTTTACTAAGCGGTGCTATGGGCACGTTAGCATTTTTAACGCATGTAAATGTTTTTTGCGTGTTAAACACTAATGCGCCCATAGAAATGTATAGGCGCGTTAGCGTTTAATGTGCCTTAAATTTACAGGCACGTTAAAAACGCTAACACACCTTAGTAAACATACCCCTAAAAATTTACTTAAGTAAAAGTAAAACAGTTAAAGTAAAAAGTAAAAGTACTGCAACTATAATGAATGCAACTATTGTTAACATTTTTATCCCAACAACTTTATTGCTCTACAATTCATCCCACTTTGCTTTTAGTAAAACTAAATTTTGAAAATGATGGTCATTCATGTGAGTGCGCTTGTAAGTCATTAATCCAACACAGCTAAAAAAATGTTCAACAACTGTACTAGCTGGTGGACCGACCCTACCAGTCCCCCACCTCCAGGTCATGCATCATTTCTCAGCCATGCACAGAGTTTTACTGCAGGAGCTGGCAGCCCAGTGCCAAAGACTGGGCCAGATTGTGGCAGAGCTCAGAATGCTGCATCTGGAGTGGGGCCAGCCTCAATAAGGGCAATGGACAATAAAAATCTTGTATATAGTTTTTAGTGTTTATTGGATACAAATACAATGTTTATAGTTTTTCCACATACAAAGAAGGTCTGTGTCTCTACTCTGTAAAAAAAAATGTGTTGATTTCCTGATATGCAAGCTGACAGGTGTTGTATGCTTACTTTTCCACAACCAACAAGACTGAGGGCTTTGGGAAGATGCACAAAAGATGCACAAACAGCTGCTTCATATCTACCTATTGACATCATTATCCCTTCTTTCTCCCCTCAGATCTATTTAGTCAGACTGTCACCCATTCTACTTCCTGGTTCAGACCACACAGTGTTACTGACTGCAATCTAAATATCCATTGTTGTCCTTTAAAATTTAATATTCTTTCAGTGGACTCCCTCCCACCCTAATATTATATATAATACACCATTTAAAATCAGTCACTAAATGAGATTTTTTTTTTCCTAGTGTTGTACCAGAGGGGCTTGTTGATTATGAGTAGTAAGTCTAGATTTATGTTCAGTTAGCCTAAGGACTACTTGCCTCACATAAGACAACCCACATGGACATATAATCACATATACAACGTTAGAGCTAGAAAAAGGTGTATTCATCTGAGCTTGAATGGTTTGATGTATCTGAGGATCTGTCCATTCAGGTCCAGATATGGTATTCTGACACCATGGCATTGGCCACAGATTTCATGGGAATATTGTTCTGTTGTTGCCACTGGCAATTTGAATCTAAGATTTGCCAAATGTTCACCAGTTGTTTTTCCCTGCTTATAAGTCACAGTTGGAAACTCATCAAAAATAGAATATAGTTGCATAACATGCCAGTGTTTACACATACTTAATACCAAATGTCAACTCATCTTTGAAAATGGTAGACAGCAAGTCAGTAGTTCTTCAGGATCAGTCTTATGGTCTTGAAGTAACAACTCCCTCTGAGCAAATCTTGATTTCAAATATGCCTGACAAATGGCCTGTTTCAGATATCCTTGTTGACAGAATCTCTTCTTCAATACCACAACCTCCTTAAATGCACTCAGAATGGAACATACTCTATGTAAACGTAAAAACTGACTCACTGGTAAATTAAATTTCAAACGTTAAGGGTGGAAGCTCCCAACGAGTAATAGTGTATTTCTTTCAATGGGTTTCCAAAACAGAGTCGTGATCAACCTTCCCATCTCTTTATCTTCAAGTCCAAAAAAATCAATTTCAGATAAACTATATGTCACTGTAAATTGAATATTCAGATCTAACGTATTCAACCAGCATACAAATTGGTGCAAAGTCCCAAGGGTATGTGCCCCCAGACTGCACTTCTGTGGGCAGGTTGAAAATGTGTATTGTATTTCTGATGGGTTTGTTTGTTATATTGCTGTGCTATTATTAGTTGTGTATTTCTATTACAGTCGACCCTTGATTCAATGGACTAATAGGGAGGGAGAGGGAGTACTTAATTGTCAAATGTCTGTAGTTCCTGCGGGACATTTAAACAATAATAAATACAAAAATGATAAGAAAAACCAATAAATTAGTGTATAAATAAAAAATTGCTGTGTGTACTTGATTCTTTGGTCTGTTGTTTCTGAAATCCATTAAATTAAACTCTGTTGTAGGAGAAGATGGGAGGGAGCAGGGTATGATGGGTCATATCTAGTGAACTTGTCATGAAGTTAGAGCACACTGGAAATAGATTCAGACTTGGCTACAGGTTACAGTGTCATGGGAACCTAGCATTTATTTACTTAACAAACTGATGCCAGGTTTGCTTCAATAGCAGCAGTGCCTAATTCAGCACTGTCTTAATGCAGTTGGACTAACATTGGCAATGGCCTGGAAGTCATAGGGAGTCTCACCTGCACCTGTATACAAGTGGATCCCTAAACTTTGGTATATTTCAAATATGGAAAAACTTGCAGCTCAGGACAGTAGGACTCTGAGGCAGCCTTTTCTTTCTCATTGTTCCTAACATGTTGTGGACTTCTATTTTAGGTCTATGCTGTCCAGTTCGCCCCCTTCACTTCCTACTGCCTTTTTTTGAAGGGGGGGGGGGGTGGTGTGGAGGGAGGTGATTGCCTGATTAGTATTAGAAATTCAGCCTGAGATATATGTTTGGAAGTTTGTATTGCATTTTGTATGTTGTATGTAAAAGCCCTCTGTTTCATTGTTTTTATTTGCATTATTCATGTGTTCTTCATTAGTGATCTAATAAAAAGAAATCTAAAAAAATTGAAGTCCATTGTATCCAGGGCCAACTCTATAATTTGTTATCCACTGTACTTTATGTAGAGTCAACATGTAACAATATGAACATGTTCCATTGTTGATGCATAAAAAAGAAAGAAAGAAAAGGGCAATCAACATTTCATAGTAACATAGTAGATGACGGCAGAAAAAGACCTGCATGGTCCATCTAGTCTGCCCAACAATTTAAACTTATATGTGCTACTTTATGTGTATACCTGACCTTGATTTGTTTCTGCCATTTTCAGGGCACAGACCGTAGAAGTCTGCCCAGAACAAGACCCACCTCCCCCCACCGGCTCTGCCACCCAATCTCGGCTAAGCTTCTGAGGATCCCTTCCTTCCGAACAGGATTCCTTTATGTTTATCCCACGCATTTTTGAATTCTGTTACCTTTTTCATCTCCACCACCTCCCGTGGGAGGGCATTCCAAGCATCCACCACTCTCTCCATGAAAAAATACTTCCTGACATTTTTCTTGAGGCTGCCCTCCTTCAATTTCATTTCATGTCCTCTCATTTTACCGCCTTCCCATCTCCGGAAAAGGTTTGTTTGCGGATTTATACCTTTCAAATATTTGAACGTCTGTATCATATCACCCCTGTTTCTCCTCTCCTCTAAGGGAATACATTTTCAGGTGCGCAAGTCTCTCCTTATACGTCTTGTAACGCAAATCCCATACCATTTTTGTAGATTTTCTTTGCACTGCTTCAATTATTTTTACATCCTTAGCAAGATACGGCCTCCAAAACTGAACACAATACTCCAGGTGTGACCTCACCAACGACTTGTACAGGGGCATCAACACCTCTTTTCTTCTGCTGGTCACACCTCTCTATATACATCCTAGCAACCTTCTAGCTACGGCCACCGCCTTGTCACACTGTTTTGTCGCCTTCAGATCCTCAGCTACTATCACCCCAAGATCCCTCTCCCCGTCCGTACATATCAGACTCTCTCCGCTTAACACATACGTCTCCCGTGGATTTCTACACCCTAAGTGCATCACTTTGCATTTCTTCGCATTGAATTTTAATTGCCAAACCTTAGAGCATTCTTCTAGCTTCCGTAGGTCCTTTTTCATGTTTTCCTCTCCCTTCCGGGTGTCCACTCTGTTACAAATTTTAGTATCTTCCGCAAAAAGGCAAACTTTACCTTCTAACCCTTCAGCACTGTCACTCACAATTATATTGAACAGAATCGGCCCCAGCACCGATCCCTGAGACACTCCACTACTCACCTTTCCCTCCGAGCGAATTCCATTTACCACCACCCTCTGGCGTCTGTCCGTCAACCAGTTCCTAATCCAGTTTACCACACCGGGTCCTATTTTCAGCCCATCAAGTTTATTTAAGAGCCTCCTGTGGGGAACCGTGTCAAAAGCTTTGCTGAAATCTAAGTAGATTGTTAGGTTTTCAAGGCAGAAACTAAGTTCGTGAGCGGCAGTGGCAGGCAAAACCACCCCACACCACAGACAAGGCAGAACTCTGACAGAAACAGCTAGGCTTCACCTGCACTTGACCGCCCTTCCCCAGGAGTTGAGCCCCTGGGTGCAGGTGGCTGGCAGGACTTACCAGACAGGGCAGGAACTGGATACCAACTAGGCTGAACAGGGACTGAGGGTCAGAGGGGAAAGGAATATACATGGGCAGCAAGACAGGAAACTGGGCTAGGACTCACAGACAGTCAATACTACACAAGGCAGGAAATGGACAAACTAAAGGACAGGAACTGAAAGCTGCCAAGTAGCCACTGAAAAACACTCACAGACAAGAGTCAGGACTAAAAGCTGCCACGCAGCCACTAAGGAAGACACACTAACAAACAGGAACTAGACAAGGAATACAGACCAGAAAAAAGACTAGGGAATAAGCAAACCTAAGCTAAACTACACACAGACTAACTAGAACTAGACAAGAAACCAGACTAGGCAGAAGTGCAACAAGCACACCAACATACCAGGGACCTTAGACGATGCAAAGGCAAACACAGAAGTTTCCAGGTGATTAATAAAGCCCATCAGCTGCTGAAGCTCAGATGCAGGAATCACAAGGCAGCTACGGGTGCTGTTCAGGCACAAACAAGAAAAGCTAGTCTGGCAGCCTGGAAATCCGGACCGGAGTTGGCTAAAATCTGGAACATGAGACAGTCCATAGCAGCCACCGGTTTTGGCCACCAGAGGGCGAGGTGAGCACAGACAAGGAAACAGTCCCCATCGTGACAAGATTACGTCCATAGCATGACCACGATTCAATTCTCCGGTCACCCAGTCAAAGAATTCAATGAGATTCGTTTGGTACTATTTCCCTTTGGTAAAATTATGTTGTCTGGGATCTTGCAACTTATTGTCTTCCAGAAAATTTACTATCCTTTCCTTCAGCATCGCTTCCATTACTTTTCCAATAACCGAAGTGAGGCTTACTGCCCTGTAGTTTCCAGCTTCTTCCCTATCACCACTTTTGTGAAGAGGAACCACATCCACCGTTTTCCACTCCCACAGAACCTCTCCCGTCTCTAAGGATTTATTAAACAAATCTTTAATAGGACCTGCCAGAACCTCTCTGAGCTCCCTCAATATCCTGGGGTGGACACTGTCCGGTCCTACGGCTTTGGCCACCTTTAGATTTTTAAGTTGTTCATACACACTCTCTTCCGTGAACGGTGCTCTATCCACTCCATTCTCATATGTACTTTTGTCAGTCAATTGTGGTCCTTCTCCAGGATTTTCTTCTGTGAAAACAGAGCAAAAGTATCTGTTTAGCAAATTTGCTTTTTCTTCATCATTTTCTACATAGCGGTTTGCAGCATCTTTCAGTCTCACAATTCCCTTTTTTGTCTTCCTCCTTTCACTAATATACCTGAAGAAATTTTTGTCACCCTCCTTACCTTTCTAGCCATTTGTTCTTTGGCTTGCGCTTTCGCCAGACGTATCCCTCTCTTGGTGTCTTTTAGTTTCATCCGGTATTCCTTTCCATGTTCCTCTATTTCAATATGAGAAACGGAAAAAATGAGCAAAAAACGAAATAAAAGTCTCATATAAATGAGAAAATAAAGAGCCAATATTGTCAGTGCTATTCAAAGGTGGGACATAAGGAAGGAAAACAATTTAGGGAAAGGGGATAGGACTTGATATATTGCCTTTCTGTGGTTACATACTATATACAAGTACTTATTTTGTACCTGGGGCAATGGAGGGTTAAGTGACTTGCCCAGAGTCACAAAGAGCTGCACTGGGAATTAAACCTAGTTCCCCAGGATCAAAGTCTGAATGCACTAACCACTAGGCTATTCCTCCACTCCTAAAGCCATTTCCATTGATTAAGCAGTGCTTTACCTTCAGAAATAGTATGTTTCAAAAGGCCCACCACTGTGTGGGTAAACTGTATAGATCTGTATATGAATAAGCTTATCTGCTGCTTGAAGAGGTCTTCCTCACGGCAGGGTTGGGGAGGGATTTGAACTTGTATACATACTTTTGAAAATTCAAGCAGAGGCACACAATTTAACCCAAGAAAATTGTGCACCCCAAATAGCAGGGGTAAATGTAAATGTCTAGTTTTCCAGACCTAATTTTCCACACAGAAGTATGCATGTGATTTTGCTTTGAAAATCTGGCAAAACCCATACAGTGCATAAGTACATAAGTACATAAGTAGTGCCATACTGGGAAAGACCAAAGGTCCATCTAGCCCAGCATCCTGTCACCGACAGTGGCCAATCCAGGTCAAGGGCACCTGGCACGCTCCCCAAACGTAAAAACATTCCAGACAAGTTATACCTAAAAATGCGGAATTTTTCCAAGTCCATTTAATAGCGGTCTATGGACTTGTCCTTTAGGAATCTATCTAACCCCTTTTTAAACTCCGTCAAGCTAACCGCCCGTACCACGTTCTCCGGCAACGAATTCCAGAGTCTAATTACACGTTGGGTGAAGAAAAATTTTCTCCGATTCGTTTTAAATTTACCACACTGTAGCTTCAACTCATGCCCTCTAGTCCTAGTATTTTGGATAGCGTGAACAGTCGCTTCACATCCACCCGATCCATTCCACTCATTATTTTATACACTTCTATCATATCTCCCCTCAGCCGTCTCTTCTCCAAGCTAAAAGCCCTAGCCTTCTCAGCCTCTCTTCATAGGAAAGTCGTCCCATCCCCACTATCATTTTCGTCGCCCTTCGCTGTACCTTTTCCAATTCTACTATATCTTTTTTGAGATACGGAGACCAGTACTGAACACAATACTCCAGGTGCGGTCGCACCATGGAGCGATACAACGGCATTATAACATCCGCACACCTGGACTCCATACCCTTCCTAATAACACCCAACATTCTATTCGCTTTCCTAGCCGCAGCAGCACACTGAGCAGAAGGTTTCAGCGTATCATCGACGACGACACCCAGATCCCTTTCTTGATCCGTAACTCCTAACGCGGAACCTTGCAAGACGTAGCTATAATTCGGGTTCCTCTTACCCACATGCATCACTTTGCACTTGTCAACATTGAACTTCATCTGCCACTTGCACGCCCAATCTCCCAGTCTCGCAAGGTCCTCCTGTAATCGTTCACATTCCTCCTGCGACTTGACGACCCTGAATAATTTTGTGTCATCGGCGAATTTAATTACCTCACTAGTTATTCCCATCTCTAGGTCATTTATAAATACATTAAAAAGCAACGGACCCAGCACAGACCCCTGCGGGACCCCACTAACTACCCTCCTCCACTGAGAATACTGGCCACGCAATCCTACTCTCTGCTTCCTATCTTTCAACCAGTTCTTAATCCATAATAATACCCTACCTCCGATTCCATGACTCTGCAATTTCTTCAGGAGTCTTTCGTGCGGCACTTTGTCAAACGCCTTCTGAAAATCCAGATATACAATATCAACCGGCTCCCCATTGTCCACATGTTTGCTTACCCCCTCAAAAAAATGCATTAGATTGGTGAGGCAAGTATATGTCTGTTTACATGAGTCTACAGGTATATAATTATCCTTTATTTATCCAACAGCTATAAAGGAAAGCCGCTGGCCATAAATAAGAGAACAACAAATATTCATAGTGGCTGTTTCCAGAAACAAACGTATTTCCTGCTTTTTCTCAAGTACTAAAGTTGGGGCTGATATTTAAAGGCATATATCTGGATTGATGTAATTCCAACCCAGCTAAATGCTGATGAGACAGATATTCAGCAGTACCAAGCAGATACTGCCCCTGATTATTTCCTCTGTCTGCCTGAGCACTAGAGTCAGGAGAGCCTGCGGGAAGAGCTTGGGGGGAACTGGAGTTTGATTAGTGGCAATATTCAGACTGCTAGCTGGATAAGGTTAGGACAGCCTTTTTGCTGAGGCATAGCTGGTGAACACTGACTCCAAATATTCAGAGGTAGCCACTAGGTATTGCCAATCAATATCTGCATTTTTTTTTTGCCCATGGTGGCCAGCAAGTTAAAAATTGCTGACTGCCACAGGCTCAATATCGGAGGACTTGATTCCAATACATCTTTTACCTTAGAATTGACATAGTATTGTGAACTGTAATGCATATAAAGGGCCAAATTTTGTATAAGACATCTTATGTTTCAATAATTTTTTATTGATGAACATCAAAAAGATCCAATACAATAAGATAAGAAACATTTGGATACCAATCTCAAGAAACAGAAAATTGTTTTTACCACATTTGTTCCTAAAGCCATTGTCATCAATTCATTTTTCAATTTTATATCCCCCCTCCCCCTTCTTCTATTATAGCACTAAACAACAACCAAGAGAGCAGATCCCAAGGAGCCTGTGTTCTGATGGCCCCCCGAGATCCCCCCCCCAGGTCCACATTTTATCACCTATTCCCACCCCTCTTCCCTCCCCTTCCCTTCCTAAGCTCTAGATATAGGTCAATGGGACAACGTCCTGGTTTATTCTATCAGTCAAATGTTCAAAAGGGAGCTTTTCGCTCTTGGGGGCAAAGAGTCCAAAAACGGGCCCCATCTCAAACAAAATTTATCAAACTCACGCCTGTCTCCTTCTTTTATCATCATACGCTCAGTTCGCAATAGTTGTACCATCCGTACTCACCAGCTTTGAAGAGATGGGCCTTCCAGTGATAACCAAGCTGCTAAAATGGACTTTTTTGCAATCAGAGTAGCTCGCCGGACAAAGTTTATAAGACCTTTCGGCCTTGGAGCTCTTAAGCAGGGATTCCCAAACAGCAGGAGTGGTGAACCAGACCACTTAGTTCTCCACAAAGCAGAAACCTTTAAAATTAGAGTTGACCAGAAGCTCTGAAGTTTTGGGCAGGCCCAATACATATGTCCCAAGGTCGCCCCTTCAGCATAGCACTTGGGGCACATCCCATCTGGAGAGGCCCCTGCATAGAATGCTCGTCGGGGCGGCATATGCATCCGAAAAACAAAACGATACTGTAGCTCCCAATGGTCCGCTAGGGGAGACGCTCTATGCAGTGTTAACACATGTTCTTTAAGCAAACCCGATGAAACTTCAACTAGCAGGTCTCTGCTCCAAGCCTCCGCGTATTTGCCAAAATCCGGTTCTGCAATTGAATCTTTAATATGTCGGAGATGGAATCTCAATGGAACTTTTTGTTGCGATCCCAAGGCAAACGCCACTGGCAATTCCTCTTGCACATCTTCCGCTAAAGATTCCCAAGGTAGGCTCCTCGTGTAATGTAGCAACTGCCAGTAGTGAAAATAGTCTTTAGGGTAAAATAGGCCTCTTTTTTGTAATTCCTGAAACGATTGTAGCTTTCCCTCCCGGGTTAAAATCTGTTGCAGGTAAATTATGCCCCGCTCTTTCCATTGCTTGAAAACATTATACATCATTCCGGGGGGGAATTCAGGGTTCCCACACAATGGTAACATCGGGGTAACCTTTGTCGAAAAGTGATGTAATCTGCAGATCCAGTTCCATGCCTTCTGCGCCTGTGGCAGGATATTAGAAATGTTCAACAGTGAAGAGGCCGCCCCCCCCCCCCCCACTCCCATGGAGACAACTACTGAAATGAATAGGTTCAAATAGGCTCAATTCCATGGCAGTGGCTGAGAAGTCTGTAGAGTTACGGAACCAGTCTGTTACATGTCTCATGGCATTTGCAACCGCACACTTTGTAAGCCCAACTCTCCATACTCTTTTGGAACATACATTTTGTCTAAAGGGAACCTAGGTTTCCTTCCCCGCCACAAGAATTTCCTTAACATTCCATTCAATCGTCTTTCATCCCTATTAGTAAAGTGTAGAGGTAGGGTTTGGAACATATATGACCAGCAGGGGATAACCATCATGTTGTAAAGCGCGACACGCCCCAAGAGGGAAATAGGAAGACCCCGCCACTGCTCCAGTTTACTAGCCGTGTCCCTCAGCAACTTTTGAATGTTCACCTCATACAGACAGCTTAATGTCCTAGGAATTAATATACCTAAATACTTCATCTCCGTCCCTGCCTTCTGCAGTGAAAAATCCTTTGGGCCGGGGCCATCTAAATGATCATGTAGTCTCATCATTTGCGATTTTTCCCGATTGATTTGAAACCCTGATATAACACTAAATCGTTCTATCTCCTCCAAGAGGGCTGGTAAGGCCACACTCGGGGATGTGGATATGATCAACAAATCATCTGCAAAGGCAAATGTCTTTACCCGGTCTTCCCCCACTGACACCCCTGCCACCCCTTCTCCCCGCTGGATACTTCTAATCAATGGCTCAATGGAAAGCACAAAGAGGAGTGGGGACAGGGGGCATCCCTGCCTGGTCCCTCTCTATATATTTATTTGCTGAGTTCTACCGCCATTAATCAGCATGGCTGCTTTAGGGTTAGAATATAGCGATCTAATAGCCCCAAATGCCCAGCCTCTCTGTATAAGACATCTTAAATGTAGGTGCGTTGGAAGAACATGTATAGCACTATTCTATAAACTGTGTCTACAGGAAGATGCAGTTTATAGAATAGCGCATAGGCTGGGGGAATGCACGTACATTTAGGCGTAGCTGTTTACATCAATGAAAACCTGGTGTAAATGCCCATGCCTAAATGTACGCACGTTCCCCTGAATTCTATAACGCACAAAAATGTGATTGACAACCCTCACACACCTGCAGTCCTCCCATAGCCTAGCCTCCTTTTCAGCTACATACGTTGGAATTTATACACACCTCTTTTTAGAATATGCCTAAAAAGAAGCGCATGTATATTCTAATTATTGTCAATTAGTGATGATAATTGGTTATCGGCCAATTATCGTGACTAATTGGCTTGTTACTCAGTTGAATAGCATGCATAAATTCGCTGCATGCAGAATTTAGTACGTGCTACTCATCATAGCCGCCTAGAGGGGGGGGGCAGGGGGGACAAAATTTCCCAGGTCCGGGCCTCCAAGGGGGCCCCAGCGCCGCAGTCCCACACGCCCTCCGTCGTGGACTGTCTGCTCCCTGCATTGAAATCGCAGTCTCACCTCCGTGAAAGCAGCGCTGCAGGCAGCAGAACGCCTCCCTTCAGCCCTCCTTCCCTCCCTGTGTCCCGCCCTCGTCTGACGTAACTTCTGTGAGGGCGGGACACAAGGAGGGAAGGAGGGCCGAAGGTAGGCATTCTGCTGCCTGCACCGCTGCTTTCATGGAGGTGAGACTGCAATTTCAATGCAGGGGGCCTGGCCCTGTGGCAGATGGAGGGGGGGAGCGGCGGCGACGACCTCGGGGGGGAGCGGTGGGCCGAAGGGAGGCGTTTTGCTGCTTGCAGCGCTGCTTTCACGGATTTCAATGCAGGGGGTCCGGCCCGGTGGCAGATGGAGGGGGGAGCAGCGGCGGTGACCTCGGGGGTGCGGGGGGGGGGGGGGGGCAAGGGCGGCAGGGGCGGGGTCCCGGTGGCGGCCTTGCCCCGGGCCCAGCCCGGCCTCTCGGCAGCCCTGCTACTCATATAGAATCCCGGGAGAAAACGCAGAGATCCCAAGGCACTTGTATTAGGTGTGAGATACATGCAATTGGAAGATGTCACACAGTCACATGCAGAGAGCCATTTGTCTCACAAGTCCAGTAGCCAAACAGGGTGTCTGAACTCTGAAGCACATGGAGAGAGAGGAGATTGGTAACAGCACGGAGGGGCTGATACAGACAGCAACCGTGGGCAGCAGTACATGGTTAACAAGAGGTGTACATGAACATTAGCAGGCAAATGATGAGCAAGCAGGTTTGGTGTGGGAGTTAGCTCATGTGGTAGACATCAGTGCATAGCATATTAAAATACATGATAAGTAGCATATTGCCTATTCTGCCCTGAAGCACAGAAGGTTTAAAGGGAGCACAATATGAACAGGAGTGGCCTAATGGTTAGTGCAGTGGTTTGCAGACCTGGGGAACCAGGTTCAATTCCTGCTGCTGCCTAACTGTCAGCAGTGGATTGAGATCCTCAGGATCCAGGCTCAATTCCCTCTGCAGCTCCATGTGACTCTGGGCAAGTCACTTAGCCCTCCATTGCCCCAGGTAAAATTGTAAACCACTTAGGTCTAGGCAATATATAAATACTGAAAATGAATAAATATAATTATTGCCAGGTCTGAGGTGGCATTAAAGGGTTAGCTCACCCTCTGCATCAGAGCAAAAAAGCTAATAAGACCCCCCCCCCCTCGATCCCTGGCAATGTAGCAGCCCCTCCCTCATCCCTGAGAAAAAAATATCTTTGGTAGGCTAGTGATATGATACAATCCTTCCAACCCTCCACTGCACTTCATTACATTTTACACAGTAGCCCTAGAGGGCATTCTTTTATATAGGTATTGTCTTAAAAAGATTAATAATAATAATAATCAGTATAAAAATAGAATAGTGGATCTGGATGGAGATTTGTAAATATTGCTTTTTGAATCCTCCTTTCCATTGTGAGAGCCTGGAAATACCACCTTACTACTACTACTATTTAGCATTTCTATAGCGCTACAAGGCATACGCAGCTCTGCACAAACATAGAAGAAAGACAGTCCCTGCTCAAAGAGCTTACAATCTTCTTAGGTAACGAGAGATGGGGAGTGTAGGCCCTGGGCATGCCTTCTATTCTATTCTATTCTATACTATACGTGTTTTGTATACTGCCAGCTCTCCTGAAGAATTCAAACCAATTTAGAAAAAAAGGTAACCTACTCATTTGAAGGAAATCGCTCGGAGGAGAGAAAGGTGAGTAGTGGAGTGCCTCAGGGATCGGTGCTGGGGCCGATTCTGTTCAGTATATTTGTGAGTGACATTACCGAAGGGTTAGAAGGTAAAGTTTGCCTATTTGCGGATGATACTAAGATTTGTAACAGAGTGGACACCCAGGAGGGAGTGGAAAACATGAAAAAGGATCTGCAGAAGCTAGAAGAATGGTCTAAGGTTTCGCAATTAAAATTCAATACGAAGAAATGCAAAGTGATGCACTTAGGGAGTAGAAACCCACGAGAGACTTATGTGTTAGGCGGTGAGACTCTGATATGTACTGAGGGGGAGAGGGATCTTGAGGTGATAGTATCCGAAGATCTGAAAGCGACAAAACAATGTGACAAGGCGGTGGCCATAGCGAGAAGGTTGCTAGACTGTATAGAGAGAGGTGTGACCAGCAGAAGAAAGGAAGTGTTGATGCCCGTGTACAAGTCGTTAGTGAGGCCCCACCTGAAGTATTGTGTTCAGTTTTGGAGGCCGTACCTTGCGAAGGATGTAAAAAAAATTGAAGGGGTGCAAAGAAAAGCTACGAGATTGGTATGGGATTTGCATTCCAAGACGTATGAGGAGAGACTTGCTGACCTGAACATGCATACCCTGGAGGAAAGGAGGAACAGGGGTGATATGATACAGACGTTCAAATATTTGAAAGGTATTAATCCGCAAACAAATCTTTTCCAGAGATGGGAAGGCGGTAGAACGAGAGGACATGAAATGAGATTGAAGGGGGGCAGACTCAAAAAAGATGTCAGGAAGTATTTTTTCACAGAGAGAGTGGTGGATGCTTGGAATGCCCTCCCGCGGGAGGTGGTGGAGTTGAAAACAGTAACGGAATTCAAACATGCGTGGGATATACATAAAGGAATCCTGTGCAGAAGGAAAGGATCCTCAGGAGCTTAGCCGTAATTGTGTAGCGGAGCTGGTGGGGGGAAGAAGGGTTGCTGGTTGGGAGGCGAGGATAGTGGTGGGCAGACTTATACAGTCTGTGCCAGTGCCAGTGGTGGGAGGCGGACTGGTGGTTGGGAGGCGGGGAATAGTGCTGGGCAGACTTATACGGTCTGTGCCCTGAAAAAGACAGGTACAAATCAAGGTAAGGTATACACATTTGAGTTTATCTTGTTGGGCAGACTGGATGGACCGTGCAGGTCTTTTTATGCCGTCATCTACTATGTTACTATGTTAAAATGTATATAGTAACATAGTAGATGACAACAGAGAAAGACCTGTACGGTCCATCCAGTCTGCCCAACAAGATAAACTCATATGTGCTACTTTATGTGTATACCTGACCTTGATTTGTATCTGAAGAAAAAATACACACGAGCTCTTTAAATAAATATTTGAAAATCGAACCCAGGTTCACATTTCCTGTGTAAATAAGACGTGGATATCACATAGAGATAGCAGCATAAACTACAAATAATGTATGAGTGGAGAAAAAAGAGAAGGGTCACCCAGAGAAGAACAATGAATGAAACATAAAGCTAAGTGATTCGGGTTGACTCTTCTGTTTTTTTGCTATGTTTGCATAGAGTGGTAATGAAAATTGACATTGAGCTATTGAGGTTGTTGAGTTTTTTTAAAGCTAAATAATGGAACGCCGAGCTCATGCCTTACAATTACACTGAGAGGTGACAGGCTGGGCGGTGACTCTGAAGCTTTTTTCTCCACTCATACATTATTTGCAGTTGATGCTGCTATCTCTATGTGATATCCACGTCTTATTTACACAGGAATCGTGAACCTGGGTTTGATTTTCAAATCTTGATTTGTATCTGCCATTTTCAGGGCACAGATCATAGAAGTCTGCCCAGCACTAGCCCTGCCTCCCAACCACTAGCCTCCGCTAAGCTTCTGAGGATCCATTCCTTCTGAACATGATTCATTTATGTTTATCCCACACATTTTTGAATTCTGTTACCGTTTTCATCTCCACCACCTCCAGCGGGAGGGCATTCCAAGTATCCACCACTCTCTCCATGAAAAAAATACTTCCTGACATTTTTCTTGAGTCTGCCCCCCTTCAATCTCATTTCATGTCCTCTAGTTCTACCGTCTTCCCATCTATGGAAAAGGTTCGTTTGCGGATTAATACCTTTCAAATATTTGAAAGGTATTAATCCGCAAACGAACCTTTGTAGTCCGTATCAATTAAACACTCTCATACATCTCACCGTACTTCCTATAAGTTGCTATTTAAACAAGAATGTCTTCAAAGCTTTTCTAAAAGCTGGGTATGATGGAAAAATTATAATGGGGAAGCTCGTTCCAAATTTTAGCAGCTTGAAACGGGAATGAGCTCTTATGCAATACCTTCTTGCAATGCCATAATGTATTCTTCTTTATCATGTATGTATGCACATGGTATATATATATATATATATATATACCATGATCTGTTCCATATATATTATGTTCCATGTATGTTACCATGAATGTATGCACATTAACACAATACCACCTATAATCATGCTAACCGGAAATGGCAACCGCCATTACGGCAAATGTAAACCACATTGAGCCTGCAAACTGGTGGGAAAATGTGAGATACAAATGCTATAAATAAATAAAATAAATAAATGTATATATTTAAAAAATGTATATTTGTAGGGGAAGGGTACCCCATTTGTAAAGTGTGAGAAAAACAAATACTGCACCCAGAAACAGGAAAAGTCAATAAATCTACCACATCTTCAGAGTTCAAGCCACAAACTGACTTAAAAAACAAACAAACAACTTTAAATCTAACCCGCTGTATTATGTTATGAAGATCTTTCTCGGTGACGGGCATCGAGCGAAGGTGAAGAAGCACCGTCATCGACATCCTTCGACACACGGTGCTGGGATCTCCGGAGCGTCGAGGGATCAGCACCCGAGAAGCGTCGGTGCAGAGAAGATCGCTCCCCCTCCATACAGGAGGTGCAGATGCGCCGGTCTCTTAGCAGCTCGGTACCTGCACCTGAATCTCAGCAGATTCTGCCACCAGCTGATCCACTGACCCTGCAGCCATCTCCGATGTTGGCTCTCGACATGCGCATCCGGGACCTGCTTCCAGAGCTTCTGGAAGGTCTGCTGTGCCAGTCTCTTTCGGTGTCGGGGGTGCTTGCGCTTTCCGTACTGTCTGCTGCAGCGGCGTCTGGCCCTTCACCTGTGGTCAGTGGCGTTCCTAGCCTCGACGACACCCAGGGCAGATCGCCGATGCGCCCCCCCCCCCGGGTGCAGCGCGCCCCCTCCCCTGTGAAATGACACCCCCCGGGTGCACACCGCTGGAGGGGGTGCCGCGGCGCGCGCCTGTCGACTCCGAGTTCACTACGCTAAATTCTCTCGTTCGCTGCAGCTCCCTCCCTCTGCCCTGGAACAGGAAGTAACCTGTTCCGGGGCAGAGGGAGGGAGCTGCAGCGAACGAGAGAATTTAGCGTAGCAACCTCAGAGCCGACAGGCGCGCGCTGCGGCACCTCCCAGCGGCGTGCACCCGGGGCAGACCGCCCCCCTTCCCCACTTGGTACGCCACTGCCTGTGGTGCGGTCCCTATCCTCGGTGCCACTTGTGGCACCGGTGTCAGCTGCCACCCAGGTCGACACCCTTTCGACGTTGGTGGAGGAAGCTTCGCCGCAGTCCATGTGGACATCAGCCTCTCGACATTGCCATAGAAGACATTGATCCTCGGCGTCGAGGCAGGCTTAGTCTCGGAGTTTCCTAAGAGAGGTATTATCTGATACTGAAGTGAAGCATTCAAGGGAGTCAGAGGGACTTCTCAGATACTTTTCTTCTGATGAGTCGTACGGGATTCCCTCTGAACCTTCCCCTCCACCTGAAAGGAGATTGTCTTCTCCTGAGAGTCTTTCCTTTATATCTTTTGTCCGGGAAATGGCTATGGCTATTCCATTCCGTATGGAGGTGGAGGATGAGCCCAGGGCTGAGATGCTCGAGGTCCTAGGCTCCTCTACATAAGGTACTGAAGCAAGTCCTTATGCGGAACTGGTTGATCCCTCTGTCTGGCCCCGTGATCCTGAAAAAAGCTGATTCCCAGTATCAGATCCACGGTGAACCTGGGTCGATGAGGTCTCAGTTACCCTACAATTCCATGGTGGTGTACTCCGCCCTCAAGAAAGCCAAGAGTACTAGAGACTATGCTTCAGCGCCCCCAGGCACGAAGCTAGGAACTTGGACTTTTGGGGGAGAAAGACGTATCAGGCCACTATGCTAGCTGCCCGTATCCAGTCCTACCAGCTTTTCATGAGCATACACTTGCGGAACTCAGTGAGGCAGCTGTCTAGCTTGGTCAATGCCCTCCCTCTGGAGCAGGCCGAGCCTTTTCGCCAGGTGGTCAGGCAGCAGAAGGCATGTCGTAAATTCCTGGCCAGGGGCGCTTATGATTCTTTTGATGTGGCATCCAGAATTGCTGCTCAGGGTATAGTGATGTGCAGACTCTCATGGCTGCGTGTCTATGACCTGGATCATTCGGTCCAGCAGTGGATGGCGGATGTACCTTGCCGGGGGGGACAACCTTTTTGGTGAAAAAGTAGAAGATCTTGTTGACCAGATCAAGAAGCATAATGATGCTATGGATTCTCTCTGCCGCTGGGTGCCTTCTGCTACAACCTCCTCATCTAGGAGGTTATTGTGGGGGAAGAGGAGTGCTCCCTATTCCTATGCTAGGCGTAGGTACACTCTGGCTTCTCGACAGCCTAGTCAGGCTCAGCCCCAGCGCACTCGTTCTCGTTAACAGCGTGTGCCTAAGGCCCCTGCTGCTCCCCAGCAAAAGCAAGGGACGAGCTTTTGACTGGCTCCAGTTAAGCATAGCCACAGTAAAAGTGTCCATACCGGATGACTTGCCGGTTGGAGGAAGGTTAATGTTTTTTCACCAAAGGTGGCCTCTCGTAACCTCCGACCGGTGGATTCTTCAAATAGTCCAGTTAGGATACACCCTAAATCTGGAATCCAAACCTCCAAATTGCCCACCGGGAGCTCATTCTTACAGCTCCCAGCACAGGCAGGTACTTGCAGAGAAACACTCTACCCTTCTAAAGGCCCATGCGGTCAAACCTGTTCCACCAGGGGAAGAAGGACTGGGATTCTATTGCAGGTACTTCCTTGTGCAAAAGAAAACAGGGGGGATGTGTCCCATCCTAGACCTATGGGCCCTGAATAAATTCCTAGTCTGAGAAAAGTTCAGCACCCTTCTTCCCATGATTCAGGAGAACGATTGGCTATGCTATCTGGACTTAAAAGGTGCTTACACACACATCTCGATACTCCCAGCTCACAGGAAGTATCTTCGATTTCGGCTAGGAACACAGCACTTTCAGTACCATGTACTGCCTTTTGGCCTGGCCTCTGCACCCAGAGTGTCTACAAAGTGTCCAGCAGTAGTCGCAGTATCGCTACACAGACTGGGTTTCCTTATCTCGAATTGGCTGGTAAAAAGCATCTCAGAGGAAGGTGCTCTGGAGTCCATGCGAATGACTATTCAGGTGCTAGAGCTACTGGGGTTCATAATAAATTACTCCAAGTTCTATTTCACTCCTGTCCAAAAATTGGAGTTCATTGGAGCACTGCTGGACACGAAGACAGCTCGGGCTTATCTTCCTGAGACAAGGGCAGACAACCTCCTGTCCCTGGTGTCCACAGTTTGAGTGTCTCAGCAGATCACAGCTCAGCAGATGTTGAGACTTTTGGGGCACATGGCCTCCACAGTTCAAGTAACACCCATGGCATGTCTACATATGAGATCAGCTCAATGGACCGTAGCTTCCCAGTGGTGTCAAGGGAATCTGGAGGATATGATCGAACTGTCCACCGATTTTCGAAATTCTCTTCAATGGTGGACAATCCGATCCAATTTGACCATGGGAGAACCATTCCAAATTCCTCAGTCACAAAAGGTGCTGACAACAGATGCATCCCTCCTAGGGTGGGGAGTTCATGTAGATGGGCTTCACACTCAAGGAGCCTGGTCTTTCTTGGAAACAGGTCTTCAGATTAACCTTCTGGAACTACGAGCAATCTGGAACGCTCTGAAGGCTTTCAGAGATTGGCTGTCCAACCAAATCATCTTGATTCAAACAGACAATCAGGTTGCAATGTATTACACCAGCAAGCGGGGGGGGGGGGGGGGGGGGCACCGGATCTCACCCTCTGTGTCAGGAAGCTGTTCAGATGTGGCTTTGGGCACGCCATCAAGGCATGTATCTCCAAGCCACTTATCTGGCAGGTCACTGAATATGGGCATAGCCCAAAAGATCTTCTGAGCATGGGGCACCCCCTCAGTGGATCTTTTTGCCACTCAAATCAATCACCAGTTCCTTCATTTCTGTTCCAGACTTCAGGCCCACAACAGACTAGTGTCAGATGCCTTTCTCCTTCATTGGGGAACGGTTATTCTGTATGCGTATCCTCCCATACCTCTGGTAGGGAAGACTTTGCTGAAACTCAATCAAGATCGCGGAACTATGATCCTGATTGCACTTTTGTGGCCACGTCAGATTTGGTTCCCTCTTCTTCTGGAGTTGTCCTCTGAGGAACCGTGGAGATTGGAATGTTTTCCAACCCTCATCACTCAGAACAAGGGGTCACTTCTACATCTCAACCTCCAGTCTCTGGCTCTCATGGCTTGGATGTTGACACCTCAGAATTCGCCTTCTTGGGTCTTTCAGAGGGTGTCTCCCGAGTCTTGCTTGCTTTCAGGAAAGATTCCATGAAGAGGTGTTACTCTTTCAAATGGAGGAGGTTTGCCATCTGGTGTGACAGCAAGGCCCTAGATCCTCTCTCTTGTCCTACACAGACTCTGCTTGAATACCTTCTACACTTGTCAGAGTCTGGTCTCAAGACCAACTCCATAAGGGTTCACCTCAGTACAATTAGTGCTTATCATCGGCGTGTAGAGTGTAAGCCTATCTCTGGACAACCTTTAGTTGTTCGCTTCATGAGAAGTTTGTTATTCTCAAAGCCCCCTGTCAAACCTCCACCAGTGTCATAGCATCTCAACGTTGTTCTCACCCAGCTGATGAAAGCTCCTTTTGAGCCACTGAATTCCTGCCATCTGAAGTACTTGACCTGGAAGGTCATTTTCTTGGTGGCTGCTACTTCAACTCATAGGGTCAGTGAGCTTCAAGCATTAGTAGTGGATGTGCCTTATACTAAATTTCATCACAACAGAGTAGTCCTCCGCACACACCCTAAGTTCCTGCCGAAGGTGGTGTCGGAGTTCCATCTGAACCAGTCAATTGTCTTGCCAACAATTTTTCCCCGTCCTCATGCCCACCCTGGCAAAAGCAGCTTGCAAACCTTGGACAGCAAGAGAGCATTGGCCTTTTACATGGAGCGGACAAAGCCCTTCAGACAGTCCGCCCAGTTGTTTGTTTCTTTTGATCCCAACAGGAGGGGAGTTGCCATCGGAAAACGCACAATTTCCAATTGGCTAGCAGATTGCATTTCCTTCACTTATGCCCAAGCTGGGCTGACTCTGGAGAACCATGTCACGGCTCATAATGTTAGAGCCATGGCTGCGTCGGTGGCTCAGTTAAAGTCAGCCTCCATTGAAGAGATTTGCAAGGCTGTGACATGGTCACCAGTCCACACATTCACATCTCACTACTGCCTTCAGCAGGATACCCGACATGACAGTTGGTTTGGGCAGTCAGTGCTGCAGAATCTGTTTGGGGTTTAGAATCCAACTCCACCCCCCTAGGCCCATTTTATTCCATTCCAGGCTGCACTCTCAGCTAGCTGTATATAGTTTCAGGTTAACCCTATGTTATGTCCTCGCTGTTGCGAGGCCCAGTTGATCAATGTTCATTGTTTTGAGTGAGTCTGGATGCTAGGGATACCCCACATGTGAGAATAAGCAGCCTGCTTGTCCTCAGAGAAAGCGAAAATACCTGTAGCAGGTATTCTCCAAGGACAGCAGGCTGATTATTCTCACAATCCCTCCCACCTCCCCTTTGAAGTTGTTATTTGTTATGCTTTTTGATGTAACTGAGGTACGTGCTTGAGCGGCGGGCAGGAAGTCAGTCTGCGCATGCGCGGTGCGCACTGCATGCACGCCAGAAGACTCCAGCAAAATGTTTTTGGTTTTGCTATGGCAAAAGGCCGGTTCCCTGGCCAACGTGGACGTCAATCCACGTGTGAGAAGAATCAGCCATCTGTCCTCGGAGAATACCTGCTTCAGGTAAGTATCTTTGCTTTCTTCTGCGGGAAACTGCTCACACCAACTTTGGAACTACTGCCAGGCTCCTGCGCTTCCTCTGAGGTAGGGCTGATTTGGCACACACTACACACTGTAGTAGCCCTACTGTGCTTTCAGCAATAACAAAGAATGATTTATTGCGTCAGAGGCTGCAGTATTATATCAAACTGCATTAAGACAGCTTGATGACTTTTACTTAAGAACTGTTTAATCTTAGATGAAGAACTATAGTGCTGGGCAGACTTATACGGTCTGTGCCCTGAAGAGCATAGGTACAAATCAAAGTAGGGTATACACAAAAAGTTGCACACATGAGTTGTCTTGTTGGGCAGACTGGATGGACCGGGAAGGTCTTTTTCTGCCGTCATCTACTATGTTACTATGTATGTTTCAGTGCTGTGTCTTGACCTAAAGCCAAGTTGATGTTTATGTAAAATATTATGTGTCTCTAAGAAACATATTAATTGCTCATTTACCAAGAATTCAAACAATTTGGCCATCCAGGGGATGCTAGCAACCAGACAATAATTTTCCACCACAGTTAAATCAGCACCCAGAGATTTAGAGAGAGGAGTTAGTATAATATCTGATAAATCCTTGAAGGAACTGCCAGATTGTAATGTCCTTTTCACAAGGACAGAAGCAGGAATATAGGCCTGGGAAGCTCACTGTCACACTGAAAGAGGTGCAAACCCGGGAAGGATCTGGTAAGGAAAGAGGCAAAAAAGTCTTGTGCGCAGTGGTCTGAATGGGCCCTGGGCATAGAAATTAAGATGGCCCCCTATAACACCACGGGGCTCATTTTCAAAAGAGAAAAATGTCCAAAAAGTAGCATAAATCTGCATTTGGACATTTTGGACATTTTTATTTATTTATTTATGTATTTATTTGTTGAATTTGTATCCCACATTTTCCCACTTCTTTGCTGGCTCAAAGTGGCTTACAATACATCATGAATAGTGGAGATAGGACAGTTTAGACATTTGGCATTACAGAAGGATTTTGGGTTACATGATAATGATAAAGCATAGTAGCGATAAACAAGATATACATTATAAGACAGTTCTAGGTGGACAAAAATGTCCAAATTGATATTTTCAAAATCAATTTTTAGACGTTTTTCTACAAAGTTCTTCAGAAGTGCATTGAAATCACAAGGGGACAAGCCAGGGGTGTATTAAGGGCAGGATCTGGGCGTTCCTAAGACTTGGAGTTTTTTCTGCCATAATGGAACAAAACAAAAACATCCAGGGCTATAAATTGGACGTTTTGGTCTAGACCTATTTTATTAACGAATGAGCCACAAAAAAGTGCCTTAAATGAACAGATGACCACTGGAGGGAATCAGGAATGACCTCCCCTTACTCCCCTAGTGGGCACTAACTCCCTCCCACCCCCCAAAAATGTAATTGAAAACATTAGTTACCAGCTTCTATGCCAGCCTCAGATGTTATACTCAGGACCATTAGAGCAGCATACAGATTCCTGAAGTAGACTAGTGGTGGGTACAGTCTGCAGACAGGTGGACTCAGTCAGGCCCATACCTCCTCATACCACTTACACTTGTCGTGGAAACTGTGAGCCTGCCAAAACTCAACAGAAACCCATTGAAACCACATATTGGTGCCCCCTGTAAATATAGAGAAGAAAAGAAGCTTTTACCTTGTCCTCCCCCCACCCTTCTTTCCGGGGAAGGGGGCATCTTGCAGAGAGCAGGGAGACACAGAGGACAAGCTGAGAGCCAGCAACAATGCTAGCACCTTTTGTTAGAATGCTTAAAGTGTTTAGAATGCTCCAGCACTGCTATGAAACAAAGAACTCAGGTGTCCATAAATGCTAGATGTGTGTTTATAAGTTCTCCAAAGACAAGCAGGCTGATATTCTCACAAGTGGGTGACGCCACGTCGGCCCCGGAGGATTTTAAAGCAAAATCTAAAAATCTCTTTTACGGCGTTCCGTCGCACTGCGCATGTGCGCACACCTCTTCCCGCTCGCTGTGCGGACACGCCCCTCAGTTTTTCTTTTTCCGCGTCTGAGGAGACACGGAGTTCGTTAGTGCTTCGTGTTTTCTTCAGGTCCTCTGAGTAAAATCTCTTTTTTTATTTTTTCATTTGTACTTTTTCATGGCAGGCTCATTGTGGCTTATATATACAGGTACTTTTTGTACCTGGGGCAAGGAAAAGTTAAGTAATTGCCAGAGTCACAAGGGGCTGTGCCTGAAATGAAAACAAAGCATATAAGCTTCTCTTTTTCTTTTTTCTTATAAAAGTGCTGGTATATTGTTATCTGTGGGCTCTCTCTCGCCAGCAAATAAACAAGCCCACATTTTTAGGATCCATTTATTAAAACTTAACAAATGGCTCTCGTGAGCTGTGAGAGCCTGCTTCAGCACACCACTGTCTTTAAGCCTCACAAGTGGTGAAGGTGTATGTCACAGGAGAAAAGCAGGAACCTAAGCAGGTGCAACCCTGGTCAGCCACTGAATGGGCAACCTGGTGACACAAAATCAGTGGTGTAGCCTTTGAAGTGAGTCTCCACCCACCTCGGCGTCTCCTGCTCTGCAGGTCATTCGGGCGCATCGGCGGATGTGTCTTGGGCCGGATCATCTCCCTGAGAAGCGCAAGTAGTGTCTCAAAGACGAGACGTATGCTACTTGCCAGGGATGCCCAAAGGAGATCAATTCTGGAGTCCGACAGAGACCGATGCACGCTGGGTATAGTTATGCATCGAGTAGGTCTCCACCTGCCTCGGCGCCTCCTGCTTGGCAGGTCATTCGGGCGCATCAGCGGGTGTCGGTACCATCGGTGCCCAGAGCTTTGCTCCCTCTGTTATGGAGGTATCCGGGCTTCAGACATCAGTCGGTGCCGAGAGCGTTGCTCCCTCTGTTATGGAGGTATCCTGGCATTGGACGTCGATACACCGGTACCAGGTATCAACGGTGCCATCGGTACCGGGTATCATCGGTGCCGTGGATACCATCGGTACCGGGTGTCATGGGTACCGTTGGTACCGAGTATCATCGGTGCCATGGGTGCCGTCGGTACCGAGTATCATCGGTGCCATGGGTACCGTCGGTGCCGAATATCATCGGTGCGTCGGTACCGAGGAGTATCGGTACCAGGAACATTGGTACCATGGTCGGTGCCATGGGTCCCGTCGGTACCGAGTATCATAGGTACCATGGGTCCCGTCGGCACCGGGTATCATCGGTACCATGGGTGCCGTCGGTACCGAGTGTCATCGGGGCCATGGGTGCCGTCGGTACCAGGTATCATGGGCACCATCGGCACCAGGTATCATGGGCATCGGTACCAGGTATCATGAGTACCATCGGTACCATGGGTACCATCGGTATCAGGTATCGTCAGTATCATGGATACCATGGGTATCAGGTATCATGGATACCGTCGGTACATGAGTACCATCGATACCAGATATCATGACCAGGTACCATCAGTGCCATGGGTGCCATTGGTACCAGGTGTCATGAGCACCGTCGGTGCCATGTGTACCATCGGTACCGTCGGTGCTGTTGGTGCCGGATATCATGGGTACCATCGGTACCGCATGTCATGGGTACCATCGGTACCAGGTATCATGGGTACCATCGATACCAGATATCATGACTATCATCGGTACCTGGTACCGGGGGTCATCGGTACCATGTGTATCATCGGTACCGTCGGTGCCATGGGTACTATCGGTACCATCGGTCACATCTCTGTTATGGAAGTCATCGGGCAGTCTGGTTTCGATTCCCTTACATTTCCAGATTTTGTCCTTGGCTTCGGGACCATGGGTACCATTGGATGCCATGGGTGCTACCGCCTCCTGCGGCATCTAGCTTTTCACCTGGTCTCCTTCACCGATGCTGCCTCTGGTATGGTGTTCGCAGCCTACTGGGGCAACTTCTCGACCCCGTCATAGAACTTACCGCGCCTCCATATCGGACGCGTTTGGATCTGAGCTGCTCTGTTTGAGTAGCTAGCTCAGTTCAATGATGGTTCATCTGATGAACATGAAGGTCATGGGGTTTTCTCTGCTGAGAATCCTCTAGATCTTCTATCTGTCTTGACACATTACAGTGGAGATTGTGAATCAGCCCAATGCCCAGATGCTCGAGGTCCTGAACTACCATCTTCACCTGAGGCTTCTGCCACTCAGAACAGATAGGAGTTCTAAGAACTTGCTTCGGCGCCCCCGGGACCACAGCATACATCCTTAGCCTCTTTTGGAGAATGGCGTACCAGGCTGGCATGATCGCGTCCACAATCAAGTCCTGCCAGATCTTTACAAGCATTCCCACCGGAGTAGGCTAAACCTTTTCACCAAGTGGTCAAGTAGCACACGGTGTGTCGCAGGTTCCTGTCCAAGGGCATTTTCGACACTTGTAATGTAACACCTAGATTTCTGCTCTAGGTACAGTGATGCGCAGACTCTCATGACTGTGTGCCTCTCACCTGGAGGAGGAGACTCAGCAGAAAATTGTAGATATGCTGTGCATACACTTCCTCATCTCGGAAGTTCTTTAGAGAGAAGAGTAGTTTTCCTTGTGCCTTAAGGGGTCGTACCTATACTCCTACTTCTCGACAGCCGGTTCAGGCTATGCCTCAGCACGCTCGTTCTAGTCAGCGGCGTGCACCTAATCAGGCCCCTGCAGCTATTCCGCAGGAACCAGAGAGGGGTTTTGACTGGCTCCAATTCAGCATAGCCACTATAAAAAAAAAAAAAAAAAAATGTCCGTACCGGTCAATCTGCCTGTTGGGGGGGAAGTTTAAATTTTCTCCACCAAAGGTGACTTCTTTTATCCTCCAACCGGTGGGTTTTTTCAAATAGTCCGGTTAGGATACATTCTCAATCTGGAATCAAACCCTCCACATTGTTCATTGGGAGCTTAATCCTTTAGCTTCCATCAAAAGTGAGTACTTGCAGAGGAACTCTCTGCCTTTCTCAGCGCCAATGCAGTCGAGCCCGTTCCACCAGGGCAAGAAGGGTTGAGATTCTATTCCAGGTCCTTCCTTGTGGGTTGCGTCCCATCATAGACATAAGGGGCCTAAACAGATTTTGGTTCAGGATGCTTTCCCTGGGCATCCTTCTTCCCATACTTCAGGAAAACGATTGGTTATGCTCTCTGGACTTACAGGATACTTATACTCTCTTTGCATCCAGAGTATGTTTTTCCTAGTGCCTGGCTGTTGTTGCAGCGTATCTTCATGGACTGGGAGTGCATGTGTTCCCTTAACACGATGATTGCCCGTCTCAACAGATTACAGCACAGTAAATATTGAGACTTCTAGACACATGGCTTCCACTGTTCACGTAACTCCCATGGCACTTTTGCACATGACATCCGCTCAGTGCATCCTAGCTTCCCAGTGGTATCAAGTTTAGGGTATCTAGAGGATGTAACCCAACTGTTCGCCAGTCTTCGGAATTCCCCTCAGAGGTGGTTAATTCTCTCCATTTTGATTCTGAGGCGTCCCGTCCACCTTACTCAGTCAAAAGCTGCTGACGAAGGTTGCATCCCTCCTGGCTATCCAACCAAATTATTTTAATTCAACCAAACAATCGGGTTGTGATGTACTCGATAACAAAGGAGTACTGGATCTTGCCCTCTGACTCAGGATGCCATGCAGATGTAGCGGTGGGCCCGCAACGCGGCATGTTTTCTCCAAGCCACTTATCTAATTGGCGTAAACAGCAGTCTGGCCGACAGGCTGAGCAGAATAATGCTACAGTCATGGTTGTTGAGCATGCCTATAGTTCGAAAGATCTTCCGGAAGTGAGATACCCCCTCAGTGGATCTTTTTGCTACTTAGTCCAATCGCAAAGTCCCTCAGTTCTGTTCCAGGCTGCAGGTTCACGGCAGGCTACCATCGGATGCCTTTCTCCTTCTTTGGGGGACAGGTTTTCTGTATGCGTATCCTCCCATACATCTGGTGGAAAAGACTTTGCTGATTCTCAAGCAAGATTGTGGAGCCATGATTCTGATTGCTCCTTTCTAGCTGCGTCAGATAGGATTCCCTCTTCTTCTGGAGTTGGAATGTTTTCCAGCTCTCATTACGCAGAACGAGGGGGCACTTCTACATCCCAACCTCCAATCTCTGGCTCACACGGTCTGGATGTTGAGAGTGTGGGTTTCGTTGAGTTTTCCAGAGAGTGTCTCCCGACTCTTGCTTGCTTCCAGAAAAGATTTCACAAAGAGGTGTTATTCTTTTTCATGGAAGAGGTTTGCCGTCTGGTGTGACAGCAAGGCCCTAGATCCTGCCTCTTGTCTTATACAGACCTTGCTTGAGTTCTTTCTACACCTGTCTGAGTCTGGTCTCAAGACCAACTCTGTCAGTATTCATCTTCGTGCAATAAGAGCTTATCATCAACGTGTAAAAGGTCAGCCTTTAGCTGTCCACTTCATGAGAGGTTTATTTCTCCCCCAATATTGAGATAATTCCTTGTATGTGTCTAGGGGGGATTATTTCTGTTGGGCTTAGCACCCCCAATAATTTTGACAGTTGGCTCTTATGCTTCGGTCAGAGCCCCTATCACTCCTTATCCAGTATCTTGGGGTCTCAATGTCGTTTTCATCCAGCTGCTGCAAGCTCAATTCGGGCCACTGGATTCCTGCCATCTGAAGTATTGGACCTGGAAGGTCGTTTTCCTTAGTGGCTGTTCCTTCAACTCGTAAGGTCGGTGAGCTTCAGACTCTAGTAGCTCAAGCGCCTTACCTTACTTCTCATCTTAACAGAGTAGTTCTCCGCATGCAGACAAAGTTCTTACTGGCGCTGGTATCAGAGTACCAGCTGATCCAGTCAACTGTCTTGCCAACATTCTTTCTCCCTCATCTTACAAGCCCTGGCGAAAGCAAGCTGCGCACTTTTTGCGTGGAGCAGACGAGCTCCCTCGGACGGTCCGCCCAGTTGTTTATTTCTTTTAATGCCAGTTGCTGTCGGAAACCGCATCATTTCTTCTTGGCTAGCAGATTGCATCTCCTTCATTTTTGTCCAAGCTGGACTGACTCTAGAGGGCCATTTCACGGCTCACAAAATTAGAGCCATGGCTGAGTCGGTGGCTCATCTAAGATCAGTCACTATTGAAGAGATCTGCAAAGCTGCAGCGTGGTCATCAGTCCACACATTCACATCTCACTACTGCCTTCAGCAGGATAGCCGACGCGTCAGTCGGTTTGGGCAGTCGGGGCTGCAGAACTTATTTGGGGTTTAGAATCCAACTCCAACCCTCCTAAGCCCATTTTTGTTCTGTTCCAGGCTACACTCATTTAGATGTTTCTTCTTTTCAGGTCAATTTTTATTCTGGCCTCGCCGTTGCGAGACTCAATTGACCACTGTTTGTTGTGTTGTGTAAGCCTGGAAGCTAGGGATACCCCACTTGTGAGAATATCAGCCTGCTTGTCTTTGGAGAAAGAGTAGTTACTTACCTGTAACAGGTGTTCTCCGAAGACAGCAGGCTGCATATTCTCACAAACCCTCCCACCTCCCCTTTTGGAGTTGTCTCCTCCATCTTTTGGATTTAACTGAGGGGCGTGTCCGCACAGCGAGCGGGAAGAGGTGTGCGCACATGCGCAGTGCGATCGCTCGCATGACGGAACACCGTAAAAGAGATTTTTAGATTTTGCTTTAAAATCCTCCGGGGCCGACGTGGCGTCACCCACTTGTGAGAATATGCAGCCTGCTGTCTTCGGAGAACACCTGTTACAGGTAAGTAACTGCTCTGTTTCAGGGCAGACTTGTTACAAATCTTCCGATTGGCTGTCTAAGAGCCCAGTACAAGGCTCCTGATTTGCTGGCTAAGGTACCCAAAGCAAGCTGGGAACTAGGGGAGGGACAGTGTGTGAGATAGCAAATAGGAGCCAGGATCTGCTAAGAGGCACGAATTTGGACCAATGAGGTGGCAGGAGGCAGTCTGATCCTTAGATTGGCGCAAATTTTGAGCCAATCCAGGGGGCAGGAGGAGTGGAACAAAGAAAAAAAGTTTTACAGTACAGCAGAGGCTGCCTGGGAAAAAGAGGCACAGCAAGGCAATTGAGGCTACAGACAAAGAAAGGTGGCTGAAAGCATGGCCTGAGAGAAGAAATCGGACTCAGGCAGAGGGGGGCATGCTCAGGCAGGCTGGAGGAGGATAAGATCCAATCAAGGCAAGAAGAGGCAGCTGCAGGCTGACAGAGGACCCACTGATGAGCTCCAGATGAAGAGAGAGCTGGTGAGTCCTGAAGAAATACGGTCACTCAGGCAGAGAGAGCAGCAGAGGGGAAAGAGAAGGGGGTCTGGAGTGTGTTGGGAGCAGTGCAGAGCGGAAGAGAGGGAGAGCAGCTTGGTGAGGTCCCTGAATCCCAGAAGTCCCCCCAGGGCATCCCTCTGTGTGAGTGTTTGCCTGTCCAGAGAGGAGAAAGCCAGCTGTGAGACTGTCCTGTAAAGAAGAGGCTTATGAGAAGCAGCCCCACAAGAAGAGACAGAGAGACAGCCTCCCTTGCACTGAGTGCCCAGACAAGAAAAGGAACTGTGCTTTTTGAGTGCCTGCCTCAGAAGGGATCTAGCCAGAAGCTTGCTGGTTTGAGCATCCACAAAGAGAGAGAGAAGAGGCATCCCCCTGCACTGAGTGGCCAGACTAAAAGTGAACACTGTGTTTTTTTTTGTTTATGCCTGCCTCCGGGGATCCAGACAAAAGCCTGCCTTGGGGAACAGCTGCCCTGCCTATGCCTTGAGTCCTGTGAGTGCCTGCCTCTAGGGGAGTTAGTGTAGCCGTCCATCAGTGAGATTTGGGGTGGTTGTATAACAGAACAAAACAAGAGGGGTCATGTTTTGGGCGGGTTAGATAGGAGTTTCCCCCGCTTATCTGTTTTATTTGAATCTAGTTAGTCCCCAAGTTCCTTGCCAAAGAAACTACTGATTGAGGTTAGCACATACACCGAGCACAAAAAGTCAGGGTTTTCCTTTTTTTGAGTTTTTTTGAGTCAGAGCAGTAGGGGTCCCTGGACCAGTGGACTGACCTCCCCAACCGAAGAGGCGTGGAAGTGAAGAAGACTAAGGTACCCAACGCAAGAAAGCAGCGATGCTAGCGAAGATTTGATATACCGGTAATATTATTGTGTGCACACAAATTGAAAACTATATATATCAGATCTGAGTACACTAATTAGTGCTGTGTACATGTGTGGGATGTTTTGGGTTACTGCAGATGTGGAGTTGGGGTGTTGATAGATGTGATCCTTGATAACTGTGATTCTTGGTGACTGAAATTGTAGTTTTAAAATTGTTATTGCCTTTATTTCCTTTGTAACTTATTTCAAAGCATTTAACATCTTGCACTAATTTTATTTAATACCATCAACCTGTAAAAATTGGTACCAACATTTAAGAAACCTAACCAACAAGTGTTTCTATTTACTTTACCCTCTATCCCTTTTACCCTTTAATAAAACCTTTAATATTTTTTTCTTGCTAAATCCATTGGTTGTGTGGAGTTTATTTGGGAACCCTATTTAAAACTGTGACACTCATATATTTATTTCTTCCATTATTCAAATTTACCTGCTCCACGACTAGGGGGTTTACACTCCCTTCACCCATAAGGGCTATTGTTGTGATGCACAGTTGGAGGTAGTAGGTTAGGGGTAGGTTTTAGGGAGCTCAGCAGACAAGATAAGGGAGCAATTGTGAGATGTGTACCTGGGAGCATTTATTTGAAGTCCACTGCAGTGCCCCCTAGAGTGCCCCATTGCTGTCCTGGGATGTCTGTGTGGCCTGCCTACTAAGAATGCTGGCTCCTCCTACATCCCCATGGCTTAATTTTATGCCCTTTTCACTTGGATTTTATTTTTAATGGATCAAAAAGATAAATGCCCAGAGCCCAAAACATCTAGCAAATAGCCATTTTTGAAAAAACAAACAAACAAAATATATTCCTCACTTGAAATTAAGTGTATGACATGCAGAGATTTTGCATGTATCTCAGAAGCCAGCCAAAGTTGTTGAGGGATATCAGCTCTTCTGATAAGTATGTTTGGGCTCAGACTCAGTCAAATTCAAATTCAGGAATTTGTGAAAAGCAGATTACTGTTTACTGCTGTATCGTCTTCCCAATCCCAACTTCGCCATACTAAAATCCACTAAACACCATGCTTTCTATATCACAGCCCCTTTCTATTGGAATTCTCTTCCCCCTCAATATCCATGCAGAATTACCTTTGTAATGTCCTCACAATGTGTTCCTGAAACTATGCCTTTGTCCAGTTAAACAAAAGGAGGGAGGCCATGAGAATGAGGATTCCAAAATGAAAGTCTTTATTCTTCCAACCAATAGAATAGCCTGTTGTAGAGTAGACTCCATACAGCTGCTTGTCAGCTTTTTGTGGTTTCACTGCTCTTAAAGTTGTAGGTGGCTTTACACTTCATTTTTTCCTGTGCAGTTGATATACTGCTTCTATTTTAAGTCACCATTCCATGGTTGGTTAGATGATGCCACAATTGTTATTTCTGTTTTGGACTCATTGAATCCTATATTGCAAACTTGACTGAATTGTTCTTGACTCCTGAGGCAGGTGCTTGTTGCACCAGAAAACAGGATTGCGACGAGTCTTCCTTCAGTTTGTTGTGCTTTTAGATGTCAATAAAACAGAACCCTTGTGTGGAACTCTATTGGTCTACCTCTATTTTTTGTGGGGTTTTTCGAACAGTTGTTCAAAAAATTTAAATCTACCATAAAATCTTGGCTCTTTCCGGACATCTGGATGGTTTTTTTTTTTTTTTATTTAACAAGAAGTCTTTATTGAAAAAATGAAAAAGACCCTGTACAACAATTGAAAACAACAACAATACCAAGAGGATAATGTCATTCTCTACCTTTCACATCAAATAGTATTCAACTAACAAGGTTTACAGCTAAAAACAGCTTATGTCTAGACTTCACTTTTTATTCCCATTTTTCCCCAAAGAAACTACTGAGAAAATAAAAAAAGAGAAAAAAAAAACAAAAAAAAAAACAACACACGAAACCCACCCTAATAACCCAGTACATTACCCAGTATATAAAGATAAAGAAAAAACAATGTCACTCATATTCAACAATCAGATTATTAACAACAACCCCATCTATGGTCCCAAGCCCAAAGGGGCCCATATTCTTTCCCATTTTGCCATTTGTTTACGTTCCTTTGCTAATAGTCTCTCTTTTTCTGCAATATTTCCAAGCAAAGTTTTCCACCTAATTATGGAGGGACAGTTTCGCTGTTTCCAAGCTTGTGCAATTATCAATCTGCCTGCACACAAACAGTGCTTAGTTAAGATCTTACCCTCTTCTTTGAGGCCCAAAATATTTTTATGAAATAAATACACGGCAGGGTCCCACGGTATAGCAACTCCTACCCACTGTTGCATCCTCCCTTGAATAGCTCTCCAAAATGCTCCCACCTTTCTGCAGGTCCACCATATATGGCCCATGGTGCACAGTTGACCACATTCTCTCCAACATTTCTGGGATATTGTTTTAAATATATGATGCAATCTTACTGGGGTTAGATACCAACGATATAATATTTTCGTGGCATTCTCTTGAATATTGATAGCTGGGGAGACCGTAGTTGATCCTCTTTCAAATCTCTGCCATTCCGCCTCTGTGTACTTTACTCCTAGTTCTTTTTCCCACTGGTCTCGATGTCTAGAGTTCTGTGGAAGTGCATCTCTCAAGTATCCGTACAGCAGGGAAATTAGACCCCTTGTTCCCTGTTCTCTTACACAAAGCTCCTCTAAGAACGTGACTTCTCCAAACAGATTAGCTCTTAACCCTGGGGAGTGCAAAAAGTGGATTAGTTGTGTGTATGCATACTGGTCCCTCCGAGGGAGATGCTAAGTTTCAGCTAACTCTGTGAATGTGACAAAGCTCTCTCCACTCAGTAATTGTCCCCAAAGATCGAGACCATTCCGCGCCCACTTAGTAAACGTCGAGGATTCACATCCCAGAGGAAAAGTCAAATTGTATGCTATAGGAGACAGCTTAGAGTTGTATATTCTCCTTCTACGCTCCATTTTATCCCAACACGAGAGTATATAGCGGATAACAGGGCTCACCCATTCGCCCAGCCTTCTATGTTTAGGCGCTAGCCAGAGCAGATGGCCTAATTTTAATGGGCTGCGAAGTAAATACTGCTCCGCCTTTATCCAAAGCTTATGAGAGGTCTCCTGAAACCATTCTATCGCCGCTTTGACCTGGGATGCCCTATGATAAAATTCCAAATGAGGGACTCCCAGGCCTCCCCTAGATTTACGGGCCATAAATGTCACATTAGAGTGAATCCTCGGCGTTTTCCCTTGCCAAATAAACTGTGTTAAGCGGTTCTGCACTCGTTGAAGCAAGTGTTCATCTATTGGCAGTGGTATCGATTGAAAGAGATATAATAGGCGCGGCAAAATGTTCATTTTTACCGTGGCTATCCTGCCAAACCAGGACAGTCCAAACAGTTCCCATCTATCCAAATCTGTCTTGAGTTCAGTCACTAAGGGATTATAATTCACCTCACTTATGCGGTGCAAATTACTAATGAGAAAGACTCCCAAATATCTAATACCATCAGTCACCCACCTCAAGGGGAACAACCTCTGACATGTCTGATAAATTTGCGTTTCCATTCCCTGTGCTAATGCTTCCGTCTTGGTGTAATTAATTTTGAAACCAGAAACCCTGCTATAGGTCTCCATAGTCTGAAATAGCTTTGGAAGGGAATCCAAAGGAGATGTGACTGTCAACAGAACATCATCGGCAAAAAGCGCAACCTTGGATTCCCAATCTCCTACCTTCACACCCGTAATTCCCGGGTCATTTCTAATGACCCACGCCAGGGGCTCCATCACCATAGCAAACAAAAGGGGTGATAATGGACACCCCTGGCGTGTTCCTCTTTGTAAATCAAAGAGGGGGGGAGACCTGTCCATTGATCTTTAAACAGGCTTTTGGTCTAGTATAGAATTCCCTGATCCAACCCATAAAATGAGTGCCAATACCAAAACGCTGCATTGTCTGATAGAGAAAAGGCCAATGTACCCTATCAAATGCCTTCTCGGCATCGATACTTAACAGACAATAGGGTATACTTCTCTGCTGTGCAGCATACATAACATCAATTGTTCGCCTTATGTTATCAGAGGCTTGTCTATTTGTAATGAATCCCACTTGATCTGGGTGAATGATAGATGGTAAAACTATGGATAACCTAGTGGCCAGCACCTTTGCCAAGATACGCACATCAACATTTAAAATTGAGATTGGCCTGTAGGAAGAACATTCGGTCACATCTTTGTTGGGTTTAGGGATTACAGCGATCCATGCCTCTCGCATAGTTTCTGGCATGCTTTCCCCGTTCGTATGGAATTGAGCACTTCTGCTAATAAAGGTGCTAGGTATGAAGCAAACCTTTTATAAAATTCACTTGTATACCCGTCTAACCCAGGCGCTTTACCAGTTTTTAGGGATTTAATAGCTGTAAGCACTTCCTTTGCCTCAATAGGAGCGTCTAACACTGCCTTATGTTCTGGAGTAATACTGGGCAGATCTATTTTCTCTAAATATGACCGAACCTCCTCCTCTGGATCGAGTCATCCCTAGAGTACAATGCCTCGTAATATTGACTAAATCGATTCTAATCTCTTGCGACTGTCGGAGTCTCTCTCCTTGTTGCCCTTAATACAAAAATGGTACGCTCTACCCGAAGCTTTCGCAATTTAAGCGCCAGCTGTCTACTAATCTTATTTTTCTTTGTATAGTTATGAAGCTTTAACTTTGCATTAAGGAAGTCTAACTCCTGGCCTAGCAAGGCATCTAATTGTATCCTCTTAGCTTGTAAGGCTCGGTAATATCTGAGAGAGCCTGTACTTTTATGCTTTAATTCCAATTCCCCAATCTGGCTTCTCAACTGATTTAATTCGTTCTCTCTTTTCCGTTTAAGTCGTCCTGCCACCGCCATGAAATGGCCTCGGGAAACTGCCTTAAGCGCATCCCAGATTATTGCTACAGGAGGGCCTGAATGTAGATTAAATGACAAATATTCCTCAAGTACTTTAACGTAGTCACTACATGCCTCCTCTTGTTTTAGGATCAGATTATTAAAAGTCCAAGTACCTCCCCTTTTCTCCATCAGGTGACTGTCCCACTGCAGCATACAAGGAGCATGATCAGAGAGGGTAATATTCCCAATCTGAGCCCTCCCAAGCTGAGTGCCTATTAGTTTATCTGTAAGAATGTAATCTATTCGGGAATATGTCTGATGAACTTGAGAGTAAAAGGAGTAGTCACGTTCTCCGGGGTGGCTATCCCTCCAGGGATCACTAAGCCCCATATCTTCCACAAAAGTGGTAAAATGTTTAGCAAGTACCTTATCATTCCTAGTGGGAGAGCCAGATCGATCTAAGTCTGGGTGTAACGTGGCATTAAAGTCGCCACCTAATATCACCTATCATTTCTAACAGTTTTCGCTTTAGCAACTGAAAGAAGGAGTGTTGCTCCGAGTTAGGGCCGTAAATAGATCCGAACGTGACCTCCCTATTTTCTATAGTACCTCTGATCAAAACATATCGCCCCTTTGGGTCCCGTTTCACCTGGTGGACCTGCAGAGGAAGGTTATTATGAAAAAGTAGAGCTACCCCTCTCTGTTTCTTGTTAGAGATATCAGATGCAAAGTAAATTTTGGAGTACTGAGGATGTCTAAACAGTTTCATGAGCCCTCTTCAAGTGCGTTTCCTGTAACATTATGACATGCGGTTTCAATCTCATAAGCTCTTGCCACACTAGCTGGCGCTTTCTCGGAGCATTAAGGCCCCTCACGTTAAGGGTTACAATATGTACCTTATGTACCATTAGGGTTGTGTCAACCTAATCTCAGTCGTAGGCATGAATGCTGTCTCTAAGTAAGGTACTCCCCATAACCTCCCTCCCCCACCCTCCCCTTCCCACCCCCCTTCCAAGAAAACCCACCAAACAGGGAAAGACAAGGAGAGATCCAAAACCAGGCACCCCTCCTGCCCTTTCGCCCCCAGCAAGGTCAACAAACCCATCTACACCCCCAGCCCCAACCCCCCACCTCTACATCTGGATGGTTTTGTGGAGCGTGCCTGTTTGTCCTTGTTTCTGGTAGGCAGGCAGGCAGGTAGGCTGTCTCGCCTGCTCCCCTCCCCCCCGAACCTCAGGGTGCCTTCCCTGAACCTAACTTAATGCACCCTAAGACTTTCCACTCTTTCCTGCCCACCCGCTGTTGCTGATCTGCCTGCTGCTGCCACTGCTTGAAGTCCTGGCAACCATTTCAAGAAGCGGCAGCAGCGAGTAGGTCAGTGACAGTGGGCATAAAAGAGTGGGGGTCTTTGGTGCCCTGAAGAGGCCAGTAGACCACTAGGGGACATTACGGTAGGTTCGGGGAGGATGGATGGAGTCGTGTGTGGGTGGGTGGGTGGGGGGAAGGAGGGGGCTGGAAAAAAGATGGGTGATGGTGATGTACATGGGGGGAAGGGAAAAGGGGGAAATATAGCACATGGATAGAAGGGGATAGAGAGGAGAGGGGGACATTGTGACAAAACAGTGGGTTTAAAGCCTGTGAAACTGTATTATTTCTTGAAGTGTATTTCTCTAGTTTGGCCAGCAGGAGGTGCATGTTTATGTTTAAAGCTGTTACAAAGAAATGACTGTTCCCTCTTTAGTTAACACAGGTAAGAGGTAACCTCCAGTGATGTGGCCAGCTATTTTTAAAACTGGCCACATCACTGAGGATCTCTTTGCTGAGGCCCTGTGATCAGTTATATTTGATAACCTGTGAGCAGCTATATGTCCTGATCTCGACAGGTACTATTTAGATAGTAAACAAATGTTTATTTCGTTTTATAATTGAGCCATATTGTTACCTGTTATTATGTGCTGTTCTTGTTCCATCTGTTTTATGGTTCACTGTTCAATATTTTTCATGACAATAAACAATTTTAGTTTATTGCCTCTGCTTGTCTGTGCTGACTAAGAATCCTGGTGGTTTATGTGTTGGGTTTGTGAGTGATTTCCAGGAATTGTGGGACCACTGGGAGTGTGGTCCTAGTAACCTAGAAATCACTGGGGATAATTTGAGAGTGGGAGACTCACCCAGAGGTTGGGATTCAGTTGGTGGGAGGAGGGTGCTAGTGTAGAGCAGACCCAGCACATGCAGGTGGATCTGAGCTGTGCTGGGGTAGACCCTCCAAGTGGCCGCAGGGGTAGCCCAGGCAGGTGGCTAGGTGTTTCATGATAGACCTATTGCTCATGGATGGGAGGGAAAGAAAAGGAGGACATGCTGCTCATGTATGTTTGCTTTTTTGGAAATGTACATCTTTTTCAATGTTGTATTTAGCAGAGTACAAAATAAAATGCATTTCTGTTACTTTTACCAGTATGGTTGGCATGGTAGTGGCTTGACAATCAGGGCCCTGATTACTAAGGCACACTAGCGTTTTTAGCTAACGCTAGAGACACCTATATATTTCTATGGGTGTCTCTAGCATTAGCTCGCGCTAATTTTTAGCATGTGCTAAAAATGATAGTGTGCCTACAGTGCGATTTAGTAAACAGAGTCCTCAGTGTTTACGCATGGGTGGCTGGGGCCTGCACAGAGTGGTTAGGTACAGCTCTGGCCACCTTGCTGGGCAGACTGGATAGGCCTTTATCTGCTATTATTTACTGTGTTACTGTGCCTGTTGAAGAGGTCTGTCCAGCCATCTATATGCATCGGTATGATTGCAAATGTGCAAGGAAATCAGGCCCTGATACTCAAAGATGAGCAGAGCAGTGGCAAAATCAGTGCTGCAGGAGTCCTAACCAATGCAGCATAAAATAATAATTAAAATAACCCATAGCAGCATAATATTTAGGAGTGGAGGAGTGGCCTAGTGGTTAGAGCATTGGTCTTGCAATCCAGAGGTGGCCATTTCAAATCCTACTGCTGCTCCTTGTGACCTTGGGCAAGTCACTTAACCCTCCATTGCCTCAGGTACAAACTTAGATTGTGAGCTCTCCTGGGACAGAGAAATATCCAGTGTACCTGAATGTAGCTCACCTTGAGCTACTACTGAAAAAGGTGTAAGCAAAATCCAAATAAAAAAATTTAGGGTCCTGTTTACTAAGTTGTGCTAGCATTTTTAGCGTGTGCTAAAAATTAGCATGCACTATCTGTCCAGGTGCCCATAGGAATATTATGGGCATCTACTACTACTACTTAACATTTCTAGAGCGCTACTAGGGTTACGCAGCGCTGTACAGTTTAACAAAAAAGGACAGTCCCTGCTCAAAGGAACTTACAATCTAAAGGACGAAATGTCAGGTTGGGGCAGTCTAGATTTCCTGAATAGAGGTATAGTGGTTAGGTGCCGAAGGCGACATTGAAGAGGTGGGCTTTGAGTAAGGATTTGAAGATGGGCAGGTAGGGGGCCTGGCGTATGGGCTCAGGGAGTTTATTCCAAGCATGGGGTGAGGCGAGGCAGAAAGGGCGGAGCCTGGAGTTGGCGGTGGTGGAGAAGGGTACTGAAAGGAGGGATTGGTCTTGAGAGCGGAGGTTACGGGTAGGAACGTAAGAGGAGATGAGGGTAGAGAGGTAAGGAGGGGCTGCAGATCGAGTGCATTTGTAGGTTAGTAGGAGAAGCTTGAACTGTATGCGGTACTTGATCGGAAGCCAGTGAAGTGATTTGAGGAGAGGGGTGATATGAGTATATCAGTCCAGGGGGAAGATAAGACGTGCAGCAGAGTTCTGAATGGACTGAAGGGGGGATAGATGGCAAAGTGGGAGGCCAGTGAGGAGTAGGTTGCAGTAATCAAGGCGAGAGGTAATGAGAGAGTGGATGAGAGTTCGGGTGGTGTCCTCAGAGAGAAAAGGGCGAATTTTGCTAATGTTATAGAGGAAGAAGCGACAGGTCTTGGCTATCTGCTGGATATGCGCAGAGAAGGAGAGGGAGGAGTTGAAGATGACTCCGAGGTTGCGGGCAGATGAGACAGGGACGATGAGGGTGTTATCAACTGAGATAGAGAGTGGAGGGAGAGGAGAAGTGGGTTTGGGTGGGAAGACAATAAGCTCGGACTTGGCCATGTTCAGTTTCAGGTGGCGGTTGGCCATCCAGGCAGCAATGTCGGATAAGCAGGCCGATACTTTGGCCTGGGTTTCCGCAGTGATGTCTGGTGTGGAGAGATAAAGCTGGGTGTCGTCAGCAAAAAGATGATATTGGAAACTATGAGATGAGATCAGTGAGCCCAGGGAAGAGGTGTAGATTGAAAAAAGAAGGGGTCCAAGGACAGATCCCTGAGGAACTCCAACAGAGTGTGATGGGGGTGGAGGAAGAGCCATGAGAATGTACTGTGAAGGTGCGCTGGGAGAGATAAGAGGAGAACCAGGAGAGGACAGAGCCCTGGAACCTAAATGAGGACAGTGTGGCAAGAAGTAGATTGTGATTGACAGTGTCAAAAGTGGCGGATAGGTCGAGGAGGATGAGGATGGAGTAGTAGATGACGGCAGAAAAAGACCTGCATGGTCCATCCAGTCTGCCCAACAAGATAAACTCATATGTGCTATTTTTTGTGTATACCTTACCTTGATTTGTACCTGTCCTTTTCAGGGCACAGACCGTGTAAGTCTGCCCAGCACTATCCCCGCCTCCCAACCACCAGCCCCTCCTCCCACCACCGGCTCTGGCACAGACCGTATAAGTCTGCCCAGCACTATCCCCGGCTCTGCCACCCAATCTCGGCTAAGCTCCTTAGGATCCATTCCTTCTGAACAGGATTCCTTTATGTTTGTCCCACGCATGTTTGAATTCCATTACTGTTTTCATTTCCACCACCTCCCGCGGGAGGGCATTCCAAGCATCCATTACTCTCTCCATGAAAAAATACTTCCTGACATTTTTCTTGAGTCTGCCCCCCTTCAATCTCATTTCATGTCCTCTCGTTCTACCTCCTTCGCATCTCCGGAAAAGGTTCGTTTGCGGATTAATACTTTTCAAATATTTGAACATCTGTATCATATCACCCCTGTTTCTCCTTTCTTCCAGAGTATACATGTTCAGGTCATCAAGTCTCTCCTCATACGTCTTGTAACGCAAATCCCTTACCATTCTTGTAGCTTTTCTTTGCACCGCTTCAATTCTTTTTACATCCTTCGCAAGGTACGGCCTCCAAAACTGAACACAATACTCTAGGTGGGGCCTCACCAACGACTTATACAGGGGCATCAACACCCCCTTTCTTCTGCTGGTCACACCTCTCTCTATACAGCCTAACAACCTTCTAGCTACGGCCACCGCCTTGTCACACTGTTTCGTCGTCTTCAGATCCTCAGATACTTTCACCCCAAGATCCTGCTCTCCGTCCGTACCTATCAGATTCTCCCCGCCTAACACATACGTCTCCCGAGGATTTCTATTCCCTAAGCGCATCACTTTGCATTTCTTCGCATTGAATTTTAATTGCCAAACCTTAGACCATTCTTCTAGCTTCCTCAGATCCTTTTTCATGTTTTCCACTCCCTCCCGGGTGTCCACTCTGTTACAGATCTTAGTATCATCCGTAAATAGGCAAACTTTACCTTCTAACCCTTCGGCAATGTCACTCACAAATATATTGAACAGAATCGGTCCCAGCACCGATCCTTGAGGCACACCACTACCCACCTTTCCCTCCTCCGAGCGAATTCCATTCACCACCACCCTCTGGCTTCTGTCCGTCAACCAGTTTCTAATCCAGTTCACCACTTCGGGTCCTATCTTCAGCCCATCCAGTTTATTTAAGAGCCTCCTGTGGGGAACCGTGTCAAAAGCTTTGCTGAAATCTAAGTAGATTACGTGTATAGCTCGTCCCTGATTCAATTCTCCTGTCACCTAATCAAAGAATTCAATGAGATTCGTTTGGCACGATTTCCCTTTGGTAAAACCATGTTGTCTCGGATCTTGCAACTTATTGGCTTCCAGAAAATTCACTATTCTTTCCTTCAGCATCGCTTCCATTACTTTTCCAATAATCGAAGTGAGGCTTACCGGCCTGTAGTTTTCAGCTTCTTCCCTATCACCACTCTTGTGAAGAGGGACCACCTCCGCCGTTCTCCAATCCCTTGGAACCTGTCCCGTCTGCAAGGATATATTAAACAAATCTTTAAGTGGACCCGCCAGAACCTCTCTGAGCTCCCTCAATATTCTGGGGTGATCCCATCTGGTCCCATGGCTTTGTCCACCTTTAGCTTTTCAAGCTGTTCATAAACACTCTCTTCCGTGAACGGTGCTCTATCCACTTCAATCTCATTTGTACTTTTTGCAGTCCATCGTGATCCTTCTCCAGGATTTTCTTCTGTGAAAACAGAACAAAAGTATCTATTTAGCAAATTTGCTTTTTCTTCATCATTATCCACATAGCGGTTCACAGTATCTTTTAGTGACCTTTGGATTTGGCAAGGAACAGGTCATTGCAGACTTTAGAAAGTGCCGTTTCTGTCGAGTGTAGGGGAGCGAAAGCCGGATTGAAACGGATCAAGGATGGCACGAGAGGAGAGAAAATCAAGGCAACGGCTGTGAACGGCGCATTCAAGTATCTTGGAGAGGAAGGGTAGGAGGGAAATGGGGCAGTAGTTGGAGGGACAGGTAGGGTCAAGTAATGCTTAGCGTGTGCTAAAAATGCTAATGTGCCTCTGGTGCTGCTTAGTAAACAGGGCCCTTAGTGTGATGTTGGGACCCAATTCCTTTTGGCAGCAGAAGGGAGGGGAAGCTGTAGCCATTGCAAAGAAATGAGTAAAGTGCTTGTACCTTTGATGTGCTCTCCTGGTCTATGTCTATATAGGGTAAGAGTAGTGCATTTTATATTCTGCCTTTCTGTATACAACCAAAGCAGTTTACATTTTGCAGGTCATTTCTCTGACCCTACTGGGCTCACAATGAAGCTTTTTTTTTTTTTTTTTTTGTACCTGGGGCAATGGAAGGTTAAGTGACTTGGCCAGGGTTACAAGGAGCCATAGTGGGAATCAAACCCATTTCCCCTAGTTTTCAGCCCACTGACTGCACTAACCACTAAACTGCTTCTGCTTTACCCTAGGAGCGTCCTAAGCTGGAAATGTGCCCTGTGTGACCTCCCCCCCCCCCCTTAGGGCTCTCATCTTGGCCACTGCATCACAGCCAAGCAGGGGAAACAATGGACAGGGCGCACATAGATTGCTACAGCCCTGCTTTAACTTTATCTGTCTCTTCTCACACACTGACTGACTAACTCTGCCCCTAATGATGTTTAGGCATATCGTAAAGCACTCTGTTGAGAAACAGCCCCCAAATCCTTGAGGTGAGGGTAACAATGTGCAAACTGAGGTAGTACAGATTAGTATCTCATAGGAAGTTATGAACACATACATGAACATTTGATTTAAAAGTTGAGCAGGATTGCCAACTAGTGGGCTAAAATGGAATTTAGGAAACCTTAAAAACAAATCATTTTTATTTATTTTTTCTTACATTTGTTTCTCACATTTTCCCACCTATTTGTAGGCTCAATGTGGCTTACATAGTACCGGAAAGGCCTTTGCAGGCTCCGGTGTGAAGAAATACAGGTTGATGTTGTGGTAAGATCAAGTTCATGTGGCACAGCCACATTAGGGAATCAGAGAACGGAAGAGTTGTGTTATGTCCATTACGTGCTTTAGTTTGGTTGTATTGCAGAGATGAGGTATTTAAGTTGGATCGGTAGGGTATGCCTTTTAAAACAGGTTAGTTTTTAGTGATTTCCGGAATTTGAGGTGGTCGTACGTCGTTTTCAAGGCTTTTGGTAATGCGTTCCACAGTTGTGTGCTTATGTATGAAAACTAGATGCGTAAGTTGTTTTGTATTTAAGTCCTTTGCAGCTTGGGTAGTGCGGATTTAGATAAGATCGTGTAGATTCGGATGTATTTCTAATTAGTAAGTTGATCAAGACTGTCATGGGGCTTCTCCGTAGATGATTTTGTGAACCAGGGTGCAGATTTTGAAGGCAATGCATTCTTTGGGAGCCAGTGTAGTTTTTCGTGGAGGGGTTTTGCACTTTCAAATCGCGTTTTACCAAATATAAGCCTAGCTGCCGTATTTTGAGCAGTCTGAAGTTTCTTTAAGGTTTGTTCTTTACATCCCGCATAAATTCCATTCCAATAATCTAAGTGGCTTAGTACCATTGATTGTATCAGGTTGCGTAATGTTTCCCTTGGGAAGAATTGCTTCACGCGTTTGAGTTTCCACATTGAGCCTCTAAAAAAAAAATCACAGCAAAATCCAAAACAATAACTGGATAAAAGTAGGAAGATATGTATCTTTAGTGACTACTGGTTTTTTAAATAACTAAACATTCACCACAGTAGAGACAGTTCACTTTGTCAAAAGAATCATTAATAAATAACCTATGTTCAGCTTCCTCATCCAATCACAGAAAATGTGTGTATCAATGGAAAATACACACATTCAGCTTGCCCATTTGTACTAGGGATGGACAGCCAGAAAATGTTTGTTTTGTGCTGTTTCCCATGATGTTTATGGGAATTTTTGTTTTATTTGTGATTATCAGGCTGTTTTGTCATTTGACAGTTTCTAATAATAGTGGGCACTCTTTGGAAATAGCATGTGCTATATGGAAAAAGGGCACTTATGTCCAATGGCTAAAGCATACGTGGAGTTTCCACTATTGGGAAAGAGGGCAACTCTTTTTGAAATAGTGCACCTTCTTCCACATAGTGCACAGTATTTCCAAAGAGTATGCAATATTACTGGTTAATGACACTCCTTCCTTCCATGTCCCGCCCTTGCCTGACGTAACGTCCGCGAGGGCGGGGCACGGAAGGAAGGAGGAGAGGTCTGCCGTGCTGCTGCTTGCTGCGAAGTGAAAGGAGGCTTAAGGTTAGTTCCGAGGGCCAGGCCCGATAGCAGGTGGAGGGGGCCCGGCGACCTCGGGTGGGTGGGCGGCCCAGCGATCTCAGGTGGGCGGTGACCTCGGGTGGATGGGGCCCGGCGATCTCAGGTGGGCGGTGAGCTCGGGTGGGGGGGGGGGGGCCCGGGGGCAGCCTTGTCCCGGGCCCAGCTCCGGCTCTCGGCAGCCCTGACCAGTGCACTAGAAATGCTGGCTCCTCCCACAACCAAATGGCTTGCATTTGGTCTTTTCTGACATGGATGTCTTTGGTCTCAAACAATGCTGAAAATTAGAAACGTCCATGTCTAGGGACGTCCATCTCTAAGAATGACCAAATTTAAGGATTTGGATGTCCCTGACGGTATTTTCGAAACGAAACATGGGCGTCCATCTTTTTCGAAAATATGGGTTTTCCCGTCCCTGGATTGGGACGTTTTGCAAAGATGTCCAAATCAAAGCGTGGATGTCCCTTTTGAAAATGCCCCTCTTTGCCCGGTTTTACGTTTCCTTTCTTTTTTGTCGCTTCATTTAATTTAGCCAAGGAAGTTTTTCCTTCTATGTCCACGAAGTGCTGTATCTGGTGCAATTGGAGAATCTCTGGGAAGGACACCCATTTTTGTTGTCTACAGTGTCTTGGGCCTGACCATAGACCCACTAACTGTGTTCTATGTCTTCACATGAAGAAGAGGACCCAGATTTCCAGAAAGGCTCAGCGAGAGAAAATTTTTGGAGCCAAGTCTGGTTCCTCGATATCGGCATTGAGGACAGAGGTGTCGGCATCGACGTTGAGCATCGCACCGGCATTGGAAGCATTGGTAAGCATGGCTGCTGCTAGACCCTTAGACAAGGGGAGCAGTGAAGCATTGAGTGGGTCTCCACTTGCCTTGAGGCTTCCTGCTGTGCAGGCCCCCCGGGACCGTCCATCGTCAGACCTGACCCTGAGGTGACGTCATCCTCATCGGCACCAAATTGCCTCAATGACACACTTCAGGCAAAAACCCAAAACCATCGTCATCGGTCACCCTCGACGCATGGTGCAGGAACTCCGGGGCGTAGAAGGATTTAGCTCCTGAGAAGCATTGGCGCCGGGAGGACTTCTCCCCCTCCATACAGGAGGTGCCAATGTGCCAGTCTCCCAGCAGCCAAGGCCCAGCTCCTGCATTGACCCCAGCGGTTCTGCAACCTGTGCCTAAGCTAGCACCCCAGCCTTTCCTGGTGCCGGCACTTATGCATCTGGGCCTTGCTCCCCAAGCTACTGGGTTGCTCGCACCTACCTTGCCTACCATTGCGGCCCCGCTTGGCCCTCAGCCTGCAGTGTGGCCTCCAACACCAATGCTGCATGTGGCTCCGGTATCAACTGCCACTCAAGCTGACACTCCCTCAACGTCGATGGAGGAAGCTTCGCCTGAGTTGAGATGGGAACCAATTTCTCGACGCCATTCTTGAGGGCATGGTTCCTTCACATCAAGGCAGGTTCAGTCTGGATACTCCCATCAGGAGTTATTGTCTGACACTGAAGAGGAGTGCTCATAGGATCAGAGGAGGATCCAAGGTACTTTTTTTCGGATGAGTCCTATGGAATTCCCTCTGAGCCCTTCCCTCCTCCTGAAAGGAGAAAGTCTCTTCCAGAGAGCCTTTCATTTCCTTTTGTTAAGGAAATGGCTGATGCTATTCCCTTTCATTTGGAAGTGGAAGATGAGCCCATAGCCAAGATGCTTGTGGGCTTGGACTACACGTCTCCTAGGGAGGCTATGACTGTCCCTCTCCATCAGGTTCTCCATGAAGTCCTCGTTAGGAATTGGGAGTCCCCTCTGTTGGTCCCGGTCATACCCAAGAAGATCGATACCCAGTATCGGATCTGCAGTACACCTGGTTTTGATAAGCCTCATTTTCCTCACAATTCCATGGTGGTGGAAACTGCTCTCAAAATAGCCAGGAGTTCCAGGGACTATGTCTTGGCATTCTCAGGTACAGAAGCTAGAACCCTGGATTCTTTTGGGAGGAAGATGTACCAGGCTTCAATGCTCATCTCCCGAATACAATCATTCCTGCTGTTCACGAGCATTCACTTGCGAAACTCGGTGAGCAAGTTGTTGGACCTGGCTAAGACATTCTTTCTAGAGCAGGCTGAATCACTTCATCAGTTGGTCAAGCAGTAGAAGGCATGTCAAAAGTTCTTGGCCAGGGGCACTTACGACAAGGATCTCTGCTCAGAATTATGGCTGCGTGTTTCTGACTTGGAACATTCTGTTCAGCAGAAGTTGGCAGATGCCCCATGCCGGGAGGATAACCTTTTTGGGGAGAAGGTTGAGGAGGTCGCTGACCAAATCAACATACTGATACCATCTCTTCTGTCTCATGCCAGGCGCCTTCTGCATCTACCTCCTCAGCTAGGAGGACTTTTGGCAAACCAAGGAGGAGTACTTATTACTATCAGAGGCGTGGGTACAACCCCTTGGCTCACCAGCCTATTCAGGCTCAGCCCTAATGCTCTCATTCACATCAACAGTGTGTGCCTACGGCCCCTCCTGCTCCCCAGTCAAAGCAAGGGACAAGTTTTTAACTAGCTCCAGCAGAGCATAGCAGCAGTAGAAGTGTCCGTCCCGGATGAATTGCTGGTCGGGGGGAGGCTGCAGTTTTTCTACAAAAGGTGGCCCCTTATAACCTCCGACCAGTGGGTTCTTCAAATTGTCCATCTCAGATATGCGCTCAATTGGTATAAAAATCCTCCAAATTGCCCTCTGAGAGCTCATTCATTCAGCTCCCAGCACAGGCAGGTATTTACAGAGGATACCAGGTGTGGATCAGGTCAGGTGGCAAGCGGTAGAAGGTCCGATTCCAGGCGTGGGTCAGGTCAGGAGACAAGCAGTAGAAAGTCTGATTCCAGGCATGGGTCATGTCGGGAGACAAGCAGAGAGGTCCAATTCTAGGTGTGGGTCAGGTCAGGAGACAAGTAGAGAAGGTCAGGTGAAGGAAATTCAGAGATAGCAAACCACAGGAAACCAGAGTATCCAGAGCCGTTGCTGCAGCTCAGACTGAAAGGCCAGGGCTGCTAAACTAGGGAACAGCGTCTGACTTCAGTAGGGAAACTTCCATGACATGAGGAAAGCTCCCCTACACCTGCCCAAGCCCTGCCTCAAAGTTACTGCAAAGGTGGGAGGACATACCCAGCATCAGCAGCCACAGCCGAATAGGAAGTGCATCATGACCCCAGGGATGGCGGATGCCATGGTGGACCAGAAAGTGCAATATGCCCCCCCAGGGAGACGGCTGACCCGTGGCAGGCACAGAAGCATGGTGCACCCCACCCGGGAGGTGGAAGACCCGTGGTGGACAGCTCTGTGGCAGGTACGTGACACAATGATTCAGAAAAACGATTGGCTATGCTCTCTGGAAAAAGGATGTATACTTCCAGCCCATGTGAAGTAACTTTTATTTTGGCTGGGAACACATCACTTTCAGTACTGCGTGTTGCCTGTTGGCCTTGCATCAGCTCCCAGGATCTTCACCAAATGTCTAGAGGTAGTTGCATCATTGCTATGCAGACTGGGAGTCCATCTGTACCCGTATCTCAACAATTGGCTGGTGAAGAGCACCTTTTCAGATGGAGCTCAGGAGTCCAAGTGAATGACTATTCGGGTGCTCGAGCTACTAGGGTTCATTTTAAACTACTTCAAGTGTCAGACTGTGAGCCCTTGTGCCTTGATCCCACACCTTAGCTGAGTCCAATGTCGGTGTCGGAAGGCGGCCGGACAACTCCGAATCTTCGCCTGGGAAGGTCTACAGGCCTTCTGGAACCATGCGGGGTTGTCGCCCAGGAAAGACACAGGTGGAAAACGGATACCCAGAAGCAGGTAGTCATGATCTGGTCCGCGGTCATGGCAGGCAGCAAACAAGCAATGGTCAGGATTCGGTCCGAGGTCAGGGCAGGCAGCAAATAACAGAGTCCAAAACAGGCAAAGGTCAAAAATCAGGAACAAATACAAGAAGGTCCAACTGCACTGCAACTACCCAGGAACTGAATAGAAGCCGAAGCACAGAAGAACTGAAGGCAAGGCTTTAAATAGTAAGGCAATCAGAGTCAACCATCCTCAGCTGAATCCAAAATGGCTGCCCCCCCAGGAGATCTCAAAGGACCAAATATGGGCTTCCTTCCTGTCCTCGTTACTCCAAGATGGCTTCCTAGGGGATGATCTATCCAAGATGGCTGTACCCCTTGAGCTATCCAAGATGGCTACGACTCGTGAGCCATCCAAGATGGCTGCGGCCATTGATCCAACCAAGATGATGGCTGCCAGAAATAGGAAACAGAACAGACCTTCCTAAGACTGATCCTCGTCCCTTTCAGACGGAACTGCAGGATGACCTAGCCGGGAGGAGCGTCAAACAGGTGAGGGACATGACAGTACCCTCCCCGGAAGCCCCCCTCTTCGTCCCGGTCCAGGTTTCGAGGGATACTGGGAGTGGAATTCTCAGACTAACTCTGGAGCATGTATATTGCTAGCCGGTTCCCAGGAGTTGTCCTCAGGCCCGTAATGTTTCCAGGAGAGCAGGTAGAAGAGTTTTCCCCTCTGCAGTTTGGAACCCAAAATCTCAGAGACTTCGTACTCGGGATCCAGCTCTGTCTCCGGGATGTTATCTCCTCTCGGCTTGGGATGCCACGATGACCTTGTATATGGCTTTAGTAAGGATACATGAAAGGCATTGTGGACATGCAGATTCTTGGGTAACCTTAAACAGTACCCGTGACTGGACAGGGAAAGGTCCAAGATAATGTGGCGCAAACTTGGATGAGGGCAGCCGGAGTCTTAGGAATTTGGTACGGAGCCAAACCTTCTGGCCCGGGAGGAAGATAGGAGCCCCCCATCTCTTCCGATCCGCAAAGTGTTTGTATTTGGCGGCCGCCTGTCGGAGACGGTCTTGGACCTCCCTTCAGATTTCATGGATGTTCTTCAGGGTAGATTGGAGCTGAGGTACAAGTGGATCTGCCGGTAAAGGAGCTGGCAGCCGCAGATGTTGCCCATAAAGGATGAAGAACGGTGACTCCTTCGCGGCCGAGTGGAGACTGTTGTTGTGCGCGAACTCTGCCCATGGCAGTAGCTTAGACCAATTGTCCTGTCGGTCATTCGAGAAAGCTCGCAGATAGGCCTTGAGGGTCTGTTTTATCCTCTCCACCATCCCATTAGTTTGGGGATGGTAGGCAGAGGAAAAGTGTGTAGTCACCCCCAATGTCGAGCACAGATCCCTCCAAAATTGAGACGTGAATTGTGGACCCCGATCACTGATGATCCGTTCAGGAAGACCGTGTAGGCGGAAGATGTGTTGTATAAAGTTTGCAGCAAGCGTTGTGGCTGAGGGTAGTGTCTTCATAGGGACAAAGTGCGCCATGCGGGAAAACCTGTCCACTACTACCCAGACCACAGTGTTCCCCTGGGAACGTGTGAGATCCGTGACGAAATCCATGGAGATCTCTTGCCAAGGTTGAGATGGCACAGGAAGAGGCTGGAGGTCTCCCCAGGGCTTTCCCACTGCAGATTTAGTTTGAGCACAAGTAGGACAGGAAGCAACAAACTGCTGTATATCCTGCGCCATATGAGGCCAGTAGTACTGTCGGGAGATTAGATGTAGAGTCTTGTGATAGCCGAAGTGCCCGGCAAAGGTGGAAGAAATGACCCCACTGTAGTATCTTCTTTCGTGCCCCAAGTGGCACCACGGCTCGGCCGGGGAGTGTGGTCGCTAGGACAGGGGCCAGACAAGCTGGATCCAGCATAGGTCGAGGTTCCTCAGAATCTTCCGGGCTCTCAAAGACTTGGGACAGGGCGTCCGCCTGAGTGTTCTTTTCAGCTGGGTGAAACACTAGATGAAATCGGAATCTTGCGAAAAATAGCGACCACCGGGCCTGCCTTGGATTTAATCTTTTAGCCTCTTGCAGGTACAAAAGATTCTTGTGGTCAGTGACCACAGTGAAGACATGGGTGGCTTCTTCCAATAGATGTCTCCATTCCTGGAGTGCGAGTTTCAGTGCCAGTAACTCTCGGTCCCCAACCGTGTAGTTTCGTTCTGCTGGGGTGAACTTTTGGGAGTAAAAGAAACACGGAAGCCATTTACCTGCCTCTTGTTACCTGGGATAATACTGCTCCTGCTCCCAGAGACGAGGCATCGACCTCCACCATGAAGGGTTTATTGATGTCTGGACTGCGGAGAATAGGAGCTGTGAGAAAAGCCTTCTTCAAAGTGGTAAAAGCTGTAAGGGCTACAGCAGACCAATCTCGAACCTCTGCCCCCTTCTTGGTCATGAAAGTCAGTGGTGCCGTAACCTGGGAATAGTGAGGAATAAATTGGCTGTAGTAGTTGGCAAACCCGAGGAAACGCTGGAGGGCCTTGAGACCCCGAGGTACCGGCCATTCTTGGATAGCTTGTAATTTACTGGGATCCATGTTAAGGCCCTGAGGGGTAATGATATAGCCTAAGAACGGGGTAGATTCTTGATGAAAAGCACATTTGCTGAGTTTGGCGAACAGCTGGTGCTCCCGTAGACGCTGTAAAACGGTGCGCACGTGACCCACATGTGCACGAGGATCCGGCATGAAGACTAGAATGTCATCCAAGTAGACGATCACAGAGACATAGAGAAGGTCTTGTAGGATAAAGTTGATAAATTCTTGGAACACTGCTGGGGCATTGCACAACCCGAAAGGCATAATGAGATACTCATAATGGCCTTCGTGCGTATTAAATGCAGTTTTCCATTTGTCGCCTTGACGAATGTGAATGAGGTTGTAGGCCCCCTGGAGATCCAGTTTGGTAAAAATCTTAGCTCCCTGGAGGCGATCGAAAAGCTCTGGTATTAAGTGGAGTGGGTACCATTCTTGATCGTGATGTTATTTAATCCACAGTAATCGATGGGTAGTCCCCCATCCTTTTTCGTCACAAAGAAGAACCCTGCCCCAGCAGGAGATGAAGAGGGTCGGATGAATCCCTTCTGCAAGTTCTCGTGAATATACTCTCTCATAACTTGGGAATCCTCCTGGGAGAGGGTGTACAGGTGGCCACGAGGAGGCTGCGTTCCCGGCATGAAGTCAATAGGACAGTCGAACACCCGGTGAGGAGGTAGGACCTCCGCCTCCTTGGGGCTGAATACATCTGCAAAATCTTGATATTGCACAGGTAGTTCCTCCTGGCGAACTCCTGATACGGCCACAATACTAGACAAGGGTGAAGCGGCCATAACATCCGTAGGAAAACAGCGACCAGAACACTGAGTGCCCCAACAGCTGATCTCTCCGGTGGTCCAGTCGATAGTGGGGGCATGAAGACGGAGCCACGGAAGACCCAGGACCACCAGATGAATAGCCTGAGGAAGAACAAGCAGCTGGATCTCCTCCAGATGTTGAGGTCCCACCCGCATCTGGAATGGTGGTGAAATGGAGGTAATAGGCATGGGTAGCGGCGACCCCTGGATCATGGTCAATCGTAACGCAGGCTGGCAGGACATTGAGGGATTTCCCAGCTGCTCAAGCAATTCCGCACTAATAAAATGCCCACCAGCCCCGGAATCCACCAATGCCTGAGTGTTAAGATACCCATCCTACCAGCGCAGGAAAATCGGAATAGTAACAAGATTATCCGGGAGGGGTGAGGATCGCCCCAAGGCCACCCCCCTCATGGGGCCCTGGGGTTGTTGTTTCCTGGTCACGTGGGACATGACTTCAAAAAATGCCCAGGCTCACCACAGTACAGGCAAAGCTTGTTATTCCTTCGGTGGGCTTTCTCAGATGCTGAAAGTCTTTGCCAGCCTAGTACCATGGGTTCCTCAGACCTATGGGAGGACAGTGCTTCCTGAGATGGTCCAGGTCAAATTTACTGAACTGGAAAGTTACCTCAAGAAGTCAGACTCAGCATGCAGCAACACTAGAAAAATTGAAACTTACATAAAAATATCAAAGATACACATTTCCAAAAGCTGACATATTCCAATTAATAAATTCTGAATAAAATACTTTTTTCTATCTTTGTTGACTGATCATTTAGTTTTTCTATTCGCTTTGGTCCCTGTGTCTTCTATTTTATGCAGTGTCTTCTTTCCATTTGATATTTTTTCCTCTCACTGTAACAGGAAAACTGGAAGTAAATCAGGAGACTGAGGCAACAGATCCCAAAGCAAGAGAAACTTTATTGTCGGCCAAGACACAGCTCTGAGTAGCCTCAGGAAGACAATGAGGCATATTTTCAAAGCACTTAGCCTTCCAAAGTTCCATAGAAACCTATGGAACTTTGGAAGGCTAAGTGCTTTGAAAATATGCCTCAATGTGTCTTTCCTTATCTGTCACATACATTTATACATACATAGTAGTAGTCATGCGCATTGAGTTCCTAAAGCATTACATAGGACCCGAGAATAGAAACTTAACTCTAACATCCAGCTTACTGCTCAATACACAGTGCATTTTCATTACATATACCATAAAAGGAATTCTACCGATAAGCATAAGGCAGAAGCAGAACCCAGCCCAAGCTGCAACTCTTATCTGGTTGCACCAGCATCCTCCAGCAAACTGCTGCAAGGCTCAGTTCAGTTACAAGTTAAAATTTCCTTTAGCCAAGCACAATACAGTGTAGTTTATAGCAAAAAGTCCTGAATCTCCAGGTTCAATAAAAGCTACAGTAAAAGCTACCCCTTACATCACCATGTCCACCATCCTCCTGTGTCCTTATGTGTCCTGTTTACCATCTGTAGCCCTGTCCCTATCCTTCCTCCAGTTTCAGCATCTGCCCTGAAAGTGTTCCGATCTAGCCCTTAAATTCAGCAATTTCTCCTCCATCCATATCCAGCATTTCTCCTCACTCCCCTCCCCTCCATCCATGTGCATGCACTTCTTGTTTTCCCTCCCCTCCATTTCTAGTTCCTTGTGTCATATCTGTTGTCATGTGTTTTTCATGTTTATTCTGCTAGTGTGTAGTATTTGCAGCCCTTTTTGTTTTGTTTTTCATTAGGTAGTGTACTGGTGTTTTAGAGCCTGGTGTAATTACAGTGCTGCCTTTCCACGCATAAGGTTGTAGCTCGTCTTGTCCTTGGAATTAGTGCTGTTATGGTTTGGTAAAGTTATGAGTGTGTTTTTGCACAAGTTTGTGTATAGTGTTTTGCAGTGGAGAGATTTTGTGTTGGCCTTACGGAGGTGGCACCAAAACATCAGAAAAGGTGTAGAACCTAAATCATGACACACTACCTCTTGAAGGATCTACATATAGTGCAGGGGCCCGGCCCGGTGGCGGACGGAGGAGAGCAGGTGGAGCGGGGAGCAGCGGCGACCTCGGAGGGGTGGGGGGGCAGGGGCGGCCTTGTCCCGGGCCCGGCCCAGTCTCTCAGCGGCCCTGTTGACAAGATATATTTTACAAGGTAAAAAACTAAGTTCTCTTCAGGGAGTTTATCAGGCCAAGTGCTGACAGAAAACAAGATGGAGAAAGTTTCAAAGCTAGAACAAGGGGAAAAGCAGGGGGGCTCCCAAGCCCAAAGAACAAGAGCATAAAGACCAATGAGACAGAGCCATCAAGTAGCAAGGCAGTCAAGCTAAGCTGAGAAGGAGAAGAGGTTTAGGCAACATTACATCAATGATAACAGTTTTTAAACAAACTGACAAGTGTGTCTGCTCTAGCTGTGAACTATATTACACATAATGCATTGCTCCTCTAACTTACAGACAAATCTGCAGTAACGCATTAAACACATTTCAGGAACCTACTATAACTAAGGCAAGGCTGTCAAAGGACAGAACACCTAGTGCCCACCCATATTAGCTCTGGGCCCACCCAAAATGTCAGGTCTAACTATGCCACTGTTATCTACATATTTCTGTTTTTAATTTGTGGCTAGTTATTCTGTACTGGGTGAAGGTCTGTCTGTGTTCTGCGTATATGAAAGAGCCTTGGTTTTCTGTTAGCATTAACTGTGCAGGACGGATCTATACTAATCTGGCTTTTTTAGTTTTCCAGTAGGTTTATTGTTCTATTACCCATTGCAGTGTTGTGGTGTTGTGTTGTCCTAGGTAGGTCCTTGTGGACTCATGAGAGTTACTGATATTATGTTCTGAGTGGCATTTGTAGTGTTTTTAATTACTTCCCAGCAGGGGCGTATCTGGACTCCGGCGGTAGGGGGGGCCAGAGCCAGAGGGAGGGGGCACATTTTAGCCCCCCCCCTCCGCCGCCGCCGAGCCCCCACCGCCACCAATGACTCTCTCCACCCCCCCTCCCGCCGCCAACCCTCCCCCGCTGCC